>NW_026914829.1:7800000-8210496 GCF_034315485.1 Pezoporus occidentalis
ACAAGTGTAATTCTTCTACATCAGAACAGTACGAAAGTCTATGCACTCTTCAGCTCCCACTCCAACTAACAAAACAGCATTAACATGACTTCAATGATGCATAGCCTTGTGCAAGTCCTCTGCAGAGGGTGAGTTTCACCCTAAGGGAAGGTTAGGTAGTACATTGTATATTTAAATCATGGATTAGTTTGAAAATTCTCAGAATAACAACACTACAGGCTGTTCTGTGCAGGAACATGGGAAAGTTTTTCAGGAACTGCCTCTCTGATAATGAAATACTTACCAGACTTGCAATGTCCATTTCTGCATAGTGAATAAACGTACAGACCTCCAGCCTTCTTTCTAAATCTGTTTCAAAGGATGCATTTCAACACTTGTAAAATTTATACGTAATGTTGAGATAGAATTACTGAAATTTTGCAATGGGTGTCTCCAGCCTGTTGCCTTTGTTTTCTTTTAGTTGCATGTATAACTTGTTCAGATTGATACCTAAGTCTTGAACGTTGAGTACACTCCTGTAGGTCATTGAATATACCACGAGCAAAATAGCAGAAAAATGGAAGTCTTAGCCTTTCTGATGCCAATCCAGGAACTGTTTGTCCACTTATATTGTACTTATTGTTTCAGATGCTTCATTGATGACACCAGTCTGGTAACATGAAAGAATATAAAATGATTTAGACAGAGAAATACAAGTAGAAATACTTTGATACATTCAACTGTTATTACTGTTCTTTTTATTCTTCTGCATTGTCTTCTGTGTGATTACTAGCACATGAAAATGAGAATGTATCTAGTTTTAGTTGCTGCCTGTCCTCATCTGCATTAATTGCCTTGATTCTGTGTAAATACAATTTAAGGCAGGTTTCAGTATGAATTTGCAGCTTTTTCAGATTTCTGAGAAATAGGTTCATAATTTGAATTTCATTCTTTCAGTGTCAATATAATCTGCTTTCCTGTAAAAGGGATTTCCTACCACAGGGAAATATTAATTCTTTCTGACATCAATCTATGATTTTCAGAAGCTAGGATGACAACAACAAACTCATTTTCAGGTGATGTCCTCAAACACGAATCTATCTCTTCCTAAAATAATGATAGATATTTCTGATTAAGATCAGGTGTCTGTGAGTGGTTAAAAATACTACTGTAATTACCAACATTTTTGTTGTAAATGAAATACGGAGAAGGATGAATTTTAATCCCTGATACAGGGAGACTGGATTACTTAAAACACCTCTGTCTTTCCTATTACTTTCCCCTTCAGGCCATGGAAGAGAGTAATTAAATTGCCTTTTACCCTAATCTTCTCAAGGTTAAATAAACCAAGCTCCCTCAGTCACTTTTATATGTAATACAATATGTAATACCCAAAATACAGAGTAGTTTATATGCTAGTACAAGTGTAGAAAACAGATGTTTTCTCTTTCCTATGCTGACTGAAAATTCTGTCTCTTCTGATGTTGTTACTTCAATTTTCCTGGAACATTTCACAACAAAAAAATCTTTTAAAAAATGAAAATCTGCTTCTCTGATATTAATTAACAGAGAAGCTAATCACCTCTCAATAACATTACAATACTACAAATGGTTGTGATTTCATTTATCAGACTGTATAGTGGGTAGGACCAGGTGAATAATTTATTAAAAAAATCATTCAATTGAATTCCCCATTTTTGCTGTTCTTGTATTTTCTGCCCATATATTAAAGCCTTCTCTACATTTTACTTATTCAAAGTCACTTTTTAGAATACATTTATTAATTAAGTCTTGGTCTCTGGATTATTAATAGGTGATTCAAAGAGAATATTGTTCGTATTTTGAAATGCAGTGTTGATTAGATAGTTTTGAATGAAGCTCTCACCTCTGACAGTAAACTATCAAGAACTTTATGAAAATTTAAAAAAAACTTTAAAAATTTTGATAAAACAAATTTTATAAAATGAAATTTTCTGATTATTTATCTTTGTATTCCTGAGAATATTCAGTACATGTGTGTCATCCATTCAGATTTTTTTCCCTCTTTGGAAACTGGCTTTACATCAGTATTGAACAACTATAATCATAAATTTTTATGCACTTCAGTGAAATTTTTATTACTTTAGTGAAATAAAATAAAAACATTCAGAGATATGTTTGCCTTTACAGGGTTGTGTGCTTTTGCTGTATGACAAAAGCAAATTTCAAAGCAGTGTTATTCACCTCCAATGCTTGAAGCTACACCTATATTGATGAAATAACAGGGGATTTCAGAAAATAAGGAATTTAATATATGTTGTTCTTGTAAGAAAGTTTAATAAGAAAAGCCACTTTTTAATTTCTTGTCAGTCTAATGTTTCATTCAGCACAAGGAAGTGAACCTGCTAGTTTAAAAAATCATTTCATATTCCCTCTGCTGGACTTTTAATATTTGTTAAATTGATGAAGGCCACTCAAGGAGCTTGTAATCAGTTTTGCAAATCTGTAGCAGAAAGGAACTGTAATAAGCTCAGACTTGCATCCTAAATCAATTTTTTTCTATGCAGTTGCAAAATCTCCAAGGAAAGTTTCTAACAGAACTGGTTCTAAATAAATTATGAAACACCTCTTTCTCAAACGAGGAAATTAAAACACAAGACAGAAAAATCTGTAATTTTGCAACTATAAAAATGTTAACTTCAGTGTTGTGTGTGGCAGGAAGTAAAAATGTTCAGTCTAGGAAGTTAAAAATCTATTAAATAGACATATTACCCTTATTAAATTAAGAGGGCATTAAACCACATCATTTTACCACACCTATTGGTAAATACCAGTTGGTGATTTCACTTTCTTTACTTTCTTCATTGAATTCCAGGGAAATCGTGAGGCTTTTTTTTTTTTTTCTTTTTTGTTCTATCAATACATATTTTTAGGGCAATTGAACATTTGCACTTGTCACTAACATTAGCACTCAGCATTTCTCCCTGCATAGGTTTTACGTGGCAAAGTTTTGGCAATGGGGGGCTGCAAAAGTCGACCCTGCGAAAAGAGACATGGGGCTGCCCTGTGACAGATATATCCACTTTCAGCTGGCTCAAAAATGGACCCACCACTTGCCAAAGATGAGCCCATCAGCAGTGCTGGTGGCACTTCTGTAAAAAACTAATTTAATAGCACTGTATAGCAGCTGGGAGAGAGAAGTGAGAAGATAGTGAGAAAAACAGCTATGTAGACACCAAGGTCAATGAAGGAGTAGATTAGTGCTCTAGGTCTTGGAGCAGAGATTTGTGCACAGCTCCTGGAGAAGACAATGATCAAGCAGACTGTCACCTGCAGCCCATGGAGGACCATGCCAGAGCAGATACCTGTACTTGCAGCCCACGGGGAGCCCCACAGTGGAGCAGGTGGATGTATCCTGAAGGAAGCTGCAGCTCCTGAAGACCCCATGGCAGAGATGAAGTCTTATAACCCCTATTCCCCATCCCCCTGTGTTGTTCAGGAAGAGGAGGTGAAAGAGTTGGGAAAGCAGCAAAAATGACCCTGGGTAGAAGTGAGGTGAAGGGAAGGTGGTTTTAGTTTTGCTCTTGCTCCTCACTATCCTACTCTATTTTTAGTTGACAATAAATTAAATTGTTCTTCCCAAAGTTGAGTCTGTTTTGCCTGTAATTGTGCCTGTAATTTCTGAGCAATATCTCTGTCCTTACCTTCACCTGTGAGCTTTTTCATCTGACTTTTTCTCCCTGTCCTGCTGAGGAGATGGAGTAAGAGAACAGCCAGGTGGCAACCTGGCAGACAACCAAAGTTAACCTGTCACAATCTTGAACAGAATTTCATCTGTAAGTATTAAATATAACATCTTTATGAAAGCTTAATATGTAGAATATTGTTTTTCAGTTATTTTAAACAGACTATGACATTTCCAGAAACTAGAACAGAGACTTCTGTAGAAGAGAAGAGGATGCTTCTATATACTTATGTTAGCCTTAGATTCAGAAACCTAGAAACACACATTTTCCTCTTTGATGATATTGGTAAAGTACTATGGACTATGGAGGGGCTGTTGAATCTAATTGAAAAATAAGGAAATGTATCTTTGAGAAATAAGTATGGTAGATACTGTGAAATTACTGGATATTACTTCATATTCACTAAATACTTTCTTCTTCTTCTAGTTCTTCTTACTTAAAATAAATGGATTAATAAATAAATATTTAGACTGTCCAGAATTGACCTAAATTTGCTAGTACAGTCAGCCAAGTACTAGAATCAACTTTGTGTTAACCTGAGTCTCAAGCCATGTTCTTTGCTTATTAGGGTGAATATTTTTACTGTCTTTATATGTACTACCAATACTGCTCAGGAAATTTGATTTAACTGAGGATTGGATCTTTTTTTATTACTTTGATTGTATTTTGAAATGATAGCCTGTGATCAAATGTAAATATAATGAAGTTAACAGGGGGTTGAACTTAAAATTTTCCTGGGGCCCCTTCCAGTCTGAATTATCCTACAATTCTAAGATTCTGCAACACTGATGGATGGAAAGAAAAGAACTCATAGATCATTGATTCAGTCAGCTGATCGGAGCTAGCCTAGCTAGAGCCACAGCCGGCACGCTTCAGCGACCGCGAGGGTCAACGGAGATTAGGAAAATCAGAGAGGAGAGCGCAGAGACATCGCGATTCCCGACATCTCCCGATCCCCGAAGCCCCAGCAGCCCTTGCGAGAGAGAGGCTCACGTGGCGGGGGGCGTTCCCACGGTGACGGTGACCACTCCCTGCTGCTTGCCTTGAAAAAGCCTTTGAGAGGGCAGCGACGCTGCCCACCGGGTGCAGGGAGGAGCAAGCAGGTCGTGTTGCTGGTGTCTCAGACTGCGGACCAATATGGTTGTGTCCAGAAAGAGAGCTCGCAGTAAGACGACTGCAGCAACTCAGACGGAGACCCCGTCCCAAACCGTGGCTGTTCAGGTCTCTGGGTGCAGGGAGTGCCAGAGCCTGATGCTGCCGGGGGAGGGAGGACAGCATTCCACCTGTGTGAGGTGTGAGCAGGTAGAAGATCTGCTTAGCCTGGTGGCAAGACTTAAGGAGGAGGTCGAGACGCTGAGGACCATCAGGGAGTGTGAAAGGGAGATCGACTGGTGGAGTAACTCCCTGGCGTGCCAGTCGGAACGGTTCCAGGGAGATACCCCCCAAAAGGGGAAGGACCCCCTGCCTTCTCACACAGAGGGGGATGGCCCGAGACAGCCCCTGCCCTGTAGCTGTAGCGCAGAGGTAGGGGACCAAAAAGACGACGAGGGTTGGAAGCGAGTTCCGGTTCGACGTCGGGGGGAAACCCTCCCCCCTTCCTGCCCTGCTTCCCCAGGTGTCCGTCCATAATAGGTTCGAGGCCCTGGATCTTGAAGGAGAGGTAAGTGAGAATGTGGGGCAAGGCCAGCCCACAAGGCCACATAGGAAAAGGGGGTTGACTTTGCACCTCAGGACTGCCTCTGTTAAGAAAGAAAGAAGGGTCATTGTAGTAGGGGATTCCCTTCTGAGAGGAACAGAGGGCCCGATATGCAGAGTTGACCCTCATCATAGGGAAGTGTGTAGTCTGCCTGGAGCCCGGATCAGGGATATCACCAGGGCGCTCCCCAGCCTGGTGCACCCGACAGACTACTACCCGCTGCTGGTCTTCCAGACAGGTGGGGAGGAAGCTGCTTCCCGCAGTCTGAGGGGGATGAAGAAAGACTACAGGGCCTTGGGGAGGATGGTGAAAGAGTCTGGGGCTCAAGTGATCTTCTCCGCACTCCTTCCATCTTCCACTGATGATGTGGGAAGGAATGGGAAGATTCAGTTCATGAACAATTGGCTACGAGACTGGTGCTACAGGCAGGGCTTTGGATTCTTTGATAATGGCTGGTTTTATAGGGCACCAGTCTGGACAATGTCAAGTCAGAAAGGTTTGTCCCACAGAGGCAAAAGGATACTGGGGCACGAATTAGCAGGGCTCATTTGGAGAGCTTTAAACTAGATTCGAAGGGGGATGGGGTTGTTGCTGGGCTTGCCCCAGTGGGGCAGCGGTCCAGAATTAATGAAGACTGGGAGGCCTCCTATAATCCTAGGGTGAAATCGGTGTGCTCAGCTCGCTCCCTGAAATGTCTGTACACCAATGCGCGCAGCATGGGAAATAAACAGGAGGAGTTGGAAACCTGTGTTAAGTCAGGAGACTATGATCTGGTGGCAATTACAGAGACTTGGTGGGACAGCTCACATGACTGGAATATAGTCATGGAGGGCTATGCCCTTTTCAGAAAAGACAGGCCAGCCAGGAGGGGTGGTGGGGTTGCTCTTTATGTGCGGGAGGAACTTCTATGCACCGAGTTCTGTCTTGGGGACAGATGATGAGCGAGTTGAGAGTCTGTGGGTGAGAATTAAGGGGCAGGCTGGCAGGGGGGATACTGTTGTAGGTGTCTGTTACAGACCACCGGATCAGGGTGAGGAAGTTGACGAGGCCTTCTACAGGCAGCTGAGAGCGGCCTCACAGTCACAGGCTGTGGTCGTCGTGGGGGATTTTAACTTCCCTGATGTTTGCTGGAAGGACCACTCGGCAACCCAGCCGCAGTCCAGGAGGTTCCTCCAGTGTGTGGATGATAACTTCCTCCTGCAAATGGTGGATGAGCCGACCAGGAGAGGAGCGCTGCTGGATCTCATCCTCACTAACAAGGAGGGTCTGGTTGAAGCAGTAAGGGTAGAGGGCTGCCTTGGTTGCAGCGACCACGAGATGGTGAAGTTCAGGATCTTGTGTGGTAGGACTAGTAGAATACCAAGTAGAATTGCAACCCTGGACTTTAGCAGGGCAAACTTTGGCCTTTTCAAGCAATTGCTAGGGGAAATCCCATGGGCAAGGCTGCTTGAAGGAAAAGGGGCCCAAGATAGTTGGTTGACATTCAAGGACTGCTTTTTCCGTGCTCAAGATCGGAGCATCCCGACACGTAGGAAGTCAAGGAAGAGGGCCAAGAGACCTGTGTGGCTAAATAGGGAATTGCTGGGTATGCTCAAGTGGAAGAGGAGAGTTTACAGGTCATGGAAGGAGGGGCTGGCCACTTGGGAGGAATATAAGGCTGCTGCTAGGGGATGTAGGAAGGCAGCTAGGAGGACTAAGGCTTCCTTAGAATTAAACCTGGCAAGAAGGGTCAAGGACAGCAAAAAGAGCTTTTTCAAGTACATGGCAGACAAAACTAACACCAGAGGCAATGTAGGCCCATTGATGAACGGGATGGGTGCCCTGGTGACAGAAGATGCAGAGATGGCAGAGTTACTGAATGCCTTCTTTGTCTCTGTCTACTCTGCTGCAGGCAGTCCTGAAGAGCCCTGTACCCCTGAGACCTTAGATGAAGTCAGGTCGACGGAGCGACTTGCCTTAGTCGATGAGGAATGGGTTAGAGATCAGTTGAGCAATCTGGACGTCCATAAATCCATGGGTCCAGATGGGATGCACCCGCGGGTGCTGAGGGAACTGGCGGAAGTCATTGCTAGACCGCTCTCCATCATCTTTACCAAGTCCTGGGAAACGGGAGAGGTGCCTGAGGACTGGAGGAAAGCAAATGTCACTCCAGTCTTCAAAAAGGGCAAGAAGGAGGACCCGGGTAACTATAGACCGGTCAGCCTCACCTCCATCCCTGGGAAAGTGATGGAACACCTTGTCCTTGGTGCCATCTTAAAGCATATCAAGGATAAGAGGGTTATGAGGGGCAGTCAACATGGCTTCACCAGGGGGAAATCATGTTTGACCAATCTCATAGCCTTTTATGAGGAAATAACACGGTGGATGGATGATGGCAGAGCGGTGGATGTGGTCTACCTTGACTTCAGCAAAGCCTTTGACACAGTCTCCCACAGCATCCTCACGGCTAAATTGAGGAAGTGTGGACTGGATGACCAGGTAGTGAGGTGGACTGCGAACTGGCTGAAGGAGAGAAGTCAGAGAGTTGTAGTCTATGGGGCGGAGTCTAGTTGGAGGACTGTAACTAGTGGAGTGCCTCAAGGGTCAGTACTGGGACCGGTATTATTTAATATATTCATCAATGATTTAGATGAGGGAATTGAGTGTACTATCAGCAAGTTTGCTGATGACACTAAGCTGGGAGGAGTGGCTGACACGCCAGAAGGCTGTGCTGCCATCCAGCGAGACCTGGACAGGCTGGAGAGTTGGGCAGGGAATAACTTGATGAAATATAACAAGGGAAAGTGTAGAGTCCTGCATCTGGGCAGGAACAACCCCAGGTTCCAGTATAGGTTGGGGAACGACCTGTTAGAGAGCAGTGTAGGGGAGAGGGACCTGGGGGTCCTAGTGGACGACAGGATGACCATGAGCCAACACTGTGCCCTTGTGGCTAAGAAGGCCAATGGCATCCTGGGATGTATTAGAAGGGCGGTGGTTAGTAGGTCGAGAGAGGTCCTCCTTCCCCTCTACTCTGCCCTGGTGAGACCCCATCTGGAATATTGTGTCCAGTTCTGGGCCCCTCAGTTCAAGAAGGACAGGGAGCTGCTGGAGAGAGTCCAGCGCAGGGCAACCAAGATGATTAAGGGAGTGGAGCATCTCCCTTATGAGGAAAGACTGAGGGAGCTGGGTCTTTATAGTTTAGAGAAGAGGAGACTGAGGGGTGACCTTATAAGTGTCTATAAATATATAAAGGGGGAGTGTCACGAGGATGGAGCCAGGCTCTACTCAGTGGCAAACAATGATAGGACAAGGGGTAATGGGTGCAAACTGGAACACAAGAGGTTCCACTTAAACTTGAGAAGGAACTTCTTCTCAGTGAGGGTGACGGAACACTGGAACAGGCTGCCCAGGGAGGTTGTGGAGTCTCCTTCCCTGGAGACATTCAAAGCCCGCCTGGACACATTCCTGTGTAACGTTATCTAGGTGTTCCTGCTCTGGCAGGGGGATTGGACTAGATGATCTTTTGAGGTCCCTTCCAATCTCCAGCATACTGTGATACTGTGATACTGTGATCACATGTCTGTAAAACCTGTAAGTGATGCAGGTTGTCAAGAGCACAAATTTTCAGTGTGAAAGCCATCTGCAGAGGCTTATGATAACTCCAGTTCTTTATGGTTTGATGGTTAGGGGATTCTGAAACTAGTCATTGGAAAAGGTTGAGAGAACAGGTTTAGAGTAACCTTCTGAGTGATGATCTAATTGCTCTTTGTTCCTTGCTATTGATGGTACTCTAACATTCTTACTGTGGGTGAGAGAATGCCATCAAATTTTAAGTCCTCATTAATATAAATGGGTTTTTCTGCTTAGCAGGAAATAAACTCAAGTTTACACTCTCCCTTCACTATCTTTTTTTCTTGGTGTTTTTTGTTTGTGTGTGTTTGGTTTTCCTTTTTTTTCCACTCCTAAACAGACCTGAATCTTTTTCCTTAGTATTCTACTTCCATTTACTTCTTGTTTTAACCAATTAGTTTGTTCACCTCAAAACCATCACCTTCATAGTTGTAACTGTCCGCCCTGAAGCAGTAGTATATTGAAATCTGAATTTCTCATGGACTCTTCCTCCTACTTTTTCCTTCCCTTTCAAAATTTAATTCTCAGCTCCACCAGATGTGTTCTCTGCTCATTTCTTCAATGGAATATGTACTTAAAAGACTTGATTTCCCCTATTCATGGAATTAAACTCTCTTCAAAATTACCTGATTATTTTTCATCATAGATAAAATACTCTCCCATATTAGTAAATTTAAAACATATTTTCTTAATTTAGTATTTGCATATTTCCATTTTATTTATATTTGATTTGTAGAAAGATGCCCAAAATTAGATGGAAAATATCTGAAGTAGGATCTTATCAATACCATGGCAGATTATTTTGAAGTACTAATTATAACTTTGCTGCAGAAAACTAAGCAGTAGAAAACTAAAATATAAGATGTAGCAGAAATGAGAAAGTATGTCTATTGAGGGAATCTCTTCATATGCACTGTAAGCATAAAGACTATACTACAGACAGGTTTTGGCTTCTGAATTAAGATTTACAAGAGTACTCAAGACATTTGAATATATGCTTGGTACTTATTAGAAAATTAAAAAATCTACTCCTTATTGTCACACCAGCCTGCTCTGTTATGCTCCTCTCACCACTTCCATTGGTCCATCTACTTATTGTATCCTTCCTTTCTCCCCTGCTAATCATCCATTTTTGGTGCCTTATGATATAATGTTATTTTCTTGTTCTAGCATTTTCATACAATAATGCCTACACATTTCCAGAAAAATGATCAGAGAGTTTGACTTCCAGCTGAAATTCAACCAATAGCTACTATATTTATATAAAAGAAGATTGTTCAGAGGCTTACAACTAGAGTACATATTAATTACATTTACAGTGGTGCAGATATATCTGATATCCAGGCAAAAACCTGTCAAAATGTCAAATCCAGTTTCCAAAGCAGGGGTGGTGCTAAGTCTTCTCATTCAAAAGGTTGCAGGAAGGATTTTGTATTCCACTTACTTTAAAAATGTGCAGGATCCTTTACTGCATATTTGGAGGTTGGAGAGCTGACAAATATTGTTCACAAAGTTGTAGGGATGATGTATGTTGCATAAGTCCCATGTGATATAATATCCATGTTCCATCGTGTAGGAATGATATGTGATCTCACATATCAGATGAGAGACAACTATTTTAAGAGCGTGTTCAATTAAGCTATGCAGTGCATTTAATAACTAAAGAAAAAAGAAACTCAAATTAAAGTATTATATTTTCAAAAAATGAGTATAGTTAATCTCACTTAACTTTAACCCTCTAAAATGTATTTAATTTGTGACCTGCATAAGGTAGCTATCCTGGTAGGAGACAAAATTACTTCTGAGTGCCCATTTCTATATAATGACTGTAAACAAAGACTAGAGTGTCTCTTAAATGTTGAAATTTAGTATGGCAGTTTCATTTTTTGTGATAAATTGATGTAAAGAAGAATATAGTTTTCATATTTCTTACATTTCCTTTTCTTATAGCTTTATCCTTTTTATTAACATAGAATCATAGAATCATAGAGTAGTTAGGGTTGGAAAGGACCTTAAGATCCTTTAGTTACAACTCCCCTGCCATGGGCAGTGACACCTCACACTAGACCACGTCACCCAAGGCTCTGTCCAACCTGGACTTGAACACCACCAGGGATGGAGCATTCACAACTTCCTTCGGCAACCCATTCCAGTGCCTCACCACCCTTACAGAAAAGAACTTCATCCTTATATCCAATTTAAACTTCCCCTGTTTTTTAACCCGTTACTCATTGTCCTATCACTCCAGTCCCTAATGCACAGCCCCTCCCCAGCATCCTTAGAAGCTCTCTTCAGATACTGGAAGGCTGCTATGAGGTCTCCACACAGCCTCCTCTTCCTCAGGCTGAACAGCCCCAACTTTCTCCACCTGTCTTCATACGGGAGGTGCTCCAGTCCCCTGATCATCATCGTGGCCCCGCCTTGTTCCAACAGGTCCTTTTTATGTTGAGGACACCAGAACTGTACACAATACTCCATCAGCTCTTTAAGACCTTCTAGGATACAGTGACACAGATTAAATTGTTCTAGAAACTCCAGTGTGAATACCCACATAAGTTGAATTAAAGCTGACATGACCATTTCAGTTCCTGTGTTACTTATGATATGCTAGCAAACTTACCCTCTAATTTGTACATCAGTTAGTTAGAAACTATGGGTTAACAAGATGAATTCTTTCTTCCTTTCTGTACAGTACATTATCTAGCCAGCTTAGAAATAAAAACAGTCCTCCAACATGCATCCTTCTTTACATTGATTTCTGTTTTACAGAACTTAATTATATACTTTGCCAGCAAAGAATACATGCCCTTATGAAATATAATCTTCATAACATGGAACAATGTTTAATTTCTCCTCATTATTTTTCCATGTTTCTCCCCAATTTAATACTTCTGGAAAAATCCCAGCATATTTAGAGTAGGAACACAGACTGATTTTGCTCTCATCTGCATACTTCTTTACAGTGCATGCCACTCCTCATTTACAAATTCCTATCTACAGTACTTCCAAAATACCATTAAAAAGAGACTGCTTATTACATCAAGCACTGTCATATTCATCTGATGGAAGTTAAAATCTAATTATATAAGGTGTCATGATCAAACTCATTTTCACATACAAGTAAAAAAATCAGATCTTTACAGGCAAGGGTATTTTGTTGTTGTTGTTGCAAGCTCCTAAAATAAAGAAAAAAATGAAGGAATATATTTATCAGATAGTTTCATCCTATTAGTATGTCTTCATGCTAAAGAAACTATTGAAAGTAGATGCTAGGACAAGACTTTTATATGTTGCTGATCAGTATATATGAAAACGTTCCTTTTTTCTTTTAAAGAGGAAAGCCAATTAAGAATTGAAAAATGTAAGAACAAGACTCAGTACACAGCATTGAGGGTATAAATCAGGAATGGTCTAAAAACCAAAGGTGATATAATACTCAAAGAAAGAATGGTATCACCTTTGGATGAGCAAAAGGGATTGTCAAATTTTACAAGATTAGTGCTAATAAAAGCAGAAGATTAATTCAACACATCTGATATCCAAATTGCTTTGTAAAGCATTGATTGACTTAAATTGGCTAAGGTACAGTAAAAGCTAAAAAAAAAACCCTGTAAAAGTACATTTGGCAAAAGACTTCAGATAAAAAAATATGCAAAACCAGCATATTTCTAATTTGGTCTCTAAATTTATCCTGTTTGAACTGGGAACCTAGTTGTCTAACACTCTCTGGGTGCCTCTGGGGAATTCACATCTTTCCCTTCCTAGGGCCTATGGAGGACTGAGGCAAGTAACTTCCTAACTTAGATGCTTCAACACCTTTAAAAACCTTGCCAGTCTTTATTATATTCTATTTCTATTCTCTGTCTGCAGTGCTATCACAAATGACTCTAAGTCTGAATAGAACTGAACAGTCAGTTTCAACCTGTCTTTGAAAGGCCACAAGAGCTGGATAATGCTCATGGTTTACATACTGATAAATCACAAAAGAATGCTTCATGCATGTGTATTTTTCCTTTGTCCAGATGATTATTTCAGTGGAACTATTGTGAATAGTAAAAAGCATGTAGAAATGCATTGCAGTCAGTGTTAAAAATATACAGATTTTTCAACCACAATAGTCCAACCTAGCTTCCAAACCCAGTTTTCAATATAGAAATTATTATTTCTAGTATTATTTTTCAGCTTGTAACCAAAAATAATTTACACTTAAAAAACTCCTATACGTTCATTTGCAGCTCTGCAGATTGTTTCTAGTCAGTCTCAGACCTCACTGTAATCTGTAATATATATTGTATATTGTTTCTGGCACTAGTGTTTTTTTTTAAGAGAAACTAAGTAACACCATTTATAATCATAGAATAGTTTGGGTTTAAAGGTCATCTACTCCAACCTCTTGCAACAATCAAGGACATCTTCAACTAGATCAGATTGTTCAGAGCCCCATCCAACCTGACCTTGAATGTCTCCAGCGATGGTGCAGCTACACCTCTCTGAGCAACCTGTTCCATTATTTCACCCCCTTCATTGTAAAAAGCTTCTTTCTCTAGTCTGAATCTACCCGCGTTTAGTTTAAAATCACCACCACCCCTTGACCTATCACTACAGGTCCTACTAAAAAGTCTGTCCCCATCTTTCCTATAAACCCTTGTTGAGTGTTGAAAAGCTGTAATAGGGTCTCCCTGCAGCCTTCTCCAGGATGAACAACCCCAAGCCTGTCAGTCTTTCCTTATACAAAAGGTATTCCAACCCTCTTACCATTTCTGTGGCCCTCCTCTGGACCTGATCCAAAAGGTCCATGGCTTTTCTGTAATGACTCCAAAGCTGTACACAGTACTCCAGGTGGGGTCTCACGAGAGCAGAGTAAAGGGACAGGATCACCTCCCTGAACCTGCTGGTCATGCTTCTTTTAGTACAGCCCAGCATATGGTTGGCTTTCTGGGCTGCAAGCACCCACTGCCAGCTCACATTTTGTTTCTCATCAACAAATACCTCAAGATTTTCTCATCAGGGCTGCTCTTAGTCTATTCTCCACCCAGACTGTGTTTGTTCCTGGGATTGCTGTGTCTCAGGTGCAGGACCTTGCATTTGGCTTTGTAGAACCTCATGAGGTTCACATGGGCCCACTTCTTAAGCTTATCCAGATCCATCTGAATGGCATACTGTCCCTTAGGGCTGCCAACTGCATCACACAGCTTGATGCCATCTGCAAATTTGCTGTGGGTGCACTCAACCCTACTGTTCAAATACTTCACTCTACCACAATCTGTCCTTTCACACCTTCTCTTTTCAACTACTGCACCATATTTATGCTTTTAGAAGATTTAGATATATACTCCAGAACACACAAGATTTTTTAAACATGCCAAATTCATGTATGCATTTTTGCAAACTAGAGTTCCCACTACAGTTTAAGTCCAACAAACCAGATTAATTTTAAGTTTATTTTCCTTCACCAGGACAGAGGAAAAGGCAACTATAACATGCGGTGAATCTGATTTTTTATACAGAAAGATTTAAATGTGTTCAACATCCAAGTTTATGATTTTCTAAAAGAAAAATACATAGGACTATATAGATATGACAGTGGATACAAGATAGCAGATGTTTGTGATGGCCTTAGTATGACTGTTAATGACAAAACAAAGTTGAAATACTACTTCCTATGCAAGATAAACTGATAACTTATTAACTAATTTTAACTATTAACTACCTTTTATATCTATGTTAAGGGCAAAGAAGATGTTTTAAACATAGCAGGCCATAATGTGTGCCTAGGAATGCAAGTCTAGGAAATCTGTGGAATGTTAAGCAGTCTGATGTGCTCAGTTTGAAATCATGCACCACTGATGAAGTAATGTTTTGCTTCTTTTGAACTTTTCTTTCAAAGCGGTAGATCTTTCAAGTGCCTGGGGTCATTCTTTTTCCCCAGGTGACTCAATTTGTAAATTATTCTTTGGAAATCTTTTACATAAATTTTACTTTGCATCTGGGTGGCATTCAGGAAAGAGCTATATTACTAGATACAGATTTATATAGCTTTCTCATTCAGTAGACGTATCAGTTTATAATAAGGCTCTATCAAAAAGTAATATGAAGTACATGATAATAACTTAGAAAGTGAAGAAAGAATCTCAAAACTATTGTGGCCTCAGTTTTTTATTTAATAGTTCTATCTAAAGTGATAAAAATCACAAGTATACATAGAGACTGGAATTCTTTGAATTAAACTAAATCTATGCATTTACTGTTGTCATGGACAATACCTTTTGTCATTTTTGGTAGATCACTGTATGGTTATCTTCCTGCAAAGGGATATGGCTGAGCAACAGAGAAAAGACTGTTGTGTTTTGGCTGGGGAACCCTGGGCAGGTGGAACTCATACAAAGAAACTGATTGTTCCTTGATATGAAATGTGTGAAATTCCTGGAGGACTACTGTATGGGAACTACTTAGGAGGAAATTTGTTTAGCAATTGCTGACTGACTGCGAAGCACTGCAGAAGGAGGGAGCTGACAAGAAGTCAGTACTTACTATGAAAAGATAAGCACTGCTCCTAGAGATTTAGGGGCTCTGTAGATTGTTGTAAACCAATTAAAAAAACCCTACTGAAAGTTTCTGAACAGAAATCAAGCTCAGAAGGAGCAGTTCTGCCAGGTTATGTAGAGTCTATGGAAGTTTCTCCATAGATCAATCTAAAATAGTCTGAAAGATCTGAGGGTCTGAGAGTTTTTTATCTGAACTGGTTCTTTATTCATTACTGTCAACATGGAATGCCTAAAGACAAAAGAACAAGGATTCCAATCTGCCTGATTGTTTATTGCACTGCATTTCTTTTTTCAGCGTTTTAAGGTTTTACACCTCTAGGTGTTATGTACATGATTCTTTCATGGGTTTTGTGGTCAGACATGCAGGAGAAACACAGAATGGCAAAACTGGGTATTAAAATAGAAAACAGTGTTGCGAGGGAATGAAATATAAAACATGACAAGATACTTACATATATAAAAAGCCAAAAGGTCCGTCAGGAATTACTTGAGCCATTAAGGGATGAGTGGGAAGCTAGCAACAGATACAGTGGCTGACAAGCTGAAAGAATTCCTCACTTCATTATTCACAAAAACAAATGCAGAGAGTAAGGAACAGCAAATTTTCCTGTGGAGTAAATTAAAAACTGTGCAACGAGGAAAGCTTAGAGGCTTTACGTTTGTACCAGAGCAGGTAGTTCAAAGTAGTCTATTAAATGTGGTAAAGATATTGAATCTATATAACTTATAGCTGTGAATAATGATCTAGGGGGATGACAGAGGATACAAGAAAGGTACCCTACAGGCTTTTGAAAGTGTGTAAACATCTAGGGAAAGTAGTACCACAGAATTGTTGATTCTGTGTCAGATTGTCCCTGTCAAGAGAACAGCCGTACAAATGGGGAGAGGTGGGAATAGGGGGAAAAATTTCTCTTCCTACTGGGCACTCTGAGCAAAGCCTAAAATGGGTCCCATCATTTGCACTTACTAGAGGATGGAAACTGGCTTGTTCAGGAACAAAAGAAGAGGTTTGAAAGACATTAAAGATCATATAGTCTGAATAGGTATAGGGAAGCTCTCTCCACCATCCAGAGCACCCCTGCAACTCTGATCCCCAAAGGCCTGCCCGTATACTTCCTCCCTCCCTCTTTAATTCAATCACTAACACCCCACTGCTGCTGTGAAAGTCTGTGCTGACAATAAGTGAATTCCCTAGAGTTATGCGGCTGGCATTCTTTCAGCTCAATGGAAGAATAAAAAAATACATGAAATGAAGCAAAAAAAATGCTCAAGAAGGGCAACTGACTCCCTGACGAGGACTAAGAAAATCTAGGAGGGACTGTGGGGGTGTCTTTAACTTGTTCACTGTAGTCCCATAGCAGGCTATATTTGGAGTTTGCATTGGGGACTGGAGAACTCTGCACCACCCTCACTGTCACTCTTCTGCTTTCATGATATCCTTCATTGGTTTCTCTTTATCTCATGATACCACTTTTGCCTACCCAGCTATACCAGCTCAAAGCGGTATCTCAAAAGTATGCTCAGTAGAAAGCAGGTCTGTCTCTGATTTCAGATGGAACATGAGACATGGTTAAGAATTATGTAGAAATTACATAGGTTTGTCCTGTTTATTTTTTCCTTCTTCATGCTATTTTCCGAAGCAAACTCTCATTGAAATAACAGGGAATTTTTATTTGAATACAGCTTTCCAAATTCAATTATTTTCAATGTTCACCTGTAACCAAGACAATAAAAATAAGCTCTCTCTTACATGTTGTAGTCTTAGTGTAAGCTTGGGATGCTCCTGCGATGGCAGTGTAATATAATAGCCTAAAGGTCTCCAATTTAAAACTCGTTTTTACCTATTTCCTATTAGGAAAATATTTACACCCCTTCTTTGGGTTTTGCTCCAAGGTTTCTTTCTTTTATTTTCCTTTTTTATATTGTGTTTTATATTTAACTATGTCAGCCACTGGCATGTGTCCTTAAATACTTCAAACATTTATCTGAATGTGTCACAGCCCATTACTAACTTATAACTAGGCTTACACTTAAAGTTATCTGGATAGGCAATATTTATTTTTGCATTATTAAAGCAGAGTGCTGAAGCTGAAAAACAAAAAAACACAGGTCCCAGCTTCACAAGCAATTACACCTGAGCTTCATTTTCAGCATATGAGTTGTCCAGATTCCTTTGTAGGTTTACTTATCTGGTCAAAATCAAACATCTATTTATCTGATTGCAGAAATAATAATTCATTCTGTGATGATGTTGGTATTTCTTTTAATTTGCTTGTTATGGGTTTTGATGATGTACTTTGAGTTTTCTATAAAACTGTCTTCCATCACTGTAAAAACCATATAAATTTTCTAACCACATGGGACACTTCCTATAGCTTTTAAAATATTTTAATTTTATTACTGTAATTCAAAATGTGTTTAATAATGTAATTCTGAATAAAAAAATATCTCTTGGTAAAAATATTTGAAAACACAGTGGGGACCTTCCAAAGTAATTGTCTTAGTTAAGAAATCAGATGTGACAGTGCATTTCTGTACGTTTGTTTTACACTCCCTGAATTACAAAATTATCTTAGTTTTCAGTCTGGTGATATTAAATTGAGCTTAAAATAAATGGGCAGAATGCATGGTTTGTACTGATTGCTTTACTAATGAAAATAGTTTCATCCCCTGAGGATATTCCCAGCCTCCTGTCCTTATTCCCACACTTTTCACGGTCTCATCCCTACTCCCACTCTTTTGCAGTTTTAGATCAGTGCACTGTCTTCTAGTAACTTACATTTTATACATTTTGTCTTCCCTCCCAAATGAGTAAATATAAAGTAGTTTTGGGAATATATTTTGAACAAGATCTTGAGCTAATGTAAACAACTGACGTCAGTGAAACTATGCTGATTTATTTGCAACAATAATCTCATCCACTCCAGTTACTTTTCAGGTAGTACCCAGCCTGGGAGAGACAAGTAAACCCTTGGAGAACTGATGACCAGCTTGTCTTTCCATTAACAGAACATGTCTCATTTCAGTTCGATCCATATCTAAAAATTAAAGCAAATGAATGCTATACACACAAAATGAGAAAGTTGCTCATAAGGATACAGCATGAAATAACTGGCTGTTTTGTAATGTGCTGCGCTGGAAGGGGATGTTTTCATCATATCAGAATGATTGGGTTGGAAGGGACCAGCCCTCTCTGCCATAATCCACTAGACCACGTTGCTCAAAGCCGCATCCTATCTGGCCTTAATCACTTCCACAGATGTGGCATCCACAGCTTCTCTGGGAAACTTGCTCCAGTGTTTCACTAACCTCACAGAAAAAATGTCTTCCTAATACCTAATCTAAGTCTATCCTTTTTCAGTTTAAAACCATTTCCCCTTTCCTATCCCTACATGCCCTCATAAAAGTCTCTTGCTATATTTCTTGTAGACCCCCTGTAGGTACTGGAAGGTGGCTCCAAGGTCTCCCCTGAGCCTTCTCTTCTCCAAGCTGAACAACCCCAGCTCTCTCATCCTGTCTTCATAGAAAAGGTGCTCCAGACCTCTGATAATCTACGTGGTCCTCCTCTAGGCTTACTCCAACAGGTCCTTTTTTTTTTTTTTCATTTATGGGAAATCAATATTTTGGCAGAAAAAAAGGTATGAGTTCTTCTTAAATAGGAAATTTGGAGGAAAAACTGTTTTACTGTGAAGATGACTAAGTAGTAGCTTTTCTTGTCCAGAGAGGCTGTGGAGTCTCCATCCTTGGAGATATTCAAAATATGCCTCCCTATGGTCCTGGACTAGTTCGATTCTGCTGTCCATTGTCTCAAAGAATGATATGAGGAGCTGAGGTCCACTATCTCAAAGTTGGGTGTGAGGATCTCAGATGGCACTCCACCTTCCACTGAGAGAGGTTCTGAGGAGCTAAGACTCCTGCATCCATTATCTCAGGGATTTGTGTGAAGAATTGCTCTCCATTATCTGAAGGATTGCTGACAGACATGCAGTTGAAAAGCTGGCTGCAAAACCAGAGAAACTGGATCCACCAGGAGTATGCAGTTTGTGACATTAAGAAGAGAGGAACTTCCTCCTAACACCACGGAAGAGGACTACAGACCCTTGGGACACAGCTGGATCTATGGTGGTGACTCTCTGCACTCTGAATGCTTGCTTAATTTCTCCTTTTTCTGATCTGTCCTACTGCTATCTTTTTTATAATAATTATCTTTTTTAATTATTATCTTTTTATAATAAACTGACTGATGCACCTTGCTTGCATCTTAATTACTCTCTGAGGATCACAAACAGAGTATTTCTGACACTGTGCTTTATCCAGACGGACCTTGACACCTTCCAAACTCAGCCATTCTGTGTTTCTGTGAAATGTGTATGGTCTGAAACTCTAATAGAGTTATATGTCTCATTAATAATAGGAAATTTTAAAATTATATTGTTTTTTAATCCTGTGTCGGCAACTTGTTTTTTTCCATTAAAACTTTAATTTATGCATGAGAAACCATTCTTTAAAATAAAATGGATTAGAATATCTTTCATATTAATTTTTTAGAAGTGAAGGAAGTCAATAATTGAGTCTCTTTGCTCTAAACTGAATTATTTTCTCAGGTACTACAGTCTAAAATGGTGTCATGGTTTAACACCAGCCAGCAACAAAGTACCAGGGAGCTGCTTGCTGACCATTACCCTGGTGGGATCTGAAGGAGAATCAGAAAAAAAAGTTTAATAAATAAAATAATGTAAAATGTAATAACAAATAATAATTAATAAATGGAGAGAAGAATAAAATCCCCAAAATCCAATCTGATGCACAATACAATTGCTCACCACCCACTGACTGATGCCCAGCTAATCTCCAAGTAGCAATTGATCCCTCCCAGCCAACTCCCCTCAGTTTCCCTACTAAGCATGATATTCTGTGGTATGAAATACCCCTCTGGCTATTTTGAGTCAGTCGTCCTGCTTCTGCTTCTTCCCTACTTATTGTGCCCCTCCTCACTGGCAGAGCAGGAGAGGTTGAGAGTTCTTGATCAGAGTAAGCATTACTTAGCAACAACTAAAACATAGGTGTGTTATCAGCATTGTTCTCAGACTAAATCCAAAACACAACACTGGACCAGCTACTAGAAAGAAATTAACTCTATCCCAGCCAAAACCAGGACAGCATCCACCCACCCTATTCCATACCATTTACGTCAAGCGAGGTCTCACACTTCCCAGTACACCACCACCTTTCCTGCCCTTTGACATATATGTACAGATATGCCTGTAGTATACAGACCATTCTTATAAAAGTCCATTGTATTTATTTAGTCCATAACTTTGGGCTCCATTTGTCATAGCAGTCTTTCAGGGCAGGAAACATGGTCTGTGGTTTTGGATTGTTGCATGCTGAACCAGTTCTGGTTTCATCACTGCTGCGCTTGTCCAGTTCATCGAAGTTCATTTTTTGTTAATATATGGATGAAAAGGCAGTCATGTTCAGATCTCCAAATCTGGAGGAGCAGAGACAGGCACCATGAGGTGCTCAGTGTGGTGATGGACATGTATCTGCCATAGAAGTGGTAGTATACAGTGTTACATAGCAATTAACATCATACAATTTAATTCAAATCCTCTTGAAGTGCACACTGGACTTCCCCATCCTGTTCATTATCAGAAGAAAATGTCTTAAGTCCAAGTTAAAAATGCAATTCTTCTACATTGAAAAGACATTTAATGTTTCCCTATGTCACCTGTGGAGAAAATCCCTCTGCACTCTCAAATGTTGCTTTTAATAGTGATGCCATTTAAAAAATGCATTTAAGAAAAAGAATCCTTCTCTTACGGTGATTGTCCAATATGACTCTTAGAATCAACAGAAACATCTGAGACTGACTGTCATGTTTTGGTTTTGTTACAAATATTCAAGATAAAGTGAGATGGTGTTGGGGAGAAATAACTGACAATGAAATTATGAAAATAGGAAGAATTTATCATGCTGATTACTTTAATTCATTTCACCAAAATGGCAGCAGCGATTATTCACAGATACACATTGGAATCCATTTATGAAGGTTTCTGAGTACTGATCTAAATCATAAACAGCTTAATATGTTTCATATGGTTTACTGCCTAAAATCTGAATATCCTAAGAAATCCTCAATTCCCTTTTGTAAATCTTGTTAAGTCTTATTATCATGATACATGCATACTGAATGCCATTCTGAAGTTTTTGTATCAAACTTCTAATCCTGATATTTAAGAGCTTCCCAGTAATTATTTTTACTAATGTTGTCACAATGCCTATTTTTTAGTCATTCTCAGTTACACATATGGACATTATATAATGTCTAAGAGTAATGGCTGATATTAGTCAAACATTTTAACAGCTTTGTAAAGGTAACATTTTCCAGAATTTTCAGGAACATTGTGTGTATATTTGTCTCTTTTAAAATGCTAGCTAAAGAAAAAAAAAACAAACCTATCATGCATCTCTCGTTAAGAGACTGCTTTATTCCAGAGATTATTCTTGCCTTGTCAGAATAAAGAAGGTGATAAGGCAATAATGTTGATCTGATAAAATACCAAGTTGTGATCAGCTTGCTGCTCATCATGTATTTCATGGCATACAGTCGTCAGTATCCTATGCCCTCTACAGCAATATGAGATTCAGAATTATGCACCAAACAAATCTGTGCTCTGTCTTATTGAATAGCTGTAAACCATTCTGAGACTCAGAGTTATGTTTTGATGTTTATATATCAGAGTCTCCTCAGAGGTATTACCAGAACACATTACAGGTAGGAATCTAGGCTAGAAATTATGTAAGCCCAAATGACTGAGAGCAGTCTTGTTTTCATCACAGTGATACTTAAGAAACTTCTGTTCTTGTATTTAGCAAATTTAAAATTTGAGTCTTAAACTGGCAATTAATCTGTATTCCATCTAGTTAAAAAGTATTTTGTTCACTTGCACAAAACATTGACATCTAAAATGCAGGCAAATAATAATACACTTTGGTATAGACAGGATTGTGAACATAGAAAAGACTGAAGTACTCTGTTATGTTGAGTGCTGGTTTTAATGTAGTAAGTTTTAATATCAAAGCTGTCATCTAAATAAAAAAAAAACAACTATCCATTGCAGTTGACATGGAACAAAACTCCTAATTTATTAATTAGAAGTTATATTACTGAGATTCATTTTACCATATCTGATATGCCATGTATTTATAGGTTATGAAATAACTTTACTGAGATGAACCAAATTCAACTACAGGAAAACAAACATTTTCAAAAATACAACAATTAGCAAACCTGGAAAATTTAGTCAAACAAAAGTAGTCCAAAATTGATAAGATAATATAGGCAGTTCTACCCAATTCTAACAGCACATTTTAAAATGCATATAAATGTATTTCAGTCATTAAAAACATTGTCAATTCTTAATCAGATAACAAAATGCCTGTTTATGGTGCAGATTTTCCTAAATCTGCAGAATTAATGCAATTATGTTTTACCAACAAGTATTCAGTACTAATTTCACTTGCCAAATCTTCAATGCCATATTACACTACAAAAATGTCACTGTGGACTTCATTTATATTTAGCAAATGTTCCTGATACGTGTATGGATTTATATGTATATTTTATACTTAAATACACAAAACATATTCTATGGTAGCAATTAAATTTGCATACAGAAGTGCTTGTATATGTAAATATACAATAATTTTAAGATGTCAAAAGTTTACAATGTTCATAAGTATATGTTGTAGTTTTATGTGCTGTTAATCCATTTAATATGGGAATTATTTGAATAAAATTTTAAAAATTCTAGATCTTGCCTTAGAGGGTTATTTTTTAAGGAAGAAAAACATAGACTTTGATGACATAATTGTATAATCATTATGTTATTTTGTGCTATTCTGAAAGGGTTATAAGTGTTAAATCTATTAAGGCATGTGAATCTATGAGATTAAAATTTTCATAATTTTAAATCAAACCTATATAGTGCTGACATAAATCTTCTCTACTGCTTTGTGGAGGTGGATGAATTTTGCTGAAATGAATTCGCAGACAACACTGAAATTTAAACTGCAATTTCAGTGCAATAGGAAGAAAACTCCAAAACGAATCTTCGACATCAAGAAATCAAGAACATACATTTAAATCCTTCAGACAGCTTCTGTCAAATACTTTTTAGTTTGAACTTTGGGTTTAGGTGTGGTTTGGGGATTTTTTTATTTTTTTATTATTTGTTTTTTAATTTTTGAGAGGGAATCCAGTACGGCCGACTTTAAGGCTTCAAAAATGAGTTCAAAGGACTTAAAAACCAATCATGCCTGAGAAAACTTCCCAATGGGAAAAAAATGAGAGGCTACATTTTGTTTACCTCCCTGGTATCACCAGCAGCATTCTGTTCTTAACTAATATTCCATCTAATGACTTGATCCTTATCATTAGATGGAAATTTAAAAAAAAATTAAACCAATTGGTTTTACGCAACAGACTGCATTCACGGAGAAAAGCAATGTTCTTTTTAAAAATAACATGAATACTTTGGAAATACTGGAACTTCTGCTATAAGTCCTGAGGCTCTAATACCAGAAGTATCATTGCAAAATGTAAGCTTCAACTTCATCAGAAGTCTATAAAACCTACAGGTTTATAGAATTCTTGAACTTCTTTAATTTTATGTAAATCAACGTGCCTGGAAATTATGACATCTCTCCCTCTTGCTGTCACTAGCCACCTCTGTTTCTCTTCACCTTTATCAAATAACTGTCAAAGACCACTATTAAGAAGACCTATTTAACAGATTTTTTTTTATTTTAGGTTAATCACTGAGTGTTCCACACAAGGGTATTATAATAAATTATATCAGAAATTGCTCTCAGATTTTCTTCCTAGGAGACTGATAATTACCTAAACAGCTCACAGAATGCACAGGATGTATTAGAAGTGAAAAATATTTAAAATTTCATAATTTAGAATAGAAAAAGGAGCATTGAAATTTTATCTTTCCTGTAGAAATTTTGTAGTCCATTTATATCAAAACAGGAGGAGCAGGTGGTTAAGAATAAGCTAAGGAGAACAGAGGGATAGAAAACATTATTTAATACAATGGAGTAAGAAGAACGGAACTTGGGAACTGAGGACATGCAGCTGGTTTTCCATTTGAAGAAAGTATGAAGAACATGTCCAGTCACTAATGAGCTGTGTTACTGCCTTTTCAGTATGGAAGAAATTATGGTGGTGCCAGTAGCATGAGGCATTGCACATTATGTTTCACAGACAGATACTAACAAGTTTTTACTTCTAAGCCTACAGTAGGAAAAGAAAACAAAACAAAACAAAAACACTTTTAGAAGAAGCTGGCAGAAAAATAGCAAATAGATTTCTAGGGACCCTGAAATAAAACATGACTCCCTACTCATAGATCCTTGGCTTGCATTGCATACAATTAAGACTATAACATAACTGGTATAAGGAGCAGCAAGCATCCCAGAGAAACAAAAACAACTGGATCACAGCTACAACTTGGCTACAGCAATGAAGGGTCAGTTGCAGAAGGCAATAAATTTGAACCAGACTTGAGGGCAAAATTAGGTATAGTAAGAATTAATCTGATCCCTTTTGTAGAATTCAAAGGAAAGTAAACGAATTATACAGTCAATTCTCCTCCTCCGACTTGAAGTCAAAGCTTATCCCATAACCAATGTATCATTTGTTTTGCTTATCCAGTGACAAATTTAATAGTACATATGCAAAAACATAGTTTGATATCGACCCTTATAGTGCCTTACAGAATGCCAAATGAGTAAGCAATGTTTAATCAAACCATTTGCCTTACCTCAAGAT
Organism: Pezoporus occidentalis; assembly: GCF_034315485.1. Lineage (NCBI taxonomy): Eukaryota > Metazoa > Chordata > Aves > Psittaciformes > Psittacidae > Pezoporus > Pezoporus occidentalis. Next base: position 7,825,396 of record NW_026914829.1, read on the forward strand.
TAAGCCAGAAACTACTTCTCCCTTTTTGAGACTGATTATGCACACTTCCAAGCACAGAAACTTTTGAAGATATTTAGAAGTGCATTGTGAGGCAAGTATAGTTCTCCAGTAATACTTCAAAAATGTTTTTCAATGCTGAACATTTTTTTACGACTTTTTTCCAAAAAAATGTAGAACAATAAAAAAAAGAAATGATTCATAGCTTTCAAAAGGAACACTTTGCATTCTGTCATAGAGATATTTTAGAAAGATACCTGAGTTCTACATTGTATGGGAAGAATTCAAAATTATTTCAGTCAGTGGGATTAAGACATGAAAAACTACTGGGTTTGATACATCCATGCCTGCCATCGTAAAGCCATGGCAGTAATGCTACTTAAGCCATTAGCCATCAAAAAGAAAACTGGATTTAGTGTGTTACTGAACTACCAAGCATCAAATCCAGTGCAGATAAAGAGGACAGCTGTTCAACTACACACAAATGTCTTGGAATTTATAAACACCTGGAAACAGTTCTTAATAGCTTGTACAGTGAAAAGGACAATGAAGAAAATACGCCTGTTTTACTAAATCTCTCCCTTTTTGTAATTCATGACTTGAGAAAATCATACTAAATAAAAAAAAAAACAATCAAATAAGATAGGAAAAATCCCTCCAGACATTTCTAATCTGGACTTTTGGGGCTGGATTTCTTTTTTTTTTTTTTTTTTCCCTTAGCATTTGGAGGTTGCAATAATTGAGTGAGATCAAAGTCTTGACTTTGGGTAATCTGAACCTCAAGAAGATTGGTGTCTTCCTGTCTAATATCATCAAAATCTGAATTAAAAAATGTGCCATTCATGTTAATAAAATGAAGAGGGATAGACATGGCTTCTGGAGGATTGCTATGCACCTGTAAAATAAATGTGAGTTGTTTTTTTTTATCTAAAACATGTCTCCATCTCCATTCCCTTCCCACTCCCTCTCTCATTTTCAAAGCTGCCTTGAAATCTTTTTTTTCATCTCACTTTCTCCTACCCTCTTCAGTGTCGCCTTCTCTTTCCAGGACACAATATATTCATGATGGTAATACTGAATTACTTCAGCACTCACACTGATACTTCTGTAAACTCCATGCGGGTGGAAATTTTCTGCTGCCTAGAGCACTGCTGACTTCATGGGACAACAAAGCTGTAATGTGCTAAGCAAAACAGAAGCATTGCAAATATGTATCATTTCCGTAGGCTTTCTGAAAAATGAGGACAAAACCTGTTGTCTGAGCTTCATTTGTAATAAATGAGGGTTATAAGCGTTCCTTTCTGGATCTGTGATAATGGAGGATAAGATGCAAAGAATCACCCATGTATTTGTTTATTGCATGGCATTTCTAGCCCCAGGCTGTCATAATTTTATACAGGCTTCTATGAAATAGTTCTTTTCAGTACTTTGAATTTCTGAGAATCAAATAAAGCAAACTGTATGACGGCTCAGAAACACCCAGATTCTTCAAAAGGTGCCCTTGCACAGCACAGAATAACATTTTTACTGCTCTAATTTTTATCAAATACAAGCTCTCTTACCCTGTTTGAAGATTTTAAAGCAGTCAGGCCCTTGCAAAAATGTACTCTTTTTTGCAAGTACTAGTAAATGATTTCAGAACTAATTTGCAAAGCACCTGCTAGTAGATATATTTATGTTCTAAGTGCTCTTACACTGCTTTAATTATCAGCTGTCTTTAAAGAGGAATATAATACAGCTTCTTCCCAGTGTTTTGGTTTCTTTTTCTAGAATTTATTATGATATTAAATCTCATCTAAATAAACATGAGATCTTTAGTAATTTTTTAAAAATCTGGAAAGGGTTTTATATATAGTTATTTTAAAATGAATGTGCAGGAATAATAATAGGGCACATCAGCAAGAAAATTACTAGTTTTGGAAAAAAAAACAAACCCAACAATTTGATAGAATCACACTTTAGACCACTTTCTGTGCTCCTGTGGTAAAGCACAAACTTTTCTATACAAAGAAACCTGTAATAAGGAGCTTTAAATACCAGGAAAGGAATGCTCCAATTCAAGTAGAAAAATAGCTTAATAGCTTTCCTGGTTATAATTAAAAGGAGGTTTGATCAACTCACTGTCCACAGTCCATGTAATTATCATCTGAAATAACATTTCAATAGAGCTGTGCTACACATTAAAACTTCTTTACCTCAATAATTAACAAGGTTAAATGTCATTTTTGTAGCACAGAAAAATTGTCGTTTTTATACATCCCCAGTAAGATTGAATCAAATCAAGAGAAATAATCAGCAATAGAAGCATTTATTTTATAAATTCTAATTTCCATGTAAAACAAAAAGCTTCCGCATATTCAATAGAGATTTTCATTATCACAGGTACACAAAATAACAAAAAAAGATAATAAAAGAACGAAAATAAATAAACTGTGTTTTCCACTAATGAGGTTTTTTCCTCTCTGTGCTCTATTTAAGACTCTATACAAATTAATTTCATATAAAAATAAAAAATGCTGATGACAGATAAACTGTGAATAAAGTTTTCTTTTTATCTAATGGTTTGGAGGCACAATATTACATTACCAAATGAGCTCACATTATTTTTATTTCAGATCTTGACATTCTTTGATGACTCCTATTAAAGCCTATTTAGACACCCTCTGGTTACATGATTCCACTTTGAGTGTGAACTATTTTCCAAAAAATGAAAATTCTGGCCCTGTACCACTGCTGCTTTTTCATTCCCACATTCATATATTAACCATTCATCTTTTTTTTTTTTTTGCTGAATCTGGGTCAACATATAGCATATAACCTCGGTCCTCTGTGATATTCCATAAAAGGTATCTTTAATTAGCTTTCTAGGGCAATTTTTTAAAATTGCACAACATTTGGTAAAAATAAAAATAAAGTTTGAGTTTTTTCTAGGATACTATGGCATAGTATGCAAACCCATAAGATCTTCCTTGTATCAAAGTCAGTCCCTAAACACTTTAAAGAATTAAATGCAAATTTCTAAATCAGGAATTTTAATCTGTAATACCTGAAACTTTACATGTTCTGAGACTCTTTCTTACAGGGGGTTTGTCAGATGTTATGGAGACAAACAGTAATACAGGAATGAGTTGAAAAGTCAAAGCTTCTGCATTGCAATAATTAGAGTAAGATTAAGAAAAGCACATTCTTAGAATCCTTTTAAATTTAGTTTGCTGTACTAGATAGATAGCTCTTAATGTAAATGTTACACGGAATTGAAATGAAAATAGTAAATAATACAAAAGCAAATTTAGTAAGCTTGGTGAAAAGTCTATTGACTTCAGATTGCAAAAACAGTGTGATGCATTGTCTTATCAATGTTCTTACAAACCTGACAAAAAAGATGCCTTTGGCATAAATACCTTCAATAAGGATAGTAGCTTCTGAGATTTAGAGTATACTACCATTTTATTTTTAAAATAATTAATTTAACTATATTGCCTACCAGTTGTCTCCTATACTAGAAAGTATGCGTATTAGGTATTTATTGTTAGGTCAATTATTTAAGAGGTTTATTTTTGACATATTACTTAGAAAGCTGATGAAGACATAAACAGTTAATTAAAATTCATGCAATACCTCTGCCAAACAATGACCCAGGTACTGGACACCATCTGTCCTGTCATAAAGTGCTCTGAAGTATTAGACAAGAATGACAACATTATGAATGGAAAACTACTTGAAAAATTGGCTAATCTTTAAAAAATGTCACTTTTTACACTGTTTGTGTACTTAAGGAAACCTGTGTGCTTTTTCATTCTTCAGGACTACCTGTTGTATCTCTTTTTAATCTTCTTGGTAGATTTTTTTTAATGAAAGCAGAATCCAAAATAAGCTGTCTCATCTGTTTGGGTTTTTGGGGGGGGGGGGTGTCAACACTTCTAGATGGATCTGAGCTAGCTCTGACTAGAAACAAAAGTTTAAGCTATTTGTCTCTTATCACACGCATTATTCATATGGCACTCATCTAAAGCTCAGATACAGAAAGCAGGCATGTCTTGCATTTTGTCAAATGCCACACTCCCTGCCAGTTACACGAGCTCTTATACCTTGTGAAGGAGCAGATCACATACCTGAAACCAGGACATCTTGATCCTGACAGTTCAGATGAAGAACAGTTATATTCACTGATTGCTACTTTGAACACACACACACACACATAGACAAGGCTATTTGATGACTTATGCCTGCTTCTGCAGCTAATGGCCTGAACTGAAATACTAAAACCTATTTGTCCCAGGGATTAACAGTTTAGGAAAGGTTCTAAAAGTATTACGTATTTTTAGCCTGTACAATTGATATATATATAGAGTATTGGCAAATCAGGAGTAATTCCTTGAATGTTAAGCTCATTTTAAGCAAAATGTTCCTTTTTGTCATATGACACTTCAGGTTATATTAAACTCTTCAAGATTACTCTTGCAGCCACATGGAAATGGGAAATCTTAATATTTTTAAGAGAGAGACGCAATTATGACGTCATTATATAATTTCAGGCATGAGGGACTTTAATGAGATTAGTATTAACTAAGTAGCATTAGACTCACAAGTGTCTTAGCCTGCAGGTCCCCCTTCAACTACTTGGGAAGTACAGTTGATTCTCCTATAACTCCCCTGTAAATCACCTCTGAAATTCAGGTATCCCTCCTAGCACTATCTCTAACTTCTGTCAGCTTCTTGCATGGTTAGCTGTCATGTTTAGTAATTCTTCTTGTCTTTCCTCATTGTATCTTATGTCTTGTTCAGTTAGCTTAACCTTAGACAAGAGACTAGTCAGTAGCTTACTCACCTTCCTGTGGCCTTAAGAGTACATGTTTCCTAGTTTTTGCATCAGAAAAATAAATGGGAAATTGAGTTACATGGGAGGTTCAGGAAGACTCTTGACAGAAAAGATATTGGAATGATTTCTATCAAGAAATTATGTCTATCAAAGTATGGAATTATGTAAATTTGAGTCACCAATCTTGAAAAGTAAACCTAAACAAATAAATCTTTTACCAACTGCACTTGGGTGAGCATATAAAACTGACATTTAAATGACAAATAGATACCTGAGCAGTTCTGGAAATTCATCTGTTTAGTTAAGATGCATTCTCTCATAGATCCTGAATCTTATAGTATAACCAGAACTTCTTCCATCTATACCTCAAAAACTGCTTTTCTTTAATATTTTAAAAACCATTTTTAAATATTCACTTTCATAATCAAGCGTAATTGTTGCCCTGCTGCCTTTTATCAAAGCATTTGCCATTGTATTAAACTTTTACTTTTATTTGTTCAGCATGGCAGATTGACAGACATGAGCTGTTCTCTAGCAAAGGTTTTACACTGATTCCAAATAGCCTTTAATTTTGTCATTACATTTCCTATATTCTTCCCTTTTCTACAGCGGTTTTTAGTTTGCCTGCTCTTGATTAATCTAACCCTGATCACTCATCTCTTTCACTACATATTATTCTGTCTTACATATGGCTGGATATATTTTATTTAAATTGATAAAACTGATGTTTTTCAGGGTTGCTGCAAGTTTTTTCCAAGGTGCTAAGTTAAAATTTCTCACAGTCGTTCTAAAACCAGTGTTTCCCAACTAAAAAGAAATGAAATAAACAAAAATTGTGCTGTGTCTTTAAAAAACTTCCATTCATTGAACTGAGTGGGAAGGGATTTACTGACATGGCTAGAAACTTGTAAAGTAGAAGCTTGTTCTGACAAAAAGAAAACCAGTACCCAGCTCTGCCAGAGGAATATGAGCTTTAAAATGCCATGTGAGGTTAAAATTGCTCCACAGGCAGGCAACTATTTGATCGTTAACAGAGACAAATCATTGAGTTGTAGGTCCTTGGCAAGTTACCATACTTATGAGTTACAGTAACACAGAAGTCATCTGAGAGACAATAATTGTGTGTAAACTCTTATCATGTCCCATAGAAATTACTGCCCTTCATGAAGAAACTTGAGTAGCAGACACATAAATGTGATGACAATTATTATTTTTCATAATTATGGCTCTATAAGGTCTATTTTTTTTTTTTACATAAAATGTATTTTTAGATTTCTTTGAGGCTTTTCTTTTTAACTTTTCTTTCATGTGCGTTGTTACTGTTTACTGAGCAGAATTAGATAGCAATGGAAAAAACAGTATTCCCAGCTAGTTTTAGACAGCTCTGCAGAGGCTGGTCTGGCTCTAGTCTTGAATGATCTTAAGAGAGCATTCAGTTTTGTTCCACTTTTTATAAAATACTAAGTTTCTTGTTTATCTCAGAGTAGCACATGAGTCATGCCCTACCCAGAGGTGGGCAACAACTGGAATTCTTCAGGGGACCATCCTGGGACCTGTTCTATTTAGTGTCATCAGAGACCTAGCAATGGAGTGGGGAATGGACACTGGAGCACACTCTGATCCGGCTGGCAGAGGACAACAGTCTGTGGCATGCAGGTGACATTCTCAAGGTCAGGGCTGCCACCCAGCCATCCCTGGAGAGGCTGGAGGAATGGGACAATGGGAACCATATGAAATTCAGCAATGACAAATGCCAAGTCATGCACCTGGGAAGGAAGAGCTGTTGGCAGTGACATTGACTGGGGCCTGCCTGCCTGGGGAGCTGCTCTCCTGAAGAGCAGGATCCTGCTGGGCAGAGAGCTGAGCGTGAGCCAAGAGTGAGCCCTGGCAGAAGGTATGGCCCAAGAGCGTTCTGGGCTATGCTAACAGAAGCATGGCCAGTAGTTTGAGACCATGGCCATAATGCCACATCCAGTTTGGTCTCCACAGTACAAGAATAACATTGATAAACAAGAGGCAGCTCAGTACAGGGCCACTAGGACAGTCAGACCCTGAAGTATGTGCCTTGTGAAAAGGGGCTGAAGGACTTGGGCATATTCAGCCTGGAGAAGATCTGAGTGGGAGCGAACAGCAGCCCCCAGTGCCTACTAGAGTGTTATCAGGAAGCTGGAAGCAGACCCTTTATATGGTGCATGGCAGCAAGAATGAATAATCCTGGGAGAGTTTTTGACAGGACATAAGGAGAAACATTTTTCCCATGATGCCAGTCTAGCAGTGGAGCAGGTTACTGAGAGCAGTTATGCAGTCTCTTATCTTTGGAGGTGTTCAAAATGAGACTGGATAAAGCCTTGAGCAACCCAGTCGGATCTCATAGTTAACCCTGCTTTGAGCAGAAAGCAAACCTCCTGAGAACACTTTCACCCTGAATCATCCTATAATTCTGTGATATGCTTGTGAGTAAAACAGAATCACTTAAAATTGTCGAAAGTAAAAATTGAAATGGTACAGGTTTAGTCAAAGTGTAGTTCTGGGCTAATCATATGCATCCCTTGGATGATATTTTATTTTACTTATCCAGTTAGTATTCTTGGCTATCATCCTTTATGGCTACCCTAAAATCCCTACTGGGTCAAATTACCATAAAACATATATATAACCTTCTTGCTACTTGTGTGTTTCCCAGCTTTCTGGTGCTGAATTCAGCTCTTATCACAATCTTGGGTTGCGTAGCTCAGAGACACACATAACTAGAGAGCACTGTGAGCCTCATTGTGCCAATCTGGATGGTTGAAGCAGATGTGAAAGGCATCAGCCTGAATTTCTAGAGCAAGATATATTAAGCTGAGTGAGACCGGTTTATCCTTCTGGTTACTTTGCTCATTTCAATGAGCTGAATGAGGCTTTAATAGTTTCAGCATTAGACAAGAAGAAAGATTTGTAAGCAGAAGTTATATCTGCTTACAGAGGTAACAAAACCACTTGTACGTACAGAAAGAAAACAAAATCTTTTGAGCATATATTATTTTAGTAAAAAATTAAAAAAAAAAATAAAAAAATTAAAATCTCATCTTTCCCTGCAAACTGGGTTGTGTGATATCTAGAGCCCATCCGGCTCACAAAAGTGTAGTAATGCTTAAATATTATTCTGGAAATAAAAATATATTGTCTACTAATGTGAAATAAAATGTTTTGGAATAACATGCCATTTCTCTAAAATTACTAAAACACATCCTGAAAGGATCCATATATGAATTACTGGGAAGAGCAAACCATTTGTTCCTTGAATTTTTCTCAGAGATTTTTAAATTTAACACCAAGACATTGAGAAAGCACTGAATTTTTAACAAAATTTTCATGTAAATTCTCCAGAAATGCAGTGTGAAGCTACACAGAGGCAGAATCTTTGTGGGAGTGAAAGACACAGTAACTGCATCAAAATACAGGCTGGAGAGCTCAAGGTTAGGGTTAGGGCTGGAAGACAGGGAAAAGTAAGGATGAGTATTTATGGTTTGCCTATGCACACTAACCAGCCAGTGTTGGTTTGCATTCTACCTGGATATGGGTTAATCATACTATGTTACTGCTCAAAACAAACACTCTCTCCTGGGGAATGACTGAAAAATGCTCTGTGCCACAAAACACATAGCCTTAAGTATAAGAAAGCTATGGCAAAACATGGGCATTGTTGCATTTTATAGTGTGTAGATAAGGGAACTGATTAACACCTTTGTTTCTTAATTCTTGCCTGAAATTTTAATAGCCCTAATCTGAATGCTGTTTGCAAGCTATAAGGTCTAGAATGGTGCATGTTTCATTTTCACTATCCATAAAATTCCATTTATAAAAATAAATAAATAAAAATTCTGCAGTTAGGCATTTTGTCTATCAACAGACAGTAAAAGCAACTTAAGAAATTAAAGATGTAATTTTGCTTAGTGTTATTGTTAGTGCCAGAGGGAGAGAGATTAACCAATATAAAATTAATAGTGGGGTTTTTGAAGTGATACAAACAACTTCTTTCTCCCCTTCTCCTGCACCTGCTAAATATTTGTAAACACACGTATAAAGCAATTCCGTTCTTAACAGAATAAATATACATTCATATGTCAGCATCTTTTACTACTTTTTTTTATCACTCATTTTTTTAATACCTAAAATGAAACAACTTTTTCAAATAATTAGGTGCAGATATTTTTTGTAAGCATAAATCTTTGCATATCTTACTGGGGAAAAAAAAGAAAATCTTTTCCAAGGTTATTAAGACAAAAACATTCTTGAAATATTAAATCTTTATATAGGAAATGCAGTGGTTATGCAGCCAGAGGTTGAACTGAGCAGTGAAGATTCCCTCAGGATATATAAAGATGTTTTTAAAATTTCTGTATGAAAATGGATTCCTTATCATTTTTTTTAGCATTTAAAAAAAGGCATTATTTAGCACACATTAAGTAGATCTATACAGAAATGTTATTTTCTGTCCACAGAGGACTACAGTAAGAAAACTGAATTGTAGAAAATTCTCCATCATAACCTGCTCTATGTTTGATTTCAGGTCATCGCATGAGAGAAAACCCAGACTTTTTCAGTGCCTGTTGAATTATTTTGCTGAGAATGAAAATCTGTCTCATGATATAAATGACAAGTAATTTTTTTAAGTATCTTGCCAGTCAGAAATGGAATCATATTGCAAGATAGATTGTATATAAATCACACTATTACGATAAAAAAATTACAACTGTTAATATATACTAACCAGAAGGGGCTTTGACCATTTACACTAAGGTTGAAATGTTCTCTAAATCCTTGCCCTTCCCCAGACTCTTTATTCCTTTTCAATTTTCCAATGACAGTGTAAAAATGAAACCCAGCATATTAATAAAGTTCTTCTTTTTCTTTCTCTGTACATCTATGTAAATATACTTTTTTCAGCTCTGTATTAAAGTAGAAGTAAAAACTGTATGTTCATATTTTGAGGCACCTCAGTGCAAGTGTTCATCTAATGCAAGAACTGCTTGGAAACAAAATTAGGTTTGGTTGGTAAACTCCTTCAGTTTCAGGGTTTTTCTGGATGTACAGTGACTGAGACATGTTTCTAGCTGAAACTACAGAAACAGGGCAAAGTCACTAGTAGTAGTTATTGCAAAGCTCATATAAGCCAGCAAAGAAACGAAAAGTCAAGAAAGTTACAATTGGAGAGAAAATGATTAGTTGACACTGTGTTGCTTAGAAATTTCTCATCTTAATGACATGTTAGCACTCTTTGCTTTAGTAAGTTTGTTTAGGTTTTCATCTGCCTTCAGTGACTACTCATACAATTAAAAGCAGGAAAACTCACCTCTCTTATCACAGAATCTGTGCTTATTAGTTTTAAAGCATAGGACTGAGATGTGCCCTATTGAGGTTTTGGGTTCAAATCCATTGTTGTCCAAATGACCTCTGGAGATACTACATATCCTTAGGTTTCTGGCATACTGCTGGCAGCACCTTTCAGATCAAAGTTTTGCAACAAAATACTACTCACAGTGTCAGCATGTGATAAACAGAAGGTTCATAAATGAGGCCTATATAGAAGGAAGGACTTTTTCTTTTGAGAAGATGTGCAGTTTTGCTGCCTTTTACCACTGACACTCAGAGAGAATTTGCCTTTGGTGTGACGGCTCTTCTGAATCCTCTCTTGAATTGTAACTAGTTCTTTAAAGCTGCAGAGACCACATCAAGCTACCTGTGAATCTGCTGGAATTCATGGCAGAACTCACATTACTTTCCACAGATCCTGACAGCCATATTCCTACTCATTTACATGGTATGATCACTAGTTTTCCCACTGATCTTACTGGACTCTTATTTTGGCACTTAGACTTTAAACTGTATGCAAATGTGTGTGACAAATATTTACTGTCACACTGTATTTCTAATGACCAAAGAAATAAGGAAAAAAGCAATAATCTCGGCCTAGCATTTTTAACTGTGCTGCAGGAAGGCCAGAATTCTGTGTCCTTAGGAGACTTCTTCAGGAAATGTTATAGCACTGACAAAAGTATGTTGCACTCTATTCACCAAATGAAGAAGATGTGCTCTCCCTAGAATGCTTAGCCATCTCTTCTACAATCGCCTTTGCCAAGCTAAATTCCACCAGACTGTTGGCAGAGTAATAAGGAGAGATTCTGAGCCATAGGCAGAATGCCCGAAAGCAAGAGTATGTCAGACGAGCAAGGATTATTTGGCGTCAGAAGCAATCGCATTAGCAGCTGCCTGGATAGATACACTATTCTGAGTTAAATGAGCTGGGCTACTGCACTACTGTGCTTTAATTTCAGAAACACACACAAGGGTCACCAGCCAGAGTTTGTCCACTGCACATCTGTCTCCTCCTTTACCTAGTCAGTTGTGACAAATTAGAGAAAGCGATTGGTAGGGACAGCTCTAAAGTCATCCAGCTTTTTAATAAGGGTCTGAATTCATCTAGATTCATGTGGTTTAACCTTAAATAATTTTTGAACTAAACATACATTTATACTCTTTCATTCCATCTCAAGAGTCATGTATTCTGATTCTTTTAAAAACTTTCTTAAATATTCTAGGATAAATTGAAGAAGCCTGAAAGGGACTGAAAGATTACAAGGAGAGTATATTAGGGTGACTTAGTCTTTATTTTAGTGTTGCTGGTGACACAATAAGACTGCTTATGTTACTGTGCAGTTTGAGCATTAATGTCAAAGCTACATTCAGTTCTACACACAAGAATTTCTGTAAATGTGTTTGTTTGCAGCCTGTGTTCCTAATGGAGAGATGTGAGAAAACACGCTATTCATGCCTCCCACCCACTATTTCTTCCCCCGCTTTTAAAAGATGGGCATTGATGCCTTAACTTTTTCAGAAGTGAACGCTCTACTCGGAATTCCCCCTGAAGGAACATGACAGGTTCAGTTTCTTTCCTCTCCAAAGCAAATGGCTCCCACACAACAATTCCCATTTCATTCTGAATGCAGCAGGATCTGTAAGAGCTCAGGGAGGCAGCAATACAGTTCAAAACCCAGCAGGAGTTTTGGACTCTCACAGTCAAACAGACTGTTCAAAATGCAGCCCTTCCTGGTTTCCAGCTCCTGCTGAGTGCTGTGAAAGCCCACCCCTTGCTAATCATCTAGAAGCTTGTTAGCTCAAGCATGGCTCAGGGGTATTTCGATACTTACCTTCACTTCAGCCACAGAACGTTACTTGTGGATAGACAGGAACAGATAGGAATAGAAGCAAGTCTTGCAAAATATTGCATATATTGGTCTTCGCACTCATATTTAACAGTACATTTCTAAAGTTTGCAGTTCTAAAGGTAGCAACTGATCCCAAAGTATGAAGCATGATATAATTAGACTTAAAACTGAGGGGGGAAAGGGGAAAATATATATATTAAAAAAAAAAAAAAAAAAAACAACAAAAAACCCAAACCAAAACCAAAACCACCAAACCAAAAGAAAACACAAACAAGCAGAATTTTCCTTAATGTGCATCTGTCATTGACCAGTTCACAGAAGAATTTGTTTTCTGGTGCTTATACTTTCCAATTATATTTTGAAAGAGACAGTGTTACATGTTTTTGTGGTGGATCTACTATAATACTCTAATCTCAACTAGAAGTCAATTTAAGAAAAAAGAGCAAATCTCTCTTTTGAGAGAGGGGAAAGGGATTTCAAAATTAATTTTTATTCTTCTGTTCCCGCTGTTGGGAGAAATTGTATGGCCGAACAGCTACAGTTCTCCCAGCTCTTTGTTAGCATGTCTCTAGCCTCAGAAGGAAATGTTCAGTTACTGAGTTGAAGGGAAAGTACGTCTTTTAACATAATTTTGAACTAATGAATAGCAGAATCGAATCCCCTAAAAAGCTCAGAGCTGTTTTAAAAAGGTGTGATAGAATCCAAATCTTCTCAAAAACTGCATGCAAATTCACAGGCAAATACACTCACATGAATAATCCATCTCCTGCGGATGTCACTTTGACAGGAGAAGTAAACAGTTTCACCACTGTATCATATGCAATGTTCAACAAGATCAGAGACATTGAAATGCTGTGTGATTTGTAAATCAAATCCAGATGGCACGATGGCATGATACAAATGGGGGGTTTTATCCTGAAACTCTATTATGTCTTCTATAATCTATCTGTCACAAAGGTGTTTGATAATCAATTTTGACGCCATACATACAAGATCAGGCCATGCTGCGTTTCTCATGGATTCATTTCACTTTTAACAAAGCTCTGTGGAATTCCATTTTAACAGGTGGCTTATGGTGAAACACTGGAAAAGATTGTCTATCCCACTCTTAGAGATGTCCAGAGTCTCCAGAAATACATCTATCTGAAATAACATCATTGAAACTGTGCTGAAACAGAATTAGGACCCAAATCATGCATCAGTTAGCCTTCTAGAGCCCTAAAACTTTCCAGTTAACTTTTTGTATCTCAGGCGACTTTTACAGTGACTGATGTAACACTCAGGACCTTCATATGTGATTTATAACAGCTGTGCAAGGTATTTTCTGCCAAGTAAAAGTAAGTCTTATTTATTGTGTGTATGAGACAGGGACATACAAAGCAAGCTCATTCTTGAATTTTTTTCAAAACCCCTTTCCCAAGATTTTTCCCTTTCCAGGAGCTTCCCTACTTTACTTTCTTCAGTCAACAGAAGCTTCTGTTTCCTATGAACTGTTTACAATGCCTGGAAGTTAGAAAACCCTTTGCTTCTACTGGTCAGCAGTTGTTTTCTTGCACAACCCTCAGCTTCAATGCCCAATCCATTTAAGTACTTGCTCAGTGGAATTCTAGAGTTCATAATCATTTCTACATTAAGAAGTTGCAAACTTGGACATTTTTCTTGCAGGATAATATTGGCATTTGAAAAATCAAATACTTGTTTTTCAGTAAATACCTGAAAATGTTTTCCAGATAGTATCAGTCAGAATATCCCCTTCCAAGAATAAAAAGTAGTCTAGAAATGTTTTCCATAGAGTATCAGTAAGAATATCCCCTTTCAAGAACAGAAAGAAGTTTTTGTTTGTGCCTTTATTACATCTCTTCTGAAAGAAACATCTAGGAAGGTATTAAAAATCTCCACATAAAACCTTAATCAAAACAGAGTATAACAGACCTATCTAAAAAGTAATATTAAACTGGTCTGACTGATTTCACAATAAAATAACTCAATGTTACTCATTTTTTTTGCTATCAAAACACTGTATGCTTAACAATAATTCTGGGAAATTCAAACCATATTGTCAATATCATACAAGTGTTTTGTTATAAGCTTCTTTTTATTATGAGGTATTAATGAGAACAGCCATTGTTCTGTGATAAAAAGTTTCTTCTTTCATTAATGCTCAGAGGATTTAGGTACATGATTCAAGTGGAAGAGATTTGGGTAGATCCTTGTACCTCTACAGAAAATTATTTCTTATAGGCTTGACACTGCAAATAGCTCAGCACAATTTTATTTCAGGTATGCAAAAAGTTTCACAGACCATGGTGCAAAATCAAGAACTAAACGACTAACAGACAAACTCGTGTTTGATTGTAAATACTAAAATGAATTAAAATAGTTTTTAATTAAAATATTTGTCTCAAGGAAATTGAGGAGAAAACTTAAATTTATCTATTTTTTTATTTAATATGAAATATAAACCACCAAAGTTCAGGATTAAAGCACACATATAAATATTTCCATCTTATAAAGTATTCATAAAATAGCACACTAGCAAATAGATTACTTCATATTGAAGAATTTTAAGAAACAATTTTAATGAAAGATCATTCTTATGCCGAAGTTATATTCTTCTTGTAGGGTAATCCCCAGTTTCATACATTAAACAGGAAGTGAGAAAGCTATATTTTTTTAAATATTGGGTTACATTAATGTTTATGATGTGTCTTTAATTACCTTCTTTTTCTTCGATGCTATTTGAAAATTTGTACTACTCTCTGGCCATGTTTCTGAACAATAGATAAAATCATCACTATATGAAACAGAAAATCAATTTGTATCTCATTGTGACTGTAATTACACTACTGCCTTAAAAGCAATAACATGTTTCTGATTCTTGTAAAAGAACTACAAACTAGCACAGAACTTGAATTCAATGTATGCCTTACTAAATTGACATTCCGCTATAAAATTATTACTTGCACTTTTTTAAATACTCAAAGTATCAATTCATAAAATGTAGTGGCCGCTATTAGCTCTTTCTAACACCATAATCTCTTTCCTCAACATTTGTATCTACCTCACCAATGTAAAATCCACTTACCTACCAAATATACAAGACTAATGACTGTTGTTAATTGGTTCTGGACTACACAGGCAATAGAAATAAGGAAGGCATTCCAAAGAGAGTGAAGACCTACTGATGCCCACAAACCTGTTTTGCTAGACATTACAAGTATAGACTCAAAAGTAATACAGTTTATTCCCATATACGTATGTTAGCAAGGTAGGTGGAAACATAGTGTTATAATACCACAGATCTGCACAGTTATGTTGTATACATTCAAAATCAAACTAGCATGTGTATACCCTTGTGCAACTGATAAGAGTAAAAAACTTCAATGAATAACATGCAGTTTACCAGTTTGTTGATCAAAGACAGAGCAGGCACCAAAAGAAAACAATTCATGAATTCCTGTAAAAATCTGACTCTAGCACACCATGCTTGCTTTTGTTGTTAGTCCACCATCAGAAATGGCTTCAAAAAGCTATTCTTTGTCCTACTGTTCCTGCCTGAACAGACTCTGCCAGGTGCTAGCACTCAGCACCAGCATCATGCTAATGATTCCTGCTCCCTCTGGACCCAGGTGTTGCTTAGTGGAAATACTTACACATTTTAAGAATTATCCATTTCATGGTATTAGTGCAGTGGCCTCCAGATTCTGGAAAATTGAATACCAATCACAAGGAAAAATATGTTTGGTTCCAAACATTTTCTGCTTATTTCAACAATTCACTGTTGGACTGTTTTCCCAAAGCAATTGACAATACTGATTAGGGAGTGTTTATATTCTTTCTCTGTTGATGAGGCAGCTTCAAGCATGTATTCACACACTTCAGTGTGGGGTGGCAGAGCAGGAATGTATATATGCAGCAGGCAAGAGCATGGCTCCCATGGTACCACAACCAGAGATACAGATAGGATGAAATGATGACTTGACTGTGGTGCTAGTATAGGTAGATACAAGCCCTTCAGAAACAACATGATGGGAACAACAAGGATGGGGCAGTGACTGCTCTCTCTGTGAAGGAGCGGGTCAGACTTACAGACCTTTTGTGTGGGACTAGCTGAGTGACAGCTCATGGGTCAGATTTGAGGAGTGGCCAGTGAGGGTGATATCTTGGAGGGAGTGTACTACAGACCACCTGATCAGTGTGGGGAAGCACATGAAGTCTTTTTTTAAACAACTCAGCCTGGAGAAGAGAAGGCTTATGTTGCCCCCCCCCTGCCCAGTACCAGCAAGGAGGTCATCAGGAAGATGGAGTCAGACCCCACAGAGCCTGTTGTGCATGCTGGAAGAATGAGCAAGGTGAGAATGAGCAGAAGTTGAAAAGTGAGGTACGTGGATATAAGAAGAAGCTTTTTCCCCATGAGGGCAGTCCAGCAGCTGAACAGGTAGCTCAGAGACAGTGTGCAGTCTATATCTTGGAAGTCTGCAAGAGCATAGTGGGTAAGGCCCTACCCTCAGCAACCTGCTCAAAGCTGGTCTTCCTTTGAAGAGGAGGCAGGGCTAGAAACCTCTTGAGGACTTACTGACCCTGACTTACTGTGCAACCCTGTAAAAATGGTCTGTTTCTACAGCTCTATCTACTTCATAAATGTGAAAGCCTTTGCAATAATGCTCAATAGGAATATGACAAATAGGATACTTTTTATACCCCTTCTGTATCATACTGGTCAACACAGAAGACTAGGTTTTAGAAAACAGAGCTTATCCAAAAGCAAAAATACAACAGATTTTATTACCAGGGAGACCAAAAGAGCCTTTTCAGGATATAGGGAAAAAAATAAATTAATATATATATACACATATATATACAGTAGTCCAGAGTTCCACGGTTTGCAGTGTTTACCCCAAATGAGCTGCTGACAGTGAGTGTGAAGTTCATACAGAACACAGTGGTACACGGATTTTACGCTGCAGTGAAGAAAGCTTTTGACCATTTGTGCCAGCAATGCATATAGCTTTTCAAGTCTCATTCAAAGGTCAGTGGTATTAACTGAAGTGTTTGATATTCATGGCTGATGTTAATTAGAGTCTTTGATTTTCATGGACACAGATTCAATTCCAGCACTTTCACAGGTCTAAAAGGAGGCATAGGAGATGAGGTAAGACAAGTCATTTAGTTAAAGTTCTTAAAATACAACATGTTTATAGTGTCAGGTTTCCACTTAAGTAAAAAGATTGCACAGCACTTACATTTAGAAATGGGAAAAAAAAAAAAAATCATAATGGAATCCAGACCTGTTTGAAAGATCGCAGTAAACCACTGGAATGCCTAAAAAAGCCAAGTTCATGTTCATGCATTTTCATGTGCAATACTTTAAAAAAAAAAAAAAACAAACCAAACCCAGTGTTGGGTACTTTAGACTATAATTTAAGATTACATTTAAAAAAAATAATAAAGTAGAAGCTATTAATTGACCATAAGCCACAAACCTAGGCAAGAAAGGTAAAGAAGGAAAAGTATTCAAAGTGCTAGGAAAATACAGGGCCAGAGTTATCTCTGGGAATAATAACAAAACTGATAACCTGTAGTTTCACCAGGAATACTTTCTTTGTAATTTTTACAGAGATAGCAGGTAACACAAACCTTGACACCACTGTACTTCATGCTGTATCTTACGTTAAAAGACTCCTGATGTCTGAAAAAGCTTGCAGACTGAGATAATCTATGAACAAGGATGGAAGAGTTATGAGTGGAGGAGTGTGAAAGGGCAACGTAATAACAATCTAATGCTAATTGTTATGCATTGTTCCTAATGCACTTAATCACTGATGTGATTTCTAAGAATCAGATTGTGTAGTCTTTGCTTGCACACTAATTGCAAGGTTTGGCTCTAAATGGATTAGTTTTTTAAAGCCTGTACCCCAAATGATAGAAAGCATAAGCAAATGCATAGGAAATATTGTAGCTGTTGATAATCCTACAGTCTAGAGCACTCAGAAAGAGAGCTAGTCTGAATGTTGTGTGGTGGTATGCCTTCCCATAAGGTACCAATGTGTTTACTGAAAGGCATGGAACCCTTTTATTGGAACAGAAAGATCAAAACCTTCTGGGGAGATGTGGAAACTGCAAAACAAATCAAAGGCATTGCCTTTTCTTTTTCCAGTTTCCCCACATTTGCCATTTATCTGCCTGCAAAGAAAATGCAACTCAGAAACACAAAAAGAATTCTTCTGTTCCCATAGAGTTTCAAAAGAAAACTTTCTTTTAAAATGTAAATCAACCACTGTGTTAATATGAAGAGAAAAATAGGTAGAGGGAGGCAAACACCAAAAAATAAAAAAAAAAGATAAAATAAAATATCTCTTATTATTAGCTAAAGTAGAATGCAAAGGGACCAGTAGATATGCAAATACGCAGTATACAAATTCTCCAGCAGTCTCTGATCCTCTGATGAATAGAAAAATATGCCTGGTATTTCTGAAAACAGTGTGAATAAATCAGATGTCTCAAGTTACATAAAAGTAATTTGTGAATCTGGGAACCTGTTGATTTATACACAAATAATGTACTCAGTAAAACAATCCATCTATTATTTATGGATGTAATTGGGGACAGAAACAGAGACAAAATGTTTGTTCAGACCACAACACAAAGCAGTTCTGGGTAATGAACCTTAAAAGTGCGTATGGTGGTGAAACTTTGACAAATGGCTGATAACAGCTAGCCAGCACAAATGTAGGAGCCTTCAAGTTCATGACCATAACAAGGCTTGTTCTAACATTGCAAATGATTGAGAAAAAGATATCTGAACCCTCAGAATACCCACAGAAAAGCTGAAAGCACTCTCAGTGCTCCATGTGCTAGAGCTGCCATTCACATGAATTAGCACAACTCCACTGACCCCAACAGAGCTACCCCAGTTTACCCAGCAAAACAGCATCAGTATGAAAATGGCAGTCAATACCTAGGAAGGCCATGGTATCCACAGGACTCAGAAATAACCTGTGCATGTATCTATATCTATTTTGGACACATAGAAACAGAAAACAGTCCACTTGTTTTCTTAAGCAGCATGTGCACTGCTTGTCTTTTGCCATCTAACCTCTGTGCCTAAGACAAGTCTCCCTCTGTGATCAGCAGAGAGCAGTCAGCTCCTCCAGAAGGCAATTCAGGTAGCATAAGATGACTTCTGCCCTAAACTGAACTCTGGAGGTACATCCTCCTTCCCTCTTTGGCTACACACAGATGTTTCTGCTACTACTGAGGTGAGTAGATTGAGAGAGGACGCCTGCAACACCAGAGTGGAGAGAGATCAGCGTCCAAGAGCCTCAACTCAGAGCGACAAAAGCCATTGGGGAGAGAGCCTCAAGTCCTCAACAGGACCCGCCCAGGAGCCGGCAGCTCAGCTCTCGCGAGCAGCTGACTCACAGGGGGCGGAGCCAGCAGGCTCGGCGGCAGCTGTGAGCGGTTAAAAACCGGCCCAGGGAGCGCGAGCGACCAGGAGTGTGTCGAGGCAGTTTGCGTGGGCAGGCGAGTGGGGTGACCGCCTGGTCAGGAGGACTCGACTGGAGCGCAGGAGGAAGGACTGCTTGCTTGTGCAAAGAAACGTAGGCGGACCGATCTACCAGATAGATCATGGTCACCACTCGATCAAAACCTGTAGTTAGGAATAACGTGGGTACCCAGACTGAGCCTTCCTGCAGACATGCGGCCGTGCAGGTCTCTGGCTGCAGTGAATACCTGAGCCTGGCACTTGGAGAGAGCCAGTGACACCGCTTGTGTGCGGTGTCAGCAAGTAGATGACCTGCTAAAGCAGGTGGTTGAACTGAGGGAGGAGGTAGAAAGGTTGAGAGCTATCAGAGAGTGTGAAAGTGAAATTGATTGGTGGAGCCACACCCTAAGGCAAGGGCAGAGGGAAGTGGTTGAACAAGTGATAGATCCCCTTCCCTCCTACCATCAGATAGAAGGAGTAAACTTAAGGGACAAGGAAGTATGGAAGGAGGTCCCTCCTTGGAGAGGTAAGCGAAAACCCTCACAATCCCTTCCTTCCTCCCAGTTGTCCTTGAGTAACAGGTATGAGGTCTTGGAACTACAGGGCCAGGTGAATGGTGATGCTGGGGTAGATCCATCCAGTAAATCACCTAGGGCTTGTCACTCACCCCCATGCCTTAGCACTTCCTCAATGAAGAAGAAAAGAAGAGTAATTGTGGTGGGTGACTCCCTTCTAGGGGGAACAGAAGGGCCTATTCATCGACACCTGATCCATCCCACAGGGAACTCTGCTGCCTACCTGGGGCTCGGATTGGAGATGTTAAAAGGAAACTCTGATCTGGTGCAGCCCTCTGACTACTATCCGCTGCTGGTTTTTCAGGTTGGCAGTGATGAAATTATTACAAGCTGGGCAAGGGCAACGAAGAGTGACTTCAGGGGCCTGGGACAGCTGGTTAGAGGGTCTGGAGCGCAAGTGGTGTTTGCCTCCATACCTGTTACAAGCAAAGGTGAAGAGATAAATAGGAAGAGACTGCAGATCTATGTATGGCTACAGGACTGGTGCCAAAGGCAGGGGTTTGGGTTTTTCAATTATAGGCTGCTATATGAGAAACCTGGTTTGCTGGTGGCAGGTGGGATACATCAGTCCCAGAGGGGGAGAAGGTTTCTGGGGCAGGAGTTAGCAGGGCTCATTGACAGGGCTTTAAACTAGGTAGGAAGGGGGAAGGGGAGATAACTGGGCCTGTTGGGGACAAGCCCAAGAGAAACATGCTAGGGCTTGAAGAATGGCAGACTAGGGAGAACTCTCAATCTATTGTTTCATTTGAGGGAAAGGGTCGTTGTTTAAACCCTGTCCTGCAGGGGAAAAAGGGTACCTGGGCAAGAGTTAGTAGAGCTCACTCACAGAGCTCTAGGTTAGATTTGAAGTGCGAGGGGGTTGTAGCTGGGTTTGAACTAGAGGGGCAATGTTCTAGTATGAATGAAGACCAGAAGGCCTCCCGCCTTCCAAGGGTGCCACTAGCATGGCTCAGCTCACTCCCTGAAATGCCTGTACCCCAATGCACGCAGCATGGGGAACAAACAGGAGGAGTTAGAAGTCTGTGTGCGGTCTAAAGGTTATGACCTGGTGGCAATTACAGAGACATGGTGGGACAGCTCACATGACTGGAATGTGGTCATGGATGGCTATGTCCTTTTTAAGAAAGATAGATCAGCAAAGCGAGGTGATGGAGTCGCTCTTTATGTGAAAGAGCAACTAGAATGTATTGAGTTCTGTCCAGGGGCAGATGAGGGCCAAGTGGAAAGTCTGTGGGTCCAAATTAAGGGACAGGCTGGTATGGGTGGCACAGTTGTGGGGGTCTACTATAGACCTCCTGATCAGGATGAATGAGTTGATGAGGCTTTCTACAGGCAATTGAAGGCAGCCTCATGACTACATGCCTTGGTCCTTATGGGGGATTTTAACTACCCCGATATTTGCTGGAAGACTTACACAGCCAGTCATTCACAGTCTAGGAGGTTCCTCCAGTGAATTGATGTAACTTCTTAATGCAAATGGTGGATGAACCAACTAGGAGAGGGAGAGGAGCGCTGCTGGATCTGGTACTCACCAACAAAGAGGGTCTGGTTGAAGTAGTGACGGTCAGTGGCAGCCTGGGCTGCAGTGACCATGAGATGGCGGAGTTTAGGATCTTGTGTGGGAGGAATAGAATACCTAGCAAGGCCACATTTCTGGATTTCCGAAGGGCAAACTTTGGCCTCTTCAATCAATTGCGAAGGGAAGTATCATGGCAAAGGGTACTAGGTGGTAAAAGGGCTTAAGATAGTTGGTCGGCATTCAAGAACCACTTTGTCAAAGCTCAGGATCAGAGTGTCCCAATGAGTAGGAAGTCAAGTAGAGAAGCCAGGAGACCAGCGTGGTTAAACAAGGAACTGCTGGGCAAATTCGTACGGAAAAAGAGAATCTGTGGATTATGGAAGGAGGGGCTGGCCACTTGGGAGGAATATAGGAGAGTTGTTAGAGGGTGTAGGGAAGCAATTAGGACAGCTAAGGCTTCCTTGGAACTTAATCTGGCAAGTCGGGTCAAGGACAATAGAAAGGGCTTCTTCAAATACATAGCGAATAAAACTAACACAAGAAGCAGTATAGGCCCACTGCTGAATGAGGTGGGTGCCCTGGAGACAGAGGATATAAAGAAGGCAGAGGTGTTGAATCCCTTCTTTGCCTCTGTCTTTACTCCTGCAGACTCTCCCCGGGGCACCCAGATTCCTATAGCTCCGGAAGGAGTCAGGATAAAGGAGGAGTTTGCTTTGGTAGATGAGGATTGGGTTAGGGATCAGTTAAGTAATCTGGACATCTATAAATCAATGGGTCCGGATGGAATACACCCGTGGGTGCTGCGGGAGCTGGCAGAGGTCATTGCTGAGCCACTCTCCATCATCTTTGGTAAGTCGTGGGAAACAGGTGAGGTACCTGAGGATTGGAGGATGGCAAATGTCACGCCGGTCTATAAGAAGGGCAAGGAGGAGAACCTGGGTAATTATAGACCTGTCAGCCTTATCTCCATCCCTGGAAAGGTGATGGAACAACTTATTCTTGACACCATCTCTAGGCATATCAAGGATGAGGGGGTCATTAAGAGCAGCCAACATGGCTTTACCAAGGGGAAGTCATGTTTGACCAACCTTATAGCCTTCTATGAGCAAGTAACTAGGTGGATGGATGATAGTAGAGCGGTAGATGTGGTTTTTCTTGATTTCAGTAAGGCATTTGATACTGTCTCCCACAGCATCCTCATAGATAAGCTGAGGAAGTGTGGGCTTGATGATCAGGTAGTGAGGTGGATCAAGAACTGGTTGGAAGGAAGAAGGCAGAGAGTTGTGGTCAATGGGGCAGAATCTAGCTGGAGGTCTGTGACTAGTGGAGTCCCTTAGGGGTCGGTGCTGGGACCAGTGCTGTTTAATATTTTCATCAACGACCTGGATGAGGGAACTGAATGTACCCTCAGCAAGTTTGCTGATGACGCTAAGCTGGGAGGAGTGGCTGACACACCAGAGGGCTGTGTTGCCATTCAGTGAGACCTGGACAGGCTGGAGAGTTGGGCGCGGAGGAACTTGATGAAATTCAACAAGGGCAAGTGTAGAGTCTTGCATCTGGGGAAGAACAACCGCATGTACCAGTACAGGTTGGGGGCTTACCTGCTGGACAGTAGTGAAGGAGAAAGGGACCTGGGGGTCCTCGTGGGTAGGAGGATGACCATGAGCCAGCAATGTGCCCTTGTGGCCAAGAAGGCCAATGGAATCCTAGGGTGCATTAGAAAGGGTGTGGTTAGTAGGTCAAGAGAGGTTCTCCTCCCCCTCTACTCTGCCTTGGTGAGGCTGCATCTGGAATACTGTGTCCAGTTCTGGGCCCCACAGTTCAAGAAGGACAGGGAATTGCTTGAAAGAGTCCAGCGCAGAGCTACAAAGATGATTAAGGGAATGGAACATCTCTCTTATGAGGAGAGGCTGAGGGAGCTGGGACTCTTTAGCCTGGAGAAGAGGAGACTGAGGGCTGACCTCATCAATGTTTACAAATATGTAAAGGGTGAGTGTCAGGATGATGGAGCTAGGTTTTTTTCTGTGATGTCCAGTGATAGGACAAGGGGCAATGAGTGTAAACTGGAGCATAGGAGGTTCCATGTGAACATCAGGAAAAATTTCTTTACTGTGAGAGTGACAGATCACTGGAACAGGTTGCCCAGGGGGGTTGTGGAGTTTCCTACGTTGGAGATATTCAAGGCCCACCTGGACAAGTTCCTGTGTGATGTACTCTAGGTTACCCTGCTCTTGCAGGAGGGTTGGAATAGATGATCTTTTGAGGTCCCTTCCAACCCTTAGGATTCTGTGATACTACCCTGGATTCCCTAAATATTCTGTGACTCCCTGACACTCCCTGCTGAAAAGCACAGATGTTGTCACAAGAATCTGTTGCCCAGGACAGTTTTCTTATGCTCACTGGCTATTCACCCTAATCCTTCAGAGCACTACTGAACAGTATTCAGCTGAGAAAATTCCAGACTCAGCAATCTCCTTTTGTCCTTCCTCCCATATATTTTAAGTCATATTAACAGGTCTTTCCTATTTCTTTTATACTGTACAAAAAGCCAAAGCATGCTAAATTCACTGAAGAATGTTTTACATCTGAAATAAAAAATAAAATAAAAACTTTGGAGAGGAGTAAATGGAAGATGTGTGTGGGAGGGATAAAGAAGAGGGAAGACTATTTAAAGGCTTGCAGAAGTCTGAATGAGCATGAGAATCTACTGATGCTAATTCAAGCAGAACTACTTGAAGTCTGTTCCAGTGCAGCTGGATGGAATACAGTGGTTGTCAGCAAATCCATGATCAGAATGTTTCAGGCTCTTTCAAATGACGAAGATGAGAGAAAGGGGACAATAAGAAAATAATACAAAATGCAGTATGGGATAAACCACACTGACTGTACTGAAAAGAAAATAAATGGCCTGGTCAATTGAAAGCCATAAAGTAAAAGGACTTTTTCTTATTCCTTATCTTATCCAGGTGAAAAATCTGCTTATTTTTGTCAACTATAAATGATGTTAATGTTTCAGAAGACTCATTGCGCAGTACTGTACAATATGTAGTAGACCATATTGTAAATATCTGTTTATTAATTCCATGGGTAGCAAGAGGGATGTGCTAGCTTGTTTAAAATGAGAAGGTTTTGGAGAATCAAAGCACCTTTAGGATATAGGGTAAAGAAAATCTTTTTTCTATTATTTTTTAATCAATGGCATTATTATAGTTCCGACTAAAATTACCGTTCTCTTAAAAATGGCACTCTCTCCCTAATTCTGCAGGAAAGAGGCAATTATTGGTTACAGAAACACTCCTGAACACCCATACTTTCTATAATCAGTTGATCTGCTAATGAGATATTTTGCCAACACCCACTCTTTTTTCCCCAAATTCTTACTAAAAGATATTCCTGCTTTTGTTCCTGCTTCATATAAAGCAAAAGAACTTTTTATCCAAACAGCCAAAGACATGAACCTGTAGATTTCCAGTATTGTTATCTCAAGCAAGGTTTAATTCCTTCTCCAATCCTGCAAATATAAATTACCTCAGAATAGAGCCGGTTAAACGGCTGATCTCCATGTCACTGTGGATATACTTACGTTAATTTTCAGTTTAAATAATGAGAACTGTGCATTTATCTTTACTTTGAGCATTAGTTAAAAGAAATCCTTCATATCAAGCCACAGAAGAAACAGCTTTCTGATATCCTTGGTGAGTCTCAAGGTCTGTATTATCAAGTAGGCTCTCCATGCATGCAATAAATTTCATATAAATGGTTCTCATTGTTTCTGTGCAAAAACAACTTTCATGCATTACTAAAGATTTTTCTATGCTTTCATGTATTGTATCAGAGCTTCATACTCAGATTTTACTAAGAGACTGTTCTAAAGTACTGAAAAGCACTATTTTGCTTACTTATGCAATACTGTATGCCAGACTTCAGATCTTATAAGGGATGTTCAAAGTCAGTCTCTAAAGTACAGAAGAATTGCTCAGAATTTCTGCTGTACACTCTTGTATGATGCATAGGGTTTATGAAACTCAATCACAGCTTTCAGGCAGCTTTTCCTCTATTATTTTCTTGCAGTAAGAACATTTGCAACTTCAAAAGAAGCTCTTAATACTGAAGGTAGGTGTGATTAGAGAAGTAACAAGCGCAACAGGTTTTGTAACTGAAAAACCTTCAGATTCAAATGCAGTAGAAATAAAATGCAACATGTGGATATATTGCTTCTTTGTATGTGAAATCTTTTCTGGGACCTTTACATTCAGAATTTCAATGTTGTAGCAGCTCTTCATCATCAGTAATTCAGAATAAACTGGTCAAGTACGTCTACCAAAAGAAGTATCAAGTTGCACTTAGCAGATGCTGGATTTCTCTTCACCTTCAGAATTTCTCGGAATCTCTTAGAAGATGTTTTGTCTGAGTAGAGCTGAGTAAACAGACAAGTAAACATTATTTAGACATATAATTGTGACCATATATTTTCCCTTTTTAATCAAGTGTCTTTTAAAACCTGTTTGTCTTTTCTAATTTTAGTCCTTTTGAGATAGAGATTTTTATATCAGAAACTTTCTGTGTCAGGGTTCTCCAAGCAAAGATATGAAGTATATCTCCAATAATGAATGTTAATATTTGCATGGCTGTTAAAGAAAATTTGTAGATTCTCAAGGGCACTCTGTTAACGTGTGAATTTCAACTTCACAATCCTAAGCAGAGTATTTGGCATCATGCCATCCCTGATCATGCTGTTGATGTGTAGTATGAATTTTATCCTGTTTTCACTGGCTTTGCCTCTTTTGGTTTTGTTTTGTTTTTTTTTTTTTTTTTTACTTTTCTAATCTGCAGGTTTTGAAGTCTTTTCAAGGTACTTCTTTGTGTGCTATAGCCTGAACTTGAAATAACCATCCAGAACAGACAATATGGACTGCCACAAAAGGTCAGTGTTATCCTCCTAGACTGAAAGCACCACAGCTTTGAAACTCATGTTTCTTGAACAGCAGTAAGATAATAATAGAGGAAAAGTACTAAATGCCTTCCTCCAAAGTAATAAGTTGAGTCTTGAAGAAGAAATAAGTGCACAATATCTATTAAACCAAAACTGACTTCTGATGAGGCCAGAAAAAGCATTAAGGGAGGGCAGTAGAATAACTGCCTTGATGATACTGAGAATTAACTAGAGAGAGAATTAAACAGTGAATGCTATGCTTGTGCTTCACCCAGAATGAATCTTTCTGCCAGCACAGTTGCTACAGCATGTTTGGGGAACTCCGCTTTTGTTTTCCTGGTGAAATGATCCCTACTTGTTTTCTTTTAAATTACCAAGCTCCAGATGAACTGTGATGGAATTTCACAAATGCCTGTTTTAAAAACACTTCTTACTGTCATCTTGGGGAAATTCTGCTTAAAATAGAATGCATGTGTTTATGTGTAAATTTATAAGTGAAATATTTAAATATAAACAGTTTCCAGTCTGAATTGCCTGTGCAACTAGACACACAAGTACTTTGCAATTGATAGGGACGGAAAGAAAGAGGAGAGGGGAGTAGAAACTGTGTGGCTGACTGTTTTTAAATCGTGATAGTTCTTTTTGGTGCCCAATGTGGGGCTCGAAGGGTTGAGATAATGACAGATCTGACCGGACTGTGTTTAATCATATTTGGGATAAGCGTTCATTGTTTTGGATTAATAGTCACTCATCGCAATGCTGATATATTGGCTCTCAAAGTTGTTTCTCTTGATCTCACAGTTTCAACATGTTGTATCTTACTTAGAGCTGGTATTTGCTGTGTTAGTGTTTATTGGCTGGGGGCCTTGGGCCAAGGTTCTTGTCTCCTTGTACTTTATAGTAATGACTTGTAATACAATGGAATCATTGATCATGAAACTGATCTGGCTTATGTTCCCAGTGTGGTCACCACCTTTATACTTTGGGAGATATATCATGGAAGTGCTTAGCAATTACACATCTTTTTTCTCCTTTTTGGGTGGTCAAACTGTGAAGGAGACATTCTCTTACCCTCCCAGCCCCTCCCCCCCCCCCCCCCCCCCCCCCGACTGTTTAAAGCATCATTTGAGAGTTCTGAAGTTTTTGAATAGTCTTTTAATACTGTTGAGACCTGTTTGCTGATTGTGATGGGGATCTCCATGTTGGCATGAGTCAGGTTTGGGCCTTGTTTGGGGTTAGACGATGATATAGGAGGACGAAGAGATTTTCCCCAAGGCTGGACAGCCATGAGTAGCAGGGTGTGGGGGATAGTATGGGCAAGTATCTAGGTCAGTGGGCCCCTCCAGTAATTTGGAATTTCACCACCGAACAAGTGCAAAATCCAGAAAAATTAGTAAAACACTTAAATGAGGTGCGTGGTCATTCTGGCCATACCAGAGATGGACAAATCATGGCAACGTGCTGGGGCTTGGCCTATGCTTACAGGGCCTTGTTCAACACTATCTAGCAACTTCAAAAGGGAAAAAGTGTCCCTGGATCTGAGGGCAAAGCAACAGTCAGCACAGCTACTACAGCTCCAATCACAGCAACTACACCACCTCCAGCGACAAGTACAGTTGCTACTCAAACCACAGTGATAATCACTGCAGCTAAACCAGAGGACCAATTCGTACCAATATCGGTTGTCTCTGTATGCAAGAGAACAAGCAAAAAAGAGGCAAGAAGGGGGAAGCAAGATGAAGAAACAATGTATTCATCACCCGGTCCAGCACCTGATCAGGAGTCATCATCACATGACGAAGAAGAAGAAGAAGAGGTAACTTCTTGACCTCGGACTTCAACCGAGCTATGGAATATGCGAAAAGATTTTACCCATCAACCAGGGGAGCACATCATCACCTGGTTGCTCTGATGCTGGGACAATGGGGCCGATGGTCACGAACTAGAAGGTACAGAAGCCAAGCAGCTGGGATCACTTGCTAGAGAAGGGGGAATTGACAAAGCAATTGCAAGAGAGAAACAGTCCCTCAGTCTTTGGAGGCGGCTCTTGGCAGCTGTGAAAGAAACGTTTCCATACAAGGACGATGTTATGGCCAAGTGGACTACTTTAGACAAAGGCATCCAGTCTCTGAGGAAAAAGGCCATTGTAGAGATGATCTATCACATCAAGCCGAATAACGGGGATATACCCATAGATCCAGATGAAGTTGAATGTACATGACCCATGTGGCAGAAACTTACATGGAATGCACCGTCATCATTGGCAACAGTAACCTGGAATGACATAGTACTACTAACAGTGCATGAAATGATTCATAAACTGAGAGTTCGAAGACAATCTCACTCCTTCCATCATCTCGGCTGTGAAAAAACTGTCCCAGGTTCTCAAACAATTGAGGAATGATCTATCTGATTTATCCAGCTCTTCACCTGTACCAACACACATCTCGGCTATTAACAAAAGGCATCCTATTATTCGAGAGAGAAGATACAGGAGGTATATGCCACAGGCCACCCTACAGTTTTACCTGTGTGATCATGAAGAAGACATGATGAAGTGGGATGGAAAACCTACTTCAGCTTTGGAGTAACAGGTGAGTGAATTGAAGAGGGAAGGGCCAATATTGATCATCCCATGAGAGCTGTGGCTTCAGTCTCTGGTAAGCAGGTTCCCAGATGGAGTGGAAGAGCTGATTTTACTCCAGCTCCCGTGATAATGAAGAATAATCCCTTTCAACAAGACTTAAGTGTCCAACGTTGTGATGACTATTAGAGGGGCCCTGACTCCAGCCAGGTGGAGGTAGGGGACAATCAGATTTACTGGACTGTGTGGATCAGATGGCCTGGCACATCAGTCTCACAGAAGGATTCAGTCAGCTGATTGGAGCTAGCCTAGCTAGAGCCACAGCCGGCACGCTTCAGCGACCGCGAGGGTCAACGGAGATGAGGAAAATCAGAGGGGATAGCGCAGAGACACCACGATTCCCGACATCTCCCGATCCCCGAAGCCCCAGCACCCCTTGCGAGAGAGCGGCTGACGTGGCGGGGGGCGTTCCCACGGTGACGGCGACCACTCCCCTGCCCCTTGCCTTGAAAGAGCCTCTGAGAGGGCAGCGACCAGGCGTAGGGAGGAACGAGCAGGTCGTGTTGCTGATCCTGTTGCTGGTGTCCCAGACTGCGGACCAATATGGTCGCCTCCAGAAAGAGAGCTTGCAGTAAGAAGACTGCAGCAACTCAGACAGAGACCCCGTCCCAAACCGTGGCTGTTAAGGTCTCTGGGTGCAGGGAGTGCTAGAGCCTGCTGCTGCCGGGGGAGGGAGGACAGCACTCCACCTGTGTGAGGTGTGAGCAGGTAGAAGATCTGCTTAGCCTGGTGGCAAGACTTAAGGAGGAGGTTGAGACGCTGAGGACCATCAGGGAGTGTGAAAGGGAGATCAACTGGTGGAGTAACTCCCTGGCGTGCCAGTCGGAACGGTTCCAGGGAGATACCCCCCAAAAGGGAGTGGTGGTTGGGAGAGACTGGCAGAGGCACGGCTTTTATACCAGCCTTGCCATGGCTCAGCATTGTCTGAGCCAATCTGCAGAATTGGTAACACCTTCTGTCCTATGATGACGGGGCTGTCTGGCTCCTGCCC
The DNA here is from genome assembly GCF_034315485.1 of Pezoporus occidentalis. Lineage (NCBI taxonomy): Eukaryota > Metazoa > Chordata > Aves > Psittaciformes > Psittacidae > Pezoporus > Pezoporus occidentalis. Next base: position 7,855,568 of record NW_026914829.1, read on the forward strand.
CTCCCTGAGTCAGCATCCCCTTGCCAGAACAGCACATTCTGCTTCCAGGTTTCCTTATCTCCCCATTCTGCTCTGTGGGCTACATGAGACCTAACATCTCCCACACACAGCAGTGTTCCTCCAATGATCTCCAAACTCCGTCAAGGACCTTCTGGGTCGGGGCTGGCCACATCCTCCGATGCTTGGGCGCGAGTGGGGATCTGTGCTCATTATGCCACGCACCTCAGGAAAGAAGAGCATGAGGACTCTTGTTGGCCTGCATTGGCAGAGGTCAATGGCCAGTGCCTGCAGGCATATGGGAGCCCGCTCCCTTGCTCTTAGCAGGCAGCGATACGCAGTGCTGAGCAGGCAGATCCCAATCGGAATGCCTTTGATTTGGCATTTTGTAACCTCACGCTTCTGCAGATAATGGACGCTGGGAACACATCACACTGTCACTGGCGTGCGGGAGGCCTTGACAAGGCAAATTCTTGCTCAGCGCCCTCGTATGCCCTGTGGCTCTGCAATGAAGGCCTGAGGCCACTCTGAGATCAAGCCCGTGAGGAAGAGCCATGGCACGCATGGCACTTGCAGTCAGCCTTTGTCACGCTGCGTGCCCTCTAACACACGGAGATAATGAAAAGCCAGTGGGGACAATCTGACCCATGAGGTGGCAGCTGTCAAGCGACCAAGCAGGGTAATTGCTGGGGCTGATAGAGCGGGTTGGGGCTGGTGAGCAAACGGCATCAGCAAAACAGCCCCGCACCACGCAGGGAGGAGGCCGGGAATTGGCCGCCATGAGCCACGTGCCCCCAGCGCGGCCGCTGCTCCCCGCCCTCGCCAGCCAGGCATAAAAGCCCTGGCCAGGGTGAGCGCTGGCATCCACCGCTCCTGCCTTGCTCTGCTCAGGAAAAGGGTAGGTGAGTGCCTGCGGGGCTCTGCCTCCGCTGGTTGAGTCTGGTGAGGGACTCCCTATCCAGGAGAGCTCTGGCAAAGTGGCCATCCCAGGAGCAGGCTGGGATGCCCAGACAGCCCTAAATGATGGTGGAAGGAGGGAGGATGGAGCTGCTTGGCGAGGACAAGCAGAGCCAGGATCACCACAGGCTCTGGGGAAGGGATTGTGCGGACTCTGTGTGTGAAGAATAGGGCGTAGTTGGGGAATGGACGGGCGAAAGACAAGCGTTGGGCAGTGCAGGCAAGGCCGTGGCTCTGGCCCCTGTATCTGCAGGGCAGCATGAGAAGAACAGTGCTTCTTAACTAGGAAGGATCAAGCCCTCACTCATGACACCCATGCTTGGTATTGCAGGCTCACCTCTCTTCTCACACCAAGATGTCTTGCTACGACCTGTGCCCACCAAGAACCGGCGTGGCCGTCCCCCAGCCCATCGCTGAGAGCTGCAACGAGCTGTGCGCCCGCCAGTGTCCCGACTCTTCAGCCTTCATCCAGCCACCGCCTGTGGTTGTCACCTTCCCCGGCCCCATCCTCAGCTCCTTCCCCCAGCAAGCCGTGGTGGGCTCCTCCGGAGCACCCGCCTTTGGAGGCAACCTGGGGCTGGGAGGCCTCTACGGTGCCGGGGCCACTCAGGCCTCGGGGGGTCTCTGCACCTTTGGCAGACCCTACGCTCCTGCTGCCTGCAGCCCTCTGGCTCTGCCCCGCTACAGCCAGAGGCTCTGGAACTCCTGTGGCTCCTGCTAGAGCCAGCCCCACATTCTCCACGGTTCCTGGGGCAACTCACCCCTAGGCCTCCTCCTTTTCTTACCTTGCTTTCCCTCTCTCAATGACACTTCTCCTCCCCCTTGCTCCTGCCTGTGCCCAAATGCATTAATCCACCAGAAACCCACAAGAAACTTCCTTGTCTATAAGCAGCCTCCTACTGGGAGAACTTTGAAGGATCACCTCTCCAGAAACCGTGAAGGAAAACCTTCCGACTTCTGCCTTATGTGTGTCTTTCTCCACTGCAATAAAACAAGCCTGCATCCAATGCCTGCCTCTGCACCTTTCTGTTCACAGACCAGCCTGGGTACCAGGCTTTCCCCGTCCTACTCAGGGCTCTGCCAGACAGGCCATGGTAGTCTCCCAGCCCCGGCAGCAGCAAAGCCAGGCTTAGCTGCTTTTCGGGAGCTCTGGACACACACGGCCCCACAGCTGAGCTCCAGGAGCGCAGGCTGAATGCGCTTGCTCCCTTGCAGGGGGACACGCAGCCCCAAGGCGTCTGCAGACCTCCAGCCTCCTTGCGCATCACTGGCTCTGCACCAGGGACTAGAGGCGCTCCGGGGCAATGTCTGCAGTGACTCCAGCCCTGTGTGCCTCCTTGGCTCTGCTTGATTTTCTGCGGAAGAAAGCAGATGGAAGGCCTTCAATTCCATTTCCTGTCCCTTTTCCTACCCCTTTTCCTTTGCCTATCTATTCTCCCCTTCTCTGGGTGATTTCACCCTGTGTTATTCCACCACTTCCCTCTTCTACCTCCCTTTACCCTTCTGCTTTTTCCCTCTTCTTCTTCCCCTTCCTTTCTTTTTCTCTTGCTCACTCCAAGCACAGACCAACATGGTTGAGCCAACTTCTTTCCCTGATGCACACACTTAAGCACAAGAATCACAGCTTGATGAAAGTGGGAGTATGCTTTGCAAGGAAAGCATCTTGTCATGCTGTTGCCTCTAGCAAGATCACCTGTATCTGGCTGCCCTGAGCCATGTCCAGAGGCTATTGTCCACCTCCAAGCACAGAGACTCCATAAGATCCACGACAACCTCTTCCAGTGCTTGCTCATCCTCACCGTGAAAAACTGCCTTGGGAAGTTGAGGTTTCCCTGGAACCCATTTCCTGTAGTCCTGGCACTGGACACCTCTGAAAAGAGCCTAACTCCTGATTCTTGACAGCTTAACGTCAGACCTGTGTGAACACTGATTAGACCCCAAGAGCATCCTCTGTGCAAACAGTAGGTAGCCCAGCTCTCTCATGCCCTCAATACAGGACAGATTCTCTCTGTCCTGCTGTCATTTTCCTGCTTTCATCTGCCCACTAAACACCACAGAGCAGCTCGCTCCGAACCTCCCCGCAGGGATGGGGAGAGAATTGGAGGTCTAAAATTGAGAAAACTCATGGAATGAAGGAAAGAAACCTCCACAAGGGAAGCAAATGCAATGGAGGCAAGAAAAGCAAACAAGAAATTCATTCTAGACTTGCCGTCGACAGCAGATGTTCAGCCATCTCCAGAAAAGCAGGACTCCACCACATATAATGTTTGTACCACAGGGTGCAGCTGAACACTTTTGGCCAAGGCATGTTTCCTGATCCTGCTCCCCATGGTGTCCCTATGCACTCCCAGGGCCTTTCCTGACAAACTGCTCTTCACAACCCATGCCACGTTGCTGGCACAGGGTTTAATACTCTCTCTCGCCAAGTCTCCTCTCTGCAGATGCCTGGAAATGCTGTATTGTTTCTGCAGAGCATTGCGACCTGTTGGAGCTGGTGCCACTCCCAGGCGGCGAAGAGCAGGCACAAGAGCACTGCCTGAGCCTATCTAGATCTCTGCCCTCTCTCCGGCTCCTGCCAGACCCACCAAAAGCTTTTCTCCATCCTGCCTGAACGTTTCATGACCAACCAGCACCCACCCTCACCTAAGCTGGGCATCTCAGCACCAGCATTTGTCCTCCCACAGTTGCCTGGAACCTGCCTCCATGGTCTCCCCAGCTGGGAGAAGAAGGGAGGGAGACAAAGCTTAGATGCAGGAAAACTTTATTGTGAACAGAGGAGCTGCAAAGACTGTCACTGATCCGGAGGGCAAATCCCAGAGAGGCTGACAACCACTTGTTGGAGGAAACAGAGGCAATGTCTCCAGAGCAGGGCTTCAAGCTTGGCATACTGCCTTCCTGAAGCATTCCAGATCCCCAGGACTTGGTCCATCAGCCCCTCAGGGCCTTTTACGTGCAGACCCTGCCCCAGCTGAGAAGAGAGAGGAAACGGGAGGAGAACAGAGAGCAGAAGAGGGCAGGGATGAGGGGAGGGCGTGCGACACTGGCAGCTACCAAGGCCTTGGCTAGGGATGAGGATGCTCAGCACTCCTCAGTAGCCCATGCATGCCACCTCACCCCAGAATGGGCCTGGTGCAGTTGACCTGGCTCTAGCAGGAGCCACGGGTGTCCCACAGCCTCTGGCTGTAGCGGGGCAGAGCCAGAGGGCTGCAGGCGGCAGGAGCGTAGGGTCTGCCAAAGGTGCAGAGACCCCCCGAGGCCTGAGTGGCCCCGGCACCGTAGAGGCCTCCCAGCCCCAGGTTGCCTCCAAAGGCGGGTGCTCCGGAGGAGCCCACCACGGCTTGCTGGGGGAAGGAGCTGAGGATGGGGCCGGGGAAGGTGACAACCACAGGCGGTGGCTGGATGAAGGCTGAAGAGTCGGGACACTGGCGGGCGCACAGCTCGTTGCAGCTCTCAGCGATGGGCTGGGGGACGGCCACGCCGGTTCTTGGTGGGCACAGGTCGTAGCAAGACATCTTGGTGTGCGATGGGATGGTGCTCTGCAAGAGTTACAGGTTGTAAGAGAGCAGCAAAGGGTAACTCCCAAGAGGGAGACCTTGGGGCTGGTGCACAGGGCCAGAAGGACAAGCGCTCACAGACTTACCCTGTTCCTCGAGGAGAAGGTGACCAGAGTGGTGGTTGGGAGAGACTGGCAGAGGCACGGCTTTTATACCAGCCTTGCCATGGCTCAGCATTGCCTGGGCCAATCTGCAGAGTTGGAAACACCTTCTGTCCTATGATGACGGGGCTGTCTGGCTCCTGCCCCTCCCTGAGTCAGCATCCCCTTGCCAGAACAGCACATTCTGCTTCCAGGTTTCCTTCGCTCCCCATTCTGCTCTGTGGGCTACATGAGACCTAACATCTCCCACACACAACAGTGTTCCTCCAAAGATCTCCAAACTCCGTCAAGGACCTTCTGGGTCGGGGCTGGCCACATCCTCCGATGCTTGGGCCCGAGTGGGGATCTGTGCTCTTTATGCCACGCACCTCAGGAAAGAAGAGCATGAGGACTCTTGTTGGCCGGCATTGGCAGAGGTCAATGGCCAGTGCCTGCAGGCATATGGGAGCCCGCTCCCTTGCTCTTAGCAGGCAGCGATACGCAGTGCTGAGCAGGCAGATCCCCACAGGAATGCCTTTGATTTGACATTTCGTAACCTCACGCTTCTGCAGATAATGGACGCTGGGAACACATCACACTGTCACTGGCGTGCGGGAGGCCTTGACAAGGCAAATTCTTGCTCAGCGCCCTCATATGCCCTGTGGCTCTGCAATGAAGGCCTGAGGCCACTCTGAGATCAAGCCCGTGAGGAAGAGCCATGGCACGCATGGCACTTGCAGTCAGCCTTTGTCACGCTGCGTGCCCTCTAACACACGGAGATAATGAAAAGCCAGAGGGAACAATCTGACCCATGAGGTGGCAGCTGTCAAGCGACCAAGCAGGGTAATTGCTGGGGCTGATAGAGCGGGTTGGGGCTGGTGAGCAAACGGCATCAGCAAAACAGCCCCGCACCACGCAGGGAGGAGGCCGGGAATTGGCCGCCATGAGCCACGTGCCCCCAGCGCGGCCGCTGCTCCCCGCCCTCGCCAGCCAGGCATAAAAGCCCTGGCCAGGGTGAGCGCTGGCATCCACCGCTCCTGCCTTGCTCTGCTCAGGAAAAGGGTAGGTGAGTGCCTGCGGGGCTCTGCCTCCAGTGGTTGAGTCCGGTGAGGGACTCCCTATCCAGGAGAGCTCTGGCACAGTGGCCATCCAGGGAGCAGGCTGGGGGGGGGCAGACAGCCCTAAATGATGGTGGAAGGAGGGAGGATGGAGCCGCTTGGCGAGGACAAGCAGAGCCAGGATCAGCACAGGCTCTGGGGAAGGGATTGTGCGGACTCTGTGCGTGAAGAATAGGGCGTAGATGGGGAATGGACGGGCGAAAGACAAGCGTTGGGCAGTGCAGGCAAGGCCGTGGCTCTGGCTCCTGCATCTGCAGGGCAGCATGAGAAGAACAGTGCTTCTTAACTAGGAAGGATCAAGCCCTCACTCATGACACCCATGCTTGGTATTGCAGGCTCACCTCTCTTCTCACACCAAGATGTCTTGCTACGACCTGTGCCCACCAAGAACCGGCGTGGCCGTCCCCCAGCCCATCGCTGAGAGCTGCAACGAGCTGTGCGCCCGCCAGTGTCCCGACTCTTCAGCCTTCATCCAGCCACCGCCTGTGGTTGTCACCTTCCCCGGCCCCATCCTCAGCTCCTTCCCCCAGCAAGCCGTGGTGGGCTCCTCCGGAGCACCCGCCTTTGGAGGCAACCTGGGGCTGGGAGGCCTCTACGGTGCCGGGGCCACTCAGGCCTCGGGGGGTCTCTGCACCTTTGGCAGACCCTACGCTCCTGCTGCCTGCAGCCCTCTGCCCTCCCCTTATCACTGTCTTCTTCTCCTGGCTCTGCCCCGCTACAGCCAGAATGTATGAATACGTGTGCAGGTATATATGTGGGCCATAATATTAATGTATTAGAATGTCTTGCCGTAGCTACTGGCTTTTCAGGAGGACATATAATGCTTCCCTCTCACTGAACAAAGTTTCATACTTTTATAAAACTGCTACCATATGATATTGAGGGAATTTATAACTACCTTGGTGTCAAAAATCAAACACAAATCATTTTTTTTTTAATCTTCCTCTTTATGACCCATCCCAGAACAATATTCTGCCTCTTACTGTTGTACGTGTGAGCTCTTTTAACTTCAGATTAGTGCCATTCACGTTTCTTGGATTCACATTTTCTTTTGGAGAAGTAGTGGCACATTGGCAGTGAGGACAAAATTAGGTGTGCTCTTCCCCCTCCTTCTACAGGTTCTGCTTACAGTACCACCACTCTGTGGGATTCTATATTTAGCATGGATTCACTCAAGAGCATGCCATCTCCTTGTACCTTACCATCACTTATCGGGGCTACTCAGAGACTTTCATCTTCTGTCACTTCTTTCTGATTATAGCTTGTGCTACACCAGATATTTTCTCCCTAGTCAGCAGCCACGTGGCTTTGCACTGTATTACTGACATTTGGGGAATAACATTACTGTTATTCCCATCAGTTAAGCCATCTTGTTTTTCCTGTCTTAAAGCCTGATTCCCTCCTGCTTAATGTCACTCAGCTTTATATTAACAGCAGATAGAACAGAGCACTCCTAAATCATGCATCAATGTCATTAATGGAAATAAATAGAGGTTTTCTGAGAGTTATCCTTGAGTAACCAATGTAGTAAACTCTCTCCATTCCTCTAACTCCCATGTAACATGAGACACTGATAGAAGTGCATCTCTATGTACTATTTTGCAACCAGACATGAGATCACCCTTAACAGGCATCCAGCCCAAATAAAAGCTATGTAATCATGTCAGCTGGGTGCTAATAGCTCTCACCAATCTTGTTATCTTGGGCTAGGCACTTACTGTCTGACACAATATACATCTAATTGGGAGCTTGTTGGTACCTGTCTGACACTGCGTTACTGAGAGAATCAGCGGAAAAAGTTGGCAGTTGGGGGTCAAGTGTTCAGCTGTGATCATGTATGATTTACACTGAAGTACCTCTTACAGGCTCTGTGTTAGTGCAAGGATCCTGATGTGGAGCAGAAGAGAAACAGAGAGGAAACAGAGAGGGGTTCTGGTGTCCTCAACATGAGAAGGACATGCATCTTTTGGAGCAAGTCCAGAGGAGGCCACAAGGACGATGAGGAAGCTGGAGCACCTCCTCTATGAAGACAGGCTAATAAAGCTGGGACTGGTCAGCCTGGAGAAGGCTGCGTGGTGACCTAGTAGCAGCCTTCCAATATCTGAGAGGGGCATACAGGGGTGGTTTTGTAAAGCTGTCGCAGGAATTGCCCTGGGCTGAACTAGCTGTGAGGAAAGAGGGCTTTTCTCAGCACAAAAAAGGCACCTGAGCCAAGGAGATGCAGGGCTGGTGCTGCAGGAACAAGGAGGTTGTTTGCTGAGCTCCTGGGAATTCACAGCAGCAGTGTCCTTGAGTGGCCTCAAGCCATTTGAACATGGAAAGCAGCAGCAGGGACAAAGAGCCATTTCTTGGTGCCCCAAAGACAGGAGACTTTCTTCTGCAGCTCAGCTGCTGGGTTCTTCACAAATCCCAGACACTCATGGGTCAGCAGCTGCGCTCTCAGCTGAGTCCTGCAAGCTCCAGTCCCTTTCCAGACACCCCTGCCACCTCTCCTGATCTTTCCCCAAAATCACAGGGCCATGAGGTTAGGCAGTGTTGGGACAGGGGGATGAAGCAGGAGAGCCTTCAGTGAATAACTTCTCTTTGGTCAAAATATTCTCAATAAATACTAGCTAATCAGTAAAATAAAACAGTGTTTTCTTAAAAGTGAGATTTGTGTGTCCTGAAGACAAATTTTCATTTGAACTTGTCACTTCTTACAGCACATACCCATCCGTCTGACATATCCAGTTACATTTAGTGGGGAACATTGAAGTTACCTGTTAAAAACAAGCTTGCTGTTCCTTGACACTGAGATAGGCTCCAGAAATTCTACCTACACATGTGGAGCTGTTCCTTGAAAGAGTCTCAGTGAAATCCTCAGGTAAATCCTCTGTAATGTGTTAGTTCCTATTCTTTTCACTTCACCCAGATGACTTAAAACACTCAGCCAAAACTCCCCTGAGGCAACTGTTATCACAGGAGTGATTAACAAAAAAGAGGCAGTGCTTGATCTTTGCTCATCAGATACCTATCTTAAAAATTGCTTCCTATTATTTACCTTCCTCCTATTGTTCTTTTTTCAGAATATGCTTTGACAGAACTTCAGGCAACATTTTTTTTTACTTTGTCTGTGATCACATTTTGACGATTTCTAGTGCATCACTTGAGAAGATGTAAAATAAAAAGGAATTCAAGCGCTAAATTAACTAGTGAAAAGAAAATTTGTGCTAACTACTGGATGTCTGACAACTGGAGTGTTTAGTGTAGGGGAGACACTATTTTCAGATGAGTAGCAATGAAAGACTGGGCAGAGAGGATTCTTAGGAGCAAGATCATATGTGGCCAGAGCTTCCAGGGCTCTGGGGTGTCCCCAGAGGCAGCTCAGCCTAGCTCTGCTGCCAGGACTGTGAGACTGCTGCGGCTTGGCTGGAAGGGTCTCATGGCACAGCAGGGCCAGGGAACCCTTCAGGCCAGGCTGGGCTATGACAGAAAGGTGCAGAGGCAGGTGTTGGTTGCAGACTTGTTTTATTGCAATGGAGAAAGACACATAAGACAGAGGCAGACATGTTGTCCTCCCAGGCTTCAAGAGAAGTGTTCCTTCAGACTTCTCCCAGGAGGTGGCAGTTTCAGGGAGAAGGAGGCATCCTCTAGGATGGTGGAGCTGACACATTTAGCTGGCAGGGGCAAGTAAGAGGAGATGAAACGAAGAAGGAAATAAGTGTAATTTATGGAACTGTTCTGACTCCACTGAAGTGGAAGTCTGATGCTCTGCCCCTTACTCAGGAGCTCAGTTGAGGATCGAAACTGTATCATGTATTTGCCAGTCATTCTTTGATCAGGGGACATTTAGTAGAATTTAGCAGGGGCCACAGCTGCCACGGAGGTACCTGCCGAACCGGTAGGAGTAAGGGCTGCAAGAGCCAAACCCATAGGATCTACCATACAGTCCCCTGTAACCCAGAGAGCCCCCATAGCCATAGAGACCACCATAGCCCAGGGACCCATAGCCCCCATAGCCATAGAGACCTCCATAGCCCAGGGAGCCATAGCCCCCATAGCCATAGCCCCCATAGCCAAGTGAGCCATAGCCTCCCAGGCCTCCATAGCCCCCAACGAAGGGTGCTCCAGAGGATCCCACAACTGAATCCTGGGGGAAAGAGCTGAGGATGGGGCCAGGAAGAGTGACGACCACTGGAGGTGGCTGGATCACAGTGGTGGTATCAGGGCACTGACGAACACATGGCTCATTGCAGGTGTCAGCAAGGGGCTGGGGGCGAGCAACGCCACAGGCAGAGCTGGAGACCAGGTCGTAGCAAGACATCTCGTAGGGGTGGAGTTCAATCTACAAAAGAGTTGATTTTACCAAGTACAAGAATTATTTACATACATCAAAGTGCTATAGAGTTCACTGCCTTTCCTCAGACAAGAGCGTTTTGAACTACACCAGGTAACTGCTGTCTATTAGAAATTAAAATTGAAGTAGAACTGCAAAATTCTTTACTCAGATGTTTTGGTGACTCAGTAGATCAGCAAGTACTAGAACTCTAAGAGTGGAATGCGTTGTTATGCTGGATTTCATTACTCTAGCTGTTCCTTCTCACTGATCTCCTTTGTGCTGAGACTTGTCAGAAAAGGGATTATAAGTCATTACTCATTTTGCTCAGTAACTTGTTTGATGAGAACATTACAATGGAATTACAAAGATTATTGTCCCTAGTTTCCACACATTGAATCAGGGGACTGAGATATTTACAACCAGCTTAACAGCATAGTGTTTTGATTCTGAGTTCTGAACTCTCCTGAAAAACTTGCCACCCCAAACAAGTTTCCCCCCTTGACACAAAAATCCCGGTCAGCTCCTTAAACTCCCTCTATGATCCCACTTTCTCTTAAATACATTTCTTGGAAAGAATTTCCAAGAGTTCTCAATTCCTCTGTGTGATACTCTCTCTTAGCCAGTGCCTGATCTCTGGTAATATCCATGCCCAATTATCTTGAATTAATATAAAAGCAATTTAAGCGATGTGTAGTAGAATAAACTGGAGATAATGGAAGTTCTGCTTCTCAGCTCAGCATCTCCCTTGTGAACCATGAAGATTTAAACTTTTCCAAGTCATTTCCAGTCACCCATACAGAGAAGAGGAATACATATTTAACTAGTCCCATCATTTCTTCAGCTGTTGGAAGTGGCCCAATCATGAACTTAGTTTTCTGCCATATCAAGAAATTTCCAGGTTGCTTTGCAATTAAATGCCAACCCTGAAGGCAGAGAAGAGCTGTGTATAACACCTTTAATCGTTTTTGTAAGATTTGTCATTTCACCTAAAATTTTACCCACTAGTTCTTAATGGAAAAGACCATCCTAGATTAAATTGTAGAGCAAAGTACTATTCCAATACCTGGGAAGAGCAGATTCAGACTTACCCAGTTAGCTGAGAAGGAAAGAAGAGAAGAGGTTGGAATAACCCTGAGTGGAGAGAGCTTTTATACAGTTTAGAATGCCTGAGGGATGAGAAGCTGGTTTCGTGAATGTGGATCTAATTAGTTGACACAGCACATTTTTTGTATTGATAGCTCCACAAAGTGATGAAATTGTTGCGCTTTGTTTTTGTTTATGACTTGATTTCAATTATCATTAATATAACACACACATTACATCACATGTGGCTCTTTCATCTAAAAGAATGATGGGTGAAATTGATGCATCTTTCATCCTAAAACATGATTCATGAAATTAATATCAGTTTTCTATTCTCTTTGGAGCTGCACCATGTAGTAAGCTGCTTATACATGGATATTCTTCTTTTGCTGTCTTATATGAAAATGGTGCTCAGCCATTTATCAGAAAAAACCTGTGGTGAGGTGTTTAAGTTTAAGAACTTATCTTAAAAATAAAACACAGTCTATCATGTTTATGATTCTATTATCATTAAATCCTCAGGAAGATGAGCAATATTTTTTGTTTGCTTAGGATTATTTTGATTATTACTTTGATACAGTTCATATTGGAATCCATGCAGGATTCTCAATACTCTCTGAATCAAATTGTATTGTGAGCATTCCCAAACACACAGTGGCAGATATCCAAAACAGCCTTATGTTTTATCTGACCTTCAAATTACAGCATAAAGCTGAATTTAGTTCTGAATGGAGAGATATTTATTTAATGCTCAGGATTGAAAGATTGAAATAATCAATGTGTACATTGAATTAATGTCCTGGTCTGCAACTGACCTTGCAGCTAACCCCAATATTGGTGGCATCTTTCAGTAGAGAGCAATTATGAAGTGGGAATCAGCTGGGAAAGGCAAATCCTGGCTTTTGCTGAGGTTTCTTTCTTTGTTTATGCCATTGTTGTAATACTGTATTATTATCATGGTTATCATAATCACCAATGTGGTTATCTTCAGACCACATATTATTTCTTAATTATGAGCTTTTCCAAATCTGGTGATACATATGGAAATTTCCTGAGCTATAATACTGCAAAAAGTCATCTGAAAGTTTTATGAGAACATTCCAAGGGATTTTTGAAATACCACATGAACACCCATTACTAGCTTATACAGACTGCGTCATAATAATATAAAAAGTATATAAAGTAGGTGGATGCATACACCCCACTATTGAGAGATAATCACATTAAAATAGGTAAGTTAAGGTCACTTGGGTCTTTCCATAACAAGTTTATGGTTTATAACACTTTTTGGACCTTGATTTATTTGACTTCAACAAAAAAGAAAGTAAATTTTATTTTTAAAGGGCACGTTTGTCTAGAAACAGAGATTTGCTAATGTTCCCTGAACGACTAAGGAAAGAAAACCCCAACCAAACAAAAAAAGAAACTCACAAAAACCCCCAGCCAACAAACACCAGACCAAAACAGGATCCAATGGAGCCTGTCTTCATTGTGTCAGGGCTATAGTCCCTTTCAGTATCTGTGTCTTGTTGCCTGATGTACTTGCTTCTCTTAGTCCTATGTTCCTAGGTATGCCTGTCTAACACATAACAGTAGAAGAAAACACGGTAAAATATAAAGGAAGGAAAGCCAAGCTCAGTGAATCGTCTCAGAAAAAATCATTTTCCATAGACTTGGGATTTCCAGGTGAAATATTTCTCTGTTCCCAAGGCTGAAAGACAGCTAGTAGAGAACCATCCAAAAGCCATTAAAAGATATTCCCAACTATTGTGTTCGCCTTGTACTGAGTAGCTCAAGGTAGAAACGTTAAGCCTGTAGGAGGAAAGTTCCCACCCTTGTTGTCTCCAGCCTTCGTTTGAGATCCTAAAAGAAATTGCATTTTGTCTCCTTGTATACTGCTGATTACACTAAAAGACCTGTCACTGGTCAAAAGATATGACTGTCATCCTAATTATGCAGGAATCTTAAGTCAGCTTAAATCCTCCCTTAATGTTAAAGAGAGCAATGGAATAATAAAATGTAATTCCACATATAAAGACAGCAAATAATAGAGAGGTCTGTGGTGGAGTGTGCACGTCACGCTATGTGTGGGCTTGAAATGCCTGCAACGCACAAGCAATAAGCAAAAACAGTTTCAGCACTTTGAGGAACTACGTGTCCTACAATTTGGGGTTGGTACTTAATTATGGGCTCACGCATAGGATGCTCAATGTCCTCCAGGCAATCACCAGAGCTGTATAAAAGCCTTCTGCATTAAGTCTTTCCATCCACTTCTCTCAACCTCGCTCACCTTCGTGAACTGGGTAAGTCAGATTTCTTCAAACTTCTCTAAGCTTACCTTGCTGTCAAGAAATCTTGATTTTAACTTAGGACCAAGTCCTCTTCAGTTACTGCCAGGCTGCCAGTGGTCTGTAGATTGTTTGCTGCTGAAATAGTGTTTGGTTTCTCATTTGTTACCGGGTCCTGTAAAGAGAGGCTCCAGAATAAGCCTTTCTGAATCCCAAACTTGTAACTTTTTAGTGCTTCAAAGAGTTCCTTGACTATTTTAAAAGGTTAAGAATAGTTCATGTACGTGGTTGTATGTGGCTGCATTTAGTAGAGTTCTGCTGAGTTTGTAACAGGAAAGATGAAACTTACTAAGTAGAAACCATAAAAATTATCTCATCTGGAAATACCGAATATACAATTAAAAAGTACATGACATGAAGATGACAAAGTCAAAATTAACCTCCAGATTACAGTGCTACGTGGAATAGCAATAGAAAACAGGTTTTCATCCCAGATTTATGACTAATATGCTATTGGACTGCTTCATCATAATCTAATGTTTGATATTTTTTGATGTTAACATGAACAACTATGTTTTACAGACTGACTTTCACCCCTACGAGATGTCTTGCTACGACCTGGTCTCCAGCTCTGCCTGTGGCGTTGCTCGCCCCCAGCCCCTTGCTGACACCTGCAATGAGCCATGTGTTCGTCAGTGCCCTGATACCACCACTGTGATCCAGCCACCTCCAGTGGTCGTCACTCTTCCTGGCCCCATCCTCAGCTCTTTCCCCCAGGATTCAGTTGTGGGATCCTCTGGAGCACCCTTCGTTGGGGGCTATGGAGGCCTGGGAGGCTATGGCTCACTTGGCTATGGGGGCTATGGCTATGGGGGCTATGGCTCCCTGGGCTATGGAGGTCTCTATGGCTATGGGGGCTATGGGTCCCTGGGCTATGGTGGTCTCTATGGCTATGGGGGCTCTCTGGGTTACAGGGGACTGTATGGTAGATCCTATGGGTTTGGCTCTTGCAGCCCTTACCGGTTCGGCAGGTACCTACGTGGCAGCTGCGGCCCCTGCTAAATTCTACTAAATATCCCAGGCAAGGTATATAACTGACAAATGAGATGTGATGGCTTCAGAGCTAACAAGGTCTGAACCTCTAGTGCTCTGTTCCATGACCGTGAGACATATCCATTAGCCCCCTTTGCATTTCTTCTCTTAACCTCTACTTTCAGCTCCTGCCTTTTCTTCCATCATATTTCTATACTGACTGATGTGAACATGCAACAAAGTTGCTCAAAATGGTTCCTGTTTTTTCAAATCAACAGCTAAAACTCAGGAAAAAAAAACCTAAAATCAATTATATGTGACTGTATCCCTGACTGGAGAACAGTTTTGTTCTTAGAGGCTCTGAAAATTTGTTTGTTTTCTCACTGTCATTAAAAGTTTATTGTATCAAAGTTGCTATGTTCTGGTGTTCTTTTCATGTGCTTTTGCAATTGTTATTTGTCTTAAGAGAAACCTAACCTGAACAGCCATCAGTAACAGTCCAAGATGAATGTCCTGCCCAAAGAATGAGGGATTTCAAACGAACAAAAGCAGTGTGAAGCCCTCACCACAAAAGGAACTACTGTCCTGCCCCCCCATTTTCCAGATAAAGATTCTTGACATTTTTGAAGAATTTGGCTTCTTGGTTATACATCCCCTATTTACAGATTAGTAGTGGTGGAGAAATGAATCAGCAGATTATGGATCTTTCATAAAAACATTAGATTTTAGTAAGGATTTCTTCCAGATCTGTTTTTAATCTCTTCGAACTTCAGGTTATCACTCAAATACTTAAACTCTATCCTCAGTAATAGTCTGTGCCGAAAATTGAATTCAATTTTATCAAATCCTTAAAGAAATAAAGTTTTCTGGGCCATAAAATGGTACTTTAAGTCTGAATTGTGGGTACTGCTCTTTCTCTATAATCCTGAAATCTAAGGTATTGGGTGTTTTTAGACAGAAAAACAGCTACTCCATACCCCAAATGCTAATTCATCTATGCCAGCAAGAAGAGCTGGAAATGTAGAAGACAATTACAGTGCCCAAAAAGCTTAAAAGAGAAGAAAGTCACAACCCTGCACATGTATCCTTAACACTGTTGTTGTGTTCCCTAATTTCTTCTGCATAAGAACTCCTCACAACAAAAACCTCCTTTTCAGCAACTCCAACTTTCAGCCTCTACCGTGATATTCCTCATCTAAAAGGCCTATTGGACAACCTACCAACTGCTGAAGAGCTCTTCTCCTTGCTACAACTCCTTCAAAACCCTCTCTCAGCAGCTCCATGCTAACATCCTTCACTGCCCTAAACCCTTTCTGATACAGAAGCATCCGTCCCACCTGATAGCCTCCTTGTCGGCCACCCTTTCTCCATAACCTGCTTTGAATCATGTCTCAGCTGAGCCACCAGCTCTGCTCCTGCTATAATCAGTAACGACATTCAAGCAGATCATTAAGGAATGGAGATTTAGTGTGGTTTCTTTCTAAATATGTTATTTTTGTAACTCAGGCCAGCTGGGGAGGGAGGATTCCTGCTCCCAAATGTATGCATTGAGTGCAGCAAAGGTTGACTCACTTCACTGATAGCTGGGCCACTTCAGCTGTGTTTTTGAAGTCTGAGCTTCATCCTATGTAAGAATGTGAGTTTTCCCCATTTACAAAGAGGAGACTTGTATTTCATAGCAGAAGAAATTAAAACCATAAGTTTTTTTTGATGCAGAGTAGAATCATTTTAATGGGAAATAAACATTCACAGAAAAGCATTGCAGAATATCAAGAATATGCATCTGAGTGCAGGCAATTTCTTCCAAAATTGTTCTTTGGTTGGACAGTGACATGCCATTTCATAAGAATGGAAATTAATTATTTTACCCCACTCATTATACACATAGATGGAAGAAAGACCAAAAAGACCATGAGTAGAGAGTAAAGAAATTAAGCATGTTGTGTTTGTTCCCAGCTCCAGAGCAAGGAGGAGGCAGAGATCAGAACTTCACAACATCTTCTTTGGAACCACTGCTGTGGATTGAGGTTGTATCTCTCAGTTGCCAGTTATTCACACCTGCGATATTCCTGTAGGATTTACCAGAGGCCGCAGTTGCCACGGAGGTACCTGTTGTGCCAGTAGGAGTAAGGGCTGCAAGAGCCAAACCCATAGGATCTACCATACAGTCCCCTGTAACCCAGAGAGCCCCCATAGCCATAGAGACCACCATAGCCCAGGGACCCAAAGCCCCCATAGCCATAGAGACCTCCATAGCCCAGGGAGCCATAGCCTCCATAGCCATAGCCCCCATAGCCAAGTGAGCCATAGCCTCCCAGGCCTCCATAGCCCCCAACGAAGGGTGCTCCAGAGGATCCCACAACTGAATCCTGGGGGAAAGAGCTGAGGATGGGGCCGGGGAAGGTGACGACCACTGGAGGTGGCTGGATCACAGTAGTGGTATCAGGGCACTGGCGGACACATGGCTCATTGCAGGTGTCAGCAAGGGGCTGGGGGCGAGCAACGCCACAGGCAGAGCTGGAGACCAGGTCGTAGCAAGACATCTTGTAGGGATGGAGGTAAGCTGTGACACATAATACTGGTTAGACTAAGTAGAAGATGAAGAATTCAAAGGTCAGCAGTTTACATTAAAATAATGAGCAAAGTACAGGATTTTGAGTAAATACTTCAGTTTCCCATTTTGCAATCATTATCCTTGATTTTCAAAAATTCTCTAAAAGATGTCTACAGGTATGAAAACAGATGGGAAATGTTATGTCTACCACTTGAGGTGTTCTTCTTCACAAATTTCCTGCAAAAACTTTGATATAATTCTACACACTAAATTGAAATCTGAGAAGCAAAACCAGAGAGAGCAAAGTGACTTTGTCCAAGGTTACTTGATGAGTCAGTAGGAAAACTTGGATTTGGTTTCAGCAGGTTTACATGAGAAGTAGTTTATATACAACTTAATTACAGTAGCTTCTTCTTCCCACTCGTCCTAATTTTGCTGAGAGTTGTAGGAACAACAGATTACAGGACTGTGACTGCCCTGATTGCTAAGTAAGCCATTTGACAAGACAATAAAGGATACATGGTAACATTATTATCCCAATTTCCATTTTTGCAGCCATTGTATGAATTCAATCTGGATAGCTTCAATATAAATAGAGGTTTAGTCCCCAGTGAATTTGAAACTCATTTCAAATTATTATTCCCAAAACAAACTAGGACTCTTTGGTAAACTCAAGAATTCAGCCTGTATTCTCCCCTCTAAAACTATTTTCTCCAAGGGTGATTTTAGTCTTCTCCATTCACTATGTCCTATAAATCCTTAACAGTGTTTTGAGGAACAATATGAAAGCAAGAAAGAAAACGACAGCTGGATTTACTACACCAGAACAACACACACACAATGTTCTCAGAAGCATTGCTCATTCATCTCAGGTTGCATGAATGGCTGCAGTGGTGATGCCCTTATTAAATGCTGAACCTGATGTGCAAACTTTGGAATACATTAAATGCATTGAAGTAAGGTTCATAGATTTTCTCAGGTTAGAAGGAAAACAGAAGGATCATCATGTCCAACTCCCTGCTCCTTGCAAGACTACCTAAAACTATACCAGATGACTAAGAGCATCATCCAGTTTCTCCAAGCTCCAGTGTTTCTAACACTGAGAACTCCAGAGGTCCCCACGCACCAAATAGCTGTATCTGCTACCATAGAACCAGCATTAGAATCTCTGTCCCAAGGCAATGCAGATACACTCAACAGT
The DNA here is from genome assembly GCF_034315485.1 of Pezoporus occidentalis. Classification (NCBI taxonomy): domain Eukaryota; kingdom Metazoa; phylum Chordata; class Aves; order Psittaciformes; family Psittacidae; genus Pezoporus; species Pezoporus occidentalis. Next base: position 7,873,750 of record NW_026914829.1, read on the forward strand.
ATGGGTGGTGGGCATCAGCTCTAGTTGAAACCAGCAGTAAAAAGACACCCAGATAGCAATATAGAAGAATCAGACTTACCCAAGTCACCAAGAAGTCAAGGGAAGTGTTTGGAAGAGCTATGAGAGAGAAGAGCTTTTATATCAGAGCGTTTGGGAGGCACAAGATCAACGGTAGCTTCCCGCCCCAATTTCAAACACGTGTAACCCATCAAGATGATGAAATTGCTGTTTTCGTTATTGGCGTTTATGAGTCCTTTCAAATTTGTTTGTATAAGGATGTAAACATTACTTTATAGATATTTCTTTCATCTTGTGACAATTTGGGGAAAATGAATACCTGGCATTATTCCAGTTGCTTCCTTGAAGTTACAACAGAAATTATTAAGCCACCTCCTCTTGTATTAACACCTGGAGAGTGTCTCATGAGTTTATCAAAATTACAAACTGTTGTCGTGGACAGGATTTTTGTTTAAGTGCATATGATTCATATTACAACCTGCCAGGATGAAAGGTAAAGACTGTGAATGTGACAGGAAGGTTGGGGGTGATTTAGCTTCCCCACCTACAGTAGGGGGACACAGCGAAGTTGGGAGTCAATGCTATTTTGCAGTGGCATTTGACAGTGGCTAAAATGGGGACAATTCAGTTCAGAAGAGAAACAGCAACTCCAGGGACTTGCTTCAGTCTCTAAATAGGTTTTGTGTGGAAACTGAAAATCAACTTGAACAAAAAAAAAGAAAAGAAATGCTTCATTTTGTCATGTTGGGAGCTCTTTTCATTCAGCTACGATCTGAATCAGTTTCTGCATCCATCGATCGCTCAAACAGTTGCATTCTCCTGCAAAAAAAAAAAAAAAATGTGTAGAACTAACTTCGCAGAATTTCACACAGAAGATGGGGGGGAAGCCTTCATCTTCCTCAAGCTGGCTTTTGGTTTTTAGGACATAAGCAAGGAATGAGTTTCTGAAGTTAACTAAAGGGATAGGAGATCCCAAAGAGACTTTTTTTCAGGTATTGCTGGCTTGATGTTGCCAGTACAAAGATGGTATTTGAGAATATTTAACAGATCTGAGGAAATCTAAGTTTTATCTTTACACCAATGGAACCTCTGGTGTAAAAAATGAAATGTGACAGAAGTGCTTTGATTCATTGATTTTGATCCTCAGGAATTCATAACCTCTTGTAATACACTATTGTGGCTGCAAGCCGTAAGTCCAGAACAGGGCTGAACTGGCAGTTTCTTGGGAACAGGGAACAATTACACACCTGGAGTGCACCACAGAAAACAAAGGCTGGTTCTTCCCTTCTTTACAGGTGTATCATTTTACTACTGCAGACTCTACGCCACAGATTATCTCTAAATTATGAGGTGGGTTTCTTAGCCTTTGAGGTGGTTGAAAGTTCTGTTGGACAATAATATTTTCAAGCTTTCAGGGAGCAAATCTTTTCAAATGCTACAAACTATCCACTAATGGTTTGCAAATACAATCTTACATTAGACTGAAGGCATGTACCTGGATTCAGGTATCTAGCAATTATGGAATGACATCACATTAAAGTATGTAAGCCAAGATATTTGTGTTCTTGGTATAATCAGTTCATGGACGAATACTGAGGATTTGGTAACCTTCCTTTTATTTAATAGTCTAGATTTGAATAAGATACAAAGTTTTACATAAAATACAGCATTTCACAAGCTGTATAATCAGTGTATCCTTATCATTTTTAGTCACACAGACCACAGAAACAGAGGACTCATTACTTTAGATGTTCCAATTCTATCAATGATCAGCCTTTATTCATGTAAATGATTTTCTCTTTATCGTGGCATATATCCAGGTAGCTTTAGCAAGTTTCCACCAGTCACGTTTCATTAATTTTGTTCCTCAGAAGTATTCAGTACTGCCTGATCTGAAGATGGACTTAACCCCAGGAATCCTGGATCCCTAAAGGCGAGGATGATTTTCTGTCAGGAGACAGAAAACTAGAAAATGTGGCAGTCAAATGCCTCACAAAGAAATCTTGAGAACAGAAAGGTTAATTATTAGTTTGCCTCTAGACTCCAACCTGGGTTGAAATACACTGAGGGATCTGTTAAACAAATCTTAGTAGTTTAAAAGGATGTTCTATTCCTGCCTTTTGCTTAATATGGTCCAAAGGATTTGCCCGGTTTTGGGATAAGGACAGGGAGAGTAAGTAATCCACAACTGAATGCACAACAAAGAAGGCAAGAGGTGCTTCCTCAAGTCCTTTGTTCATTAGATGAGGCCAGCATTGTGTTAGTAGCAAAATCAAAACAACAGAAAACCATTTAAACTCCACAGGATATTTTCTATGACTTCCTTTGGGTGCAGTATTGGTCTCACATTAAGCACAAATGATCAAGATAAAAATGACTACCCAAAGCTGTTCCAATGGAACTCCATTTTATCTCCAGGTGTCTTACAGCCTGGATCTAATGGAAAAATCTGTGCACATCGAGCGACCATGCCACGCAATGGGTTTTGCCATTAATAATAGAGAAGCCAAGGAAGAGCATTAGTATAATTCTTGTAACGCTAAGGATGTGAATGGAATGATAACAGGAATGAATAGGACATGAAGCCACTTGAGATGAAAGAGGCTTCCATGACAAAATGCACCTATCACATTTCACGAGACTTAGAATAACAAATGAACAAGCAGTCAGCAAAATTTTGAGGACCTACGTGTTGTATGAGTTTGGGGTTTGCCCCAATTACGCACGTGCTCAAATTGCACTCTGGCTGATCCCCATGGTCTAGGAATGGTATAAAAGCTCTTCCAACTCAGGGCCCTTCATTCCACTTTACTTGCTTTATTCACCTCCGTGAAAAGGGTAAGTATCCCTCTATGTGTTTTCTTTCCTAAAATTCAAATATATCTTTTCTGCCAGTTTTAATTAAGGTTGGAATAATTCATAAGTATTCTAAGATTCTTAATAGTGTTGGATTATTTTGCCATGAATTAATTTTTCTTATTTGATATTGTTCATCAATCTATTTGGGTTTAAAATGGTAAAACTAGAGTATTCAAAAATTATTGTTTCCTGCTAATACAAATGTGAGCTGTCAAAGCAGCTTCCAAAACATCAGCAGAAGGCTCATTCAATCACTAGGAAGTTGTTAAGGAGTTTGCATGTTTGTTATATGTGTCTGTACATATGTATGTGTTTGTTAAAGGGACAAGCTCAACTAGAAAGAATAGAGAAATACTGTCTAAAGAAGTATTGGAAAACTAGGCATGAAGTACTGGAAAACTAGGAGATGAAACTAGGAAATCCTAAGCTACCCTTTACATTGCTCTTCCTTTAAGCAGGGAGTTGGACTAGATGACCTCCAGAATTCTATTCTAATGTCTCATTGGTTCTACTGGGGGAAAAAAAATGGTTTCCACGGATTTTATTTTAGATTGGCTTAGATCCTATGGTAAAAGTCTTTCTGAAAGCTCACATCCCAAAATACTTACCTGCAGCAGGTTACCTGAGTGAGCCAGTTTCTCATGTGGGGAATCAGACAATCTTTTAACCCACCCTGTGACTCTCAAGCTACTTTGCAAGCACTTCAGGGCAGGGAATGCCTTATTTAGTCCGTGTTTAAAGCAGGTTCAGCATACTGGTAGCATGATATTAGCTATTGCTTCTGGAAGCATGTTAAAAAGTCAATACCAGAGTTGTTCTTCCAGCTACCCATTAATTTACCACATGACCTTTGCTGGTTGTCAGGTTACATTGCTTTGTTTTTGCTAGGATAAAACAAACATGAAACAACCTTTCAGACACAGGCATTTGTAAGAGTGGCTGCAAAGTTTAGTGAAAGTAATTTGCAAAGTAAAATGCTGGATTATATTTTTGCAGTGTTTAGCAGCAGGGTGGGACAAAGAACTACTTCTTCAAGAGAAGCAAGTGTAAGAAATTAGGAATAAGACTGTAGAAGAGCTGACTGCTTAGTGTGCAGTTTGGGCAATGCCGATTTACAAGAGGGAGAGATGTTTCATGAAAATACTGAAGAGAAGGAAGGACAAGCAAGACCTGAAAGATAAAGCCATTATTCTAGTCCATGTGTCCAAATTTCAAACTCTTTTTTCCCATTAAACATGTAACTTTCTTTCACTTATCAGCATCTGTCACAGCTTACCTCCATCCCTACGAGATGTCTTGCTACGACCTGGTCTCCAGCTCTGCCTGCGGTGTTGCTCGCCCCCAGCCTCTCGCTGACACCTGCAATGAGCCATGTGTCCGTCAGTGCCCTGATACCACCACTGTGATCCAGCCACCTCCAGTGGTCGTCACCCTCCCCGGACCCATCCTCAGCTCTTTCCCCCAGGATTCAGTTGTGGGATCCTCTGGAGCACCCTTCGTTGAGGGCTATGGTGGCCTGGGAGGCTATGGTGGCTATGGGGGTCTGTACGGATATGGAGGCTATGGCTCCCTGGGCTATGGAGGTCTCTATGGCTATGGGGGCTATGGGTCCCTGGGCTATGGTGGTCTGTATGGATATGGGGGATATGGCTCCCTAGGCTACGGTGGTCTGTATGGCTGTGGGGGCTCTCTGGGTTATGGGGGTCTGTACGGCTATGGTAGACTCTACGGATCTGGCTACTCCAGCCCTTACTCCTACTGGCACAACAGGTACCTCCGTGGCAACTGTGGCTTCTGGTAAACTCAACAGAAAAATCCACTGAATAGTGTGCAAAATGCAGATTCACCAGTGAGCAGAGGAGTGACAGCTCTCACAAATCCTGTTCAGTGCAGTGTCTTCTGCATGCTCCACACCTCTCCTTTTTTCTTTTGAATTCTTTCCTGATACCTTCATGGGTTCAATTGCTTGTTATCCTCAACTTGATCATACTTGTGCCTGAATTCAGTAAGACATTTAACAGCGTCTTTCAAAATGCATTTGACTCTGACATCTTGGATATACATTCTTGATATTGCAATATACTTTTGTTCTTTTCATTCTCATTAAAATTCTGTTGCATCATTTAAAGTAAGTCTGTTGTGGTTTTGCATTCTCATCCATTCTGAACTTGCCAGCCTTTCTGGATAAAGCTGCCTGTTGTACATAGGGCTGCAATAATATTGTGCAAACCCAGCCTTCATAGTGAAAGTCTCCATGAGGAGCCCTTGCTAGGCCTGTTTTGCTACTGAATTGCAACAACATGGTCGCAACATGATGGTCATAGATGAACAGCAACCTTCTTTGCACATTGCTTTATTAGACTCCCCATCTATGAGTTTGTGAGATAGTTCTTTGAACTACAAGGGACTGTTCACATTCTGAAAATTAAGGCCTGGTTTATTCCACTGCAGACTTCTAATCTAATGTCATACAAATAATTTCACAACCACAGCTCTTAATGGAAGATTGGTGAATGCTATAAAATGAATTTCATATTCTGTGTTTCTCTAGTTTAGACCAGCCTATTAATAGCACTAACCTGTGCTATTAAATTGTTTCACACTCCAAAATTCTGCCTGTGTGCAAATGACACTTCTTCAAAACCACAATAAGGACTATGTGCATAATAATTTTTGATTGAGTTCCTACGTTTGGGACTTCTCTGGTTCCATTTATGTTATGTATATATGAAAAACAAATAGTATTTTGTAAATATTATATAGGTAGCCTAAAACTGAACAAAATTACTGTGCTGTACATGGCATATCTTCTTAGCTTATCAGTAAAGCAAGTAACCATCTCCTCACTCAAGCAGATGCTTATCTTGCAAGATAGCTTTCTTCAAGTGGTTCAGCTGCCAGAAGATCTTAGGCTACATATTTTACTACAGTAAGATGCATGACCAAGCATAATGTAACAGTGTGCAAAGAAACTGCAACCAGAACCTGAAAGCAGAATACGAAGAAAAAAAAGCAAGTGCTGCTGCTCATGCCCAGCTCCACCCTCTGTAACTGGACAGTTCATACCACACAATTCTCAGCATTCATTACTTAAGAAGTCAGCTGTAAATCTGCCTTCTAGTAGTCTTTTGTAAATTGAATGGCTCTTCCTGCAAGACCAACACCTTCTGCAGTGGTATCCAGTTTTAAAACAACAGGCAGAAGGGGTATCCTACTTGCTGCCAGGACCTTAAAATCTGCAAGGCAATCCGTTGTGGTAAAGATGACCATAACAAAAGCTCCTGTAACAAAAGGAGCCCTTAAAGTATGGGTGCTAACAGAGATCCTGTCCTGAAGGAAGAAACTAAGCATCTGGGCTGGTAATGTGATGACAGTGGATGGTGGCTGAGCCACTGCCCTCAGGTCAGGGCAATCAGTTCCTTGGAGCTCTTGACACTGGTACTGGACATGAATTGGTCAACTGGAAACATGACTAAATGTATGTGTAACACAGAACAGATTCCTCTGGAACAGGAAGAAAAGCCTAAATCTCCTGGAAATGGGAAAGGTACAGCAGTCTGGATCCTCTGCAACACTAATTTAGTTCCAGATCCATCCCACCTAATTGTAACTACTCCCCCCTTACTCCTCCCCTCTACTTACTGCTGTGGATGTAATTTCTCAAATTAGTAAAAGATCTATCAAAATTTTTTTTTCAGTGATGGTTAATTGCTTAGCGGAAACACAGGAATATAGAAGGTCACATGCTTCCTCTGACAAATGGTTGGTTTTATCCTATACCTTGTCTGTGATAAAAGGCAGCTCCACATGGTCTGACGTTTAATGCATTGTTGAATGAACTGTCCAAAGGCTAACCTGATTCCTAACACCCCAAATGGCCTTTTTGCTGTGAGTAGGCAGCTTTACTTACATCTCCTCCAAGATTTGGCTTTCTTCCATACAAACAAATTTGAAACAATAACTGGAAAACCAAGTAATTAAGTATCAAGAAGACATATCCTCTGATAAACGCATTTGCAACTGAGGCCTTTATAGTGTAAGAGTACAGAGCAGGACTACAGGCAAAGTTTTAGTATCTGTTTAACAGATTATAGCTCAGATTTGAGCTAGTGGAGATCTTAGCCCTTAAAACCTGAATATAATACTGCTTCCTCCTAAATGATAAAAGAGAACCAAACTCAATCTACAGAAAAAGAACAATCTGATATCTAGCAAACAGCTGGCTGTGGGAAGAAGGCGATAGAAATAAATGCAAGGCAGTTTTCAGGAGCGACTTTTTATGCATTTCCTCAAACTGTCTGGAGAACCTGAGGCTCCCATTAACCCCAGCCTACATTTATCACAGGTGGTTCACCTCACAATGATGTAACAGTTTTGCTCAATATTTATATGTATTAGTTGATTCAAATTCTCATGATGCGTAAAATGCAAATGACAAAACAAATATTTCTTTCATCTTAGCACTTAATTGGCAAGATTCATTCCTGGTAATGGTCCATTAAATACATTAGAATGACAGGAGGAATTATGTTGGCTTTGTTTTTTTACCTCTTCTTCTATTGGTTGACATAATGAGGGTAGCTCAAATGTTAATCATAATTGCCATCTTCTTTAATATGCAGGTTTTCTCTCTTTCTTCCTTACCTATGCTGGACAAAGTATAATTGATACAAACCATGGTGGTTTTCCTTCAAAATCACAATCCTTATCTGAAGTTGGCATTCAGATTTGGACAGGACCAGCATGTACTTTTCAGAGGAAAATTCGAAAGACACTTTGCAAAGTATTTTTTAAAATCACCCTGATTGTATCCCAGACAGCCCAGTTGTTCAGTTTCTTCATATTTGGTCAAAACAGGTGAAGAGTTTCTTTGCCAGATTACAGGCAATTTGTTAAATATATTTTTTTAGGAAGCTGAGGATGTGTTTAAAACACAGAAGAGTGGTAGAGCACTTGTAATTAGACTAGGAAAACCCTAGGGAAAGCTCTCAAAACATGGGAACACAGGCAGGTGCTGCAGAGGTTTGTTCCACGAACAGTGAAGGTGCCGTGAATTAATACAACATCAGCCCTGAAGGAGCTTCTACAAGAACAAATAAATGAAAACCTGAAGTATGAAAGAAAATCAGCTGAAAACCCAAGGTTAGAAATCATGATCTGGCAAAGTGAACAGGAAGAGTATGTTTGACCAGTACAATTTAATAAACGTATTTCAAAAGGCTGGGCTCTTTAAATCCAACCACGTAGTTATATTACAATAATGACAAACCACTTGATGCGTAAACTACCAAGGAGGGGTTGGTAAGTGCTTAAAAACACACACAAAAAGTATTTGAACACCCTTTGTGAAGATTATTGTTCCTGTAATCCCTTGGGGCCATCTTAAAGTCTCATAATTTATGTATAACTTCTGGCAAAAATACTGCAATGCTTAATTAACAAACAACCCACCTATAAGCAAATGAGGATTATGGCGGCTGGGCCAGGCCTTTTTTATTACATTTATTATATTCAGAGTATTGGAATACGGGTGGGACACACCTCATCAAACCTTCCCTGTTTACAAGCTGGGTGTTTCAGCTGAGCTGGTTTTCTGTCTCCATAGTCAATGAAAACAGAATTGGTATGTTTTGAGAGTGATACCAATTCTACTAAAGTCAGCATCCAAGATGGGATGAATTGTCTTGTAGAAATTCTTGTCCCTCCCTACTAAGTATTGGAGAATACTGAGTAACTTCAAATGAGAAGTCACTGGGTAGTGAAAATTGGGCTCTGCAACAATATGCACTTAGTAGGAGATGCCCTCCTAGTCAGGAAAGAAAATGAGAAAAATAATAAATCCATTGTTGGATTCCTTATGTCATTCGATTGCTTTTCCTGACACTTACCCAGTAAGTTTGGGATGGAAGAACTAAAAAAATTGTTTCTGTGACATCCTCCAGTGAAACTTTGGTTCAGTGTAGGGTCTAGAGAAGAAGTCTTATGAGGAGCAGCTGAGGGAACTGGTGTTGTTCTGGAGAAGAGTGGGGTTGTAGTCTGGAGAAGAGAAGGCTCAGTAGGGACCTTACCTCTCTCTACAACTACCTTAAAGGAGGTTGTGGTTAGGTGGAGGTCGGTCTTTTCTCCCAAGTAACAAACTATAGGACAAAAGGAAATGACCTCAAGCTGCACCAGGGGAGGTTTAGGCTGGAGATTACAAACAATTCCATCATGGAAAGGGTGCTCAGGCATTGGAACAGGCTGCCCAGGGCAGTGGTGGAATCACCATCCCTGGAAGTGTCCACAAACCATTTAGATGAGGCCCTCAGTGATATGGTTTATTGGTGGCCTTGGTAGGGCTGAGAACAGTTGGTGTTGATCTTAAAAGTCTATTCTAACCTAGTCGATTCTATGACTTTATGATTCCTTGAATTCCTTTGTAACATGAAGGACTAGATATAAGGGCCAAACTACACTCCATCATACGAACAAAACAGAAAGAGAATATATAGACTAAACAGATGCAGTGTTGAACAGAAATGTGTAATCTCACAAAGATACTGAGAAATTTGCTCCTGCTTCACCATTCTCTTGTGTTCTGTCCTCCTTCAGAGCTGTGCAATCAATACAGAGAAGCTAGTAATTATTAATCTGTTTGCATTTACATCCATTCTACATTGCTGAACCCATCAGATAATCTGTGTGTGCCTTTAAGAATCCAGATGTAAAATAAGGAAAAAACACTGGTATCCCTTCAGAGGAAATTTCAGCTTTTGGTTTAAACATAGTTTCAGGTACTAAAAGATATTGTTTTCTGCTAGTCTTGCCAAACAGCAAGGAAAAGCCAGAATTTCTAAATCACAGACCATAGGACAATGTCTGTGATTACCATAGGTACAAGACCTCTCTCAAGTTTTGTGGCTGTGGATCAAAAGGTGTCTTCTACCTCACTGAACATTTCATTGCAAAATGTGTGAGTAGATTAGATTACAGCTTAGATCTGAGGCACTTAAATACAAACATGTATATGACAGCAGGTTATAGCTCTGATTAAAATCATTATAGGAAGGTAATGAAGGAAGTGCCAAGTAAATAGAACCAGTTTAATTCGTCCTGCAATGCCAGTAAGCAGGGTGGAATGATACCAGCAATGAAGCTGGTCAATTAGGCTTCAAGATGAAAGAGAACTGGAAGCTGGAATGTGCATATCATGCTATTCAGAGATTTAGGGTGATTTTGCAAACAGCAAGCAAAAACAGTTTCGTCACTTTGGAAAGTTATATGTGCTTCAAATTTGGGCTGGTTGGTGACTATGACTTCATGGGTAAAGTGTGCCTCAGCCCCACAGGCAATGTGAAGCAGCATATAAAAAGAGCAGGGGCTCAGACCTATTCCATCTCACTCTCCCCTGTACTCTCCTCTACACCAGGTAAGTCTGATGTGATTTCATTTCTTTCTAAATGCCAGAATGCCTTTTCTGGAACTTAGATTACTTTTCACTACCATTACATTAGAGCTTTTAGGACTAATTTTGATTCTCTTTTTCTCTCCCTCGGGTTGCTTTTCTTTTAGTTTTTGGTGGTTTGTTTTTCTTTTGGCAAATTTTGTTACTAGTATGCTTTAGGAGTCAGTTCTAGGGTTTGAAGCATTTATTTCAGTGTAATTCAAATTTGGACATTCTTGTACTCTCAGCACATTTAAAATGTAGGATGGCATGACCTTTAAAATGCAGAATTCTCCTATACTGTCCCAGCTAATGACTGAAACAGAAAGAGCATATCCTAAACTGTTCAATAATCCAGCCGAAGAAGGAGTGTTATCTAAATGGGAATTAAATTATAAAATATTCCTAGCTTGTATATATTTTTTATGGATAGATATCCATAAATCCTGCTTATTTTAAGCCTTTATTATTTTCACCAGGGACAATACTAAGGGAAGGAGAAGAGTGGTCTGATTCAGTGAACAAAGTAGTATTTCCTCTTTTTTACTTAAAAAAGTGCTAAGTCACAACCTTTTGTTATCAGATATTTAGCTGAAATGGTAGTTTGCAAACTGTTTATCTGATGAAGGAAATAATCTTCTTACATTGCACGAACCTGTTTCACACTCTCTATGAAATTACACAGCTATGCCAAGAAATATTTGGATAGAAATATTCTATAGGGTACATTTACTTATTTAATCAAGCCTATGAATCTATCCTAAGGCTCAAATGCTTTTGGGGTTTTACCAGAGGGATCATAAATATTAAGAGAACTGAGACCTAAAGGAAAACAACTGAAAAATATATTACTTCAAAGAGCTTGATTAGAAACAGGGACCTTGAAAGAAGAAGGAAATGTATGGTTAAAGCAGCGCTGGGTTTTTAACTCCACTCATCTCTCCAAAGATAAAACCTGCTTCTGTCCCATTCAGTGCAAAGAGGAGCTCTATTGTAGCTCCTCCAGCTCCTGGCATTCACCAGGGAGAAATGAAAAAGAAAAGAAGCAGCAGTTTCAGAAGGCTTGGCAGATCTGACAAGTGCTGGGATTACTGGATGGGGAAGATAAGAGTGAAGTTGATTGACTGGGAAGCTTGTGAACAGGCATCAGTTTTCCCCATCATCTGATGATCATTTTGCCTATTCTTCAACAACTGAGCACTTGACCTGTTGTTCCAGTAGATCTTGTGCTTTGTTTTGACTCAGCTCTGTGTTCTGTGTTTCAGGATCACCTTCATCCCTGCAAAGAAATGTCTTGCTACGATTTGTGCCCCACCAGCAGCAACATTGCCTGCCCCCAGCCCATCGCTAACAGCTGCAATGAGCCCTGTGTCCGCCAGTGCCCTGACTCCACTGCTGTGATCCAGCCACCCCCTGTTGTTGTCACCTTCCCTGGCCCCATCCTCAGCTCCTTCCCCCAGCAAGCCATGGTGGGCTCCTCTGGAGCACCCGCCTTTGGGGGCAACCTGGGGCTGGGAGGCCTCTACGGTGCTGGAAGCCTTTATGGGGGCTCTCTTGGATATGGAGCCCAGTATGGATATGGGAGTTCTGCCCTCTCCACGCTCAGCAGCGGGTTCTGCAGCCCATTCTCCTCCCGCCGGTACAGCCGCTTCCTCCGCAACAGCTGTGGGCCCTGCTAAAGGCAGCAGAAAGGTCTCACAAGAGAGGCATGAAGACCCAGATGCAGAGCAATAAGGATGGGGGTTCAGCATTTCTGCAGCCCTGCAGTGGAGCTACTGCCACTTTGCATTTCTGATCTTTCTTCTACATTTTGTTTAACCTTCCATTTCTAGTTCCTTTTTTGCTATTGTTGCCTGTTCCAGCTTTCCCGTTTTTTTTTTTTTTTTAACCATCATGGGGCAGCCTATTCCATATGGACATCACTCACAATGATGTGTATCTTCATCAGTAGTTGCACAACAGACCGAAGAAAGACAGCTGAGAAAAGCAGTACCTCTGAACAGGACATTTGTTGAACATTCTCTGAAATAGTCTGGCAACAGATTTTTCATATTCTTGCTTTGCAAATCTAGGCATTTCTTGCTCATTAAAATTGTGTTGCATTGCATGGCAGCCTTCTGGTTTCGTTTTCTCCATTTACCCACAGTATGTCCTAGGTAGCATCTTCCCGTGGGCAGGACCAAGCTGCTAACTGAGCATTTTTACTGCAGAGCATTCTAGCACAGACTGAACTTACACAGTATCACAAATGTTTCCATAATGACACACTTGAGCAGGATCTTTCCATCTTTTGAAGATGTGTAAAGTTTAAAATAACAAAGTATCTTAACTCCTTTAATGTTATTTAAACATTAGTTCAGTGGGGCCTTCCCAGGAACGCCTGGAGAATTGGATGGTGGTGAAAAACTGGCACTGGCTGCCCAGACAATCTGTGGCTGCCCGATCCCTGACAGTGTTCAAGGCCAGATTGAAGCAACCTGGTCTAGTGACAGGAGGCTGGAACTGGGCGAGCTTTAAGGTCCCTTTCAACCCAAACCATTCTGTGACTCTATGATTCTATGCTAATTGGGGGTTTTCATGTTAAACTCTGCTTAACCAAATGCCACCAAGGTGATGCTCAGCAAAGCACTTTCCAAATGTAAATTTGCCCCTATAAATTCACAGACACAATACTTAATCTACAGCACTGACACTGCTCAGTGTTCCAGACATCCCAAGCAGTGTTTTCTCCCCAGTAAAAAAGAGGAATAATCCCTGTTCCCTGTAAGAAATAACTGTAGTACATTAAATGCCAGGAGCAGCAGAGACTCAGTGCTTTAAGCTTCTGGTGATACAGCCAATTCAAATTGTAATGAAGCTGCAAATGAGGCATTGAGCGCTGTGTAAACAAAGAATAAAGGTAGTCAGAGCCTTCAAGTGTTTTCAGAGTAAATAGACAAACAAAAAGTAAGTATCGTTAGAATCTTTTATACAGAGATTAAAGTCTGTGTTTTCTATACTAATAAAAACATTAGTAAATATTTTCTCCAGGTGACAAAGAAACCACTTGGCAAAGCCCAGAACTGAATTCCTCTCTCCAGTATCCCCACCTAACAATCATACGGTCTCTGTTTCCCGTTTTCCATTCCACTGGTTAGCTTCAGGTTTGCTTTTCATTCTTATTCACGTTTTCAAGGAGTTCTGCTTATTTTAGCTGAAAAATGGTGCACGGCATGGCCAGTAAATTACAGGACATATGACATTTAACAGGTCATAGAATCATGGAATCAAGGAACAGTTTGGACTGGAAAGGACCTTTATAGATCGCCTAGTCCAACTCCTTTGCCGTGAAGAGGGATATCTTTTCACTAGATCAGGTTGCTCAAAGTCCCATCGAAACTGGCCTTGAACACTTCCAGAAAGCACTGACCTTCAAGACCTGGGGTTTATATAATTTGTTTTCTAAGTAAAAAGGGAGAATAAGCTGGGGGAAAAAAAAAAAAAAAAAAAAAAAGGAAAAAAGAAAGATTAATTTATTTAAGTTTCTTGGACAGTTCAGGTCCTCCAACTGCAAAATTGATAAAAAGGTTGACTGCAAGTAGTCACTTTACTAATTCCTCCAGAATCAAAGCCTGGAAGGAAGCTGTCATTCAGTTTATTTCTGGCGTATTTATGGATCTGTTATGTTAAGCCATTGTGCCTGCAGGCTATTTACCAGTGGTGTCAGTCTAAACCACATAAAAAACCATTAGGCTCTAGTAATGATTAAATATTTAGTGAATCCACCTATTTAAATCAAACATGAAAGGCTTAGCTCCAACAGATACCTGTCTTAAAATGTAATTTAGTGCGTGGGGAGGACATATACTTCAGGCTGTGTTTACATCATCTTTATGAAGCAACTTCTGATTGCATCTCATTTAACAATAGTGTTACCTTGCACTAAGATACAAGCACATGTTCAGAGCGCATAGACAAGAGAAGAGAGGGTGTAGTGACCTCTATAGCTCAAGAAGAGACAGTGTGATTTCATTTATTGTTGCTTCCTGTTCTTGGTAATTACTTGTTTCACTTGCAGGAGGAACAAGAGTTGCTGGTGCTATCAACAGCCTGGACTTCACATGATTGACCAAGAATTGCAGGAGACCTCACAGCCAGGTATGATCCCCATGTTGCAGTGGCCAGCAAACTGCCAAGATCTCAAGACTGCTTCCAGATCATGATGATAAACAGCAGCTGGCATTCCTCCCATCTTATATCTTCATGTGGTGTGACTTGAGACGCTTTGGTACTGACAGTGAAATCGCTTATCTTCTGCTGTGCTCATCTGTATTTCACTTAGATGAACGTGTAATCCAAGTTCAGCCTGCTGTGCATTTGGGAAGTAGCAGACTGCTGATTGTCAGGACCTGTACAATGGAAGGTAGTTAAAGAAATGTCCTTTGGTGTTTTCTCTGGTCTGTTGTCATAAAATGCAAATTCAGACTGGCAAATAATGGTGGTGTGAATTGCTATGTCTTCAACCATTCAAAGTCAATAAAGTCCATCAATCAATCAATACATGTTATGGTGATCTATTTTTAGTCTGGGCTCTAACCTTCAGCTCCCACATCTGCCTTTTCTGTTGTATAACCAGTACACAGGCAGAGCAGCTTCATCCAGGTATGTTGACTACATCCACATGAAAGGTTCTTTGACTGCAACTTTTCACCCCAGCATGAGAAACCAGCTTCTATTGCAAGTCCAGAGCACCTTCTCAGCAAGATGGGCTGAGAAGAGGATCGATGTAATTCTACTGTGTGGGATGAAAATAAAAGTCCTGAAACAAGGAATTCGGCAGTGATCAACACCATGGTTGTAATGTGTGGGGTTTGTTCATCAAGAAGTTTGGGGGAAGGGAGGCTCTCTGTGGCTGTCGTTATGTGAAACAATACTCCTTTTGACTCTGTAACTGTTGTACTCTGTAGGTAATGGGGGGAGGTCAGTTGTATTGTTGCGCGGGATTGTGAGAGAGAAAAGGGGGCTGGGTGGCTCGAAGTGGTGTCTTGTTGCAACGCTTGAGGGGAGGGGGCTGCGACGGTGAGGAGGCTACCAGTGGACGCTTCTCGAAGCCTCTGGCAGCTTCTCGAAACTTCCCGAAACTTCTCGGTAATGAGACCCCTGCAACAAAGGGAACCAATGGGGAAGAGCCCTGTCAACATCCGAGTGAGGAGGGGCGACAGGATTGGCTGGGGCCTTGAACCGGAGAAGATAAAGGACCGCCTCCCAGGGACCGCGTGCGCGCGTCTTGGGAGGAGCGGAGGGCTCCCCGGCGCACCCAGCGCTGTTTTATCTGCTATCGCTTACTCAGTTTAATAAAATTTATACTTTAAACCAAAATTGGCTAGAATATTGATAACAATGGTGATGTGTCTTGAAAATAGCTGAACTGGTAGCTTTAGAGCTCTGCATACTGGTACAAATAAGTAGTTTTTTTGACAGCATCCTTGTGACTCCGAGAACGCAGGGCATTGGAGACAGGAAGCATGAAAACAAGGCAAAGCCTTCAGACACATCCTAACAAGAAAGAGGTGTGACCTGGCTACCTCACGGGAGCTTCATATCATTTCAGCTCTTTTTACAAGTGAAGTCACACCTCCAAACCCTTTGAAGTTATTGCCACATTCTTGATCCTGTCCAAACAGATTTCTGTGGTGTGAGGCAGGGAATTAGCCTGCTCAAGCCTTGTGAAGTTTGTCAGTGCATTGCTGGTACTCCTAGGAAGAGCAGTTTCATTCAGGGAAAAGCAGAAGTGCTGAGTAATGTCTGATGTATAGTCCATCCTGGTGAGGCACTGGAACAAGGAACTGGTTGACCAAGGAAGTTGTCTATGTTCCATCCCTGGCAGTGCTCAAAGTTATGTTAGACAGAGCCTTGGGCGGCATGGTCTAGTGTGAGGTGTCCCTGTCCATGGCAGGGGGGTTTGAACTGGATGATTTTTAGGTCCTTTCCAAACCAAACCAGTCTATGACTCTATGTTTTATGATTCCACAGTCACCTGTGAGAAGCCCGAAATTTATGTGTAAAGATCCTGAGGTGGAAATTTTCTTTTGTTCTGAATGGTGTGTGTTGTTCTGCAGGGAAGGTTTAAGAATAAATCTTTTCCTTATTTTAACTGGGGTTGACAAGTATTTCAAGGTACTAGTGGGAAAGTTCAAAGAACTCACAGAATTTCAGCAAAGATTTGCCATTCAGTTAAAAATTCCCGATGGCTATTCAAAGGAAAGTTATACCCACAGATTGTTACATCCTGCTTTTAAACAATGAAAACTATCTTAAAACCAATGTATGGGAACATGATTAAACTGGAGCCGCAGGCAAGTACTGAGGCTTCAAAGTTGCTCATGTGTTGCACACTGTAACCACACCTGTGCTGGAGGAAGTTTCAAACTTAGTTGTAAGGGTTACAAAACATGTTTATCCAGCATGAAATTATTTTTGTGAAGGCAGTTATTACGCTCATTCCTGCTTAAAGGGCTTGGTCACCTTCCAGCTTTAGGCACTGAAAGAAGTCAATCACTCGTGTTTCACTGTAGAGGGTGATGCTCACCCAGAATGGTATGTAAACAGCAAATTACGGGGGGGGGGGGGAGGGAGACAAAACACAAGAAGAAAGCTCAGAATTTTGATGCACAATAATTTAATGAGAATGTAAGAGGCAAATATCTTACTAAGAATAAAAACACAGGGAAAATATTGCCAGAGTCTCATTAAAGGCTGCAAGTAGAGAGTTGCTCCAGGGCTATGCATTCCACACACATTACTCTTTCTTTTTCATAGCATAGAAAGACTTACACAATCTCATCCCACTTTCAACCAGCCAAAGATCATTGATATAACTAATTTGAGGCCCTTATTATCAGGAGCCACTGGAAAGAATAGTCAGAAAATGAAATTAAATCATAAGCTTGAGAATAACATGTAAGAGTGATTTTTAGTGACGCACAGTTCATGCCCCAGGAAAGCAATCCCCCTAATAGAAGTTGTGGAGGCATATCTTCCATTGTGTTGAGTGATTGCTCCTTCTTCATTACACATTTAACATGGTCTGCAGCTTCCAAAACCATAACCACTGGATCCATAGGAAGAATATGACCTCCCATAATTGTACACGCTCCTAGAGCCATAGGAGCCGCTGTGACCCAGAGAGCTTATGGATCCAAAGAAGCTCCCAGTGCTAGATGGTGCTGAGCTGCCCACTATGCTCTCCTGAGGGCAGGAGCTAAGAATGGGTCCTGGGAACGTCATGACCACAGGGGGTGGGTAGATCACAGCTCTCGAATCACCACAGGAGGTGACACAGGGCTGGCTCCAGGCATTTGCAATTGGCTGTGGGCAGGTCACTTCACAGGGTGCAAGGCAACGGGAGCTGATCATCTGTCTATAGGAAGACATCTTCAGGGAGTGGAGACAAATCTGAAACACACAACACCAAGGCAACACAAGGCTGAGAGCTTAGATATCAGTCGAATGGAGACTGTGTTTGGAAGAGAAAAAAATACAAGACAGCAAAAAGACCAGAAGGAGGCTGAAGAATTCACTTTTGTCTTAGCAACCATATCCCTTTTCTCATCTTCTCATGCTCTCCTCCTTTCCTCTAGAACAATCCTTATTTCTTTTGACTCCTCATTATGGAGCCAAGTTAATCCATAAGAATATCATTATCAAACAAAGAAATTGCATGTTCGATCTTGAGCTATCCCCCTGTTCTTTACCATTTCTCCTTTCCACCGTTCCCTTTTGAATCTGACTTCCTGTGACATTGACCATTTATTTTATAAACAGCTGCAGAAAAGAACAAAAACATTGGCTAGCACTTCTATAGTAACATCCTGTGCTGGTTCTGCATCTCCTGTAATCACTACAATTGTATGAAGCAAGCCGTTGTTATTCCAGCTTTAAGGAAGAGGTAACTGAGAAGTGAATGCATTGCCCAGGGCCATTTGGTGAAGTAACTGGAGAGACTGAGTTAAAATTCAGGCAAGCCTGGTTGTTAACAACAGTGCTATTCCCCAACATTTCAGATGCTACAGCTGGCATCAGGGCTATCTTGTATGTTCTTCGCACAGATAAAATGAGCAGCATCCACATCCCTGAATTGCTCATAAAGAGAATTTGCTTGGCAGAATATCCTATGTTTGGGTAGGAACGTAGTATCAGTGAGCTTTCCAGTATAACCAGGACTCCTGTGAATGTGGTCCCAGTTGTCCTGCTAAAGATGACTGAGGTGACAGATGTCTGTGGCAAAACTAGGAGCTGTGTGTAATTTTGGGGAGTCCTTTTCTTTAACCATAAGATCACTTGATCACTCATAAAATCAATTTGCAGCTCCTCTTGATCTCTGTCTTACCCTACTAAAACCCATAAAATGAAAGGCTGGGAATAATGAAAAGGAATAAAGTCTTGACCATAACAAGTGTATAATGTAATATATAACAGGCTTCAAATTCATTCAGAAACAATTGCAAAGAACAGGATAAAACATTATTGCTAGTGCTGGCTTCCTAGTTCAGTCTGAGATTCAGAGTTAACTTTTCTTAGTAGTCACCATTACAAGTCAAGTTGAACAAAGTCATAAAGGCAGGATGGTCAGGAATTAGGAATTCACTGAATCTCACTATAAAGGAGTTTGCATATCCCAAACTGTCAAGTGGTCTGAAAGCTCCTGCATTTTTACAGTCTGCCACTGAATAAATAGGAAACAGTTCTTTCTGAAAGAAAGCTTCAAACATTTCACACATTTCTAAGATCAGTTTGTTTTCAGTTAAAATCCTGCATTGTCACAGCAGCATTGCAATGGAGTCAGGCTCAGGCTTACCTCTTCGCAGCAAAGAGCGAGTCAGGAGAAATGGTTGGAGCAGCCCAGAATGGGGAGCGCTTTTATTCCTTTTCTTAGGCAATCAAGAGGATATGAAACATTCTTCATGGATGATGTCCTAATGCATTATCAAACAAAAATTCACCCCACCTGTAACTGCCCCAGATAACGCAATTATTTTGCTCAGTGATGGTGATTACTATTGCGTTCTTGCCATTACACTGGCAGAGCAATTTTGTTTCTTTTATTGCTTTTTCCTATTTCTCTGATTGCTTCATGGAGCAAAGATTGCTCAGAAGTTTATCCATAAACAAAATATGCTGACATAACTGAGATACTACCCCACTTTTCCAAGTCATACTCCAGTGAGGGGGCATTATGCAACTTATCCCATCATACCCACGCACATTAATTCCTATGACTCTGACACGAGACGCATTACACTCTACAGACACCTTCCTACTGCGTTTGGAAATGGGAAGCATTTGTTCCCATCCTCCTGGCCGAGAAATAGGCACAAAGCACATGTCCCACTTCAAGCTTTAACAGTACAGTTGGAGTAACCCATAAGCAGGGAGCTGCTGTTATCCAACCCTGGCATGGGGAACAGGAGAATGAGAAATTCATGTCCATCTTTCATTGCCAGGGACCCCATGGGACCATTGCTAAAGTCCTCAGGGCTCCTGAGTGATGAACGATTCATGGTTTGGGATGAAACTGGTCAGGGAATGAAGGCATGCATCACCCTATAAAAACCTTGGTATGAAATCTTAAAGTGCAGCTTCAGCTGATGCAGGAGATTAGCTGCTTACTTCAGCAGATTTATTCCTCAGATCCAGCACCCTGTTTTCAGTTCTTCAGTTATTTACTGATAAAACTGTTTCCAGTCTCACCATTCTGTATAGCCAAGTTGACATAATTTGCAAGCACTTTTCTAACCTCCTGAAGATGAGTTCTTCCCCTCTAAAATCCAGCCCCTCTACAGAATTTAAAGTTGAATGCCTGGTTTCGAGTAACCTCAAAGCTTCTGTTCTAAAATGTTAATTTTATCTGTTTGCCCATCAGCATTTGGTCACTGTTAGCAATACTGCAGTGCAATGCTCTACAGATGACCCATGGAAAGAAAGAAGAGGAAGCCTCTTCCAGGGCCACCTTGGGGTTTTGCTCATCTTAGTTTCCTGGCAATGCCTGTGGAAACACCCTCTGAAGTCACTTACAGTTTATGGTAGAGGATTCATATAAATAAGAAACATGGTCTGTTCCTCCTGCCCAAACCACGCCTGGTTTCACTTTGTCTGGCAGCAGGTGAGGACAGTGATCACAGATACATACAATGAATCATGTAATTCTTGGAGATGTGTCCCTCTTCCAACTATCCTGCCCTCCTGAAGGATCAAAGGGAGCTACATACTAGTATTGATATTGCTGACACCCCTGACTGCTTCTTTTGACTCATGATTTTCAGGGTTACAGCTACATGCTTTACTTCAGTACTTTTACACATAGTGGCATCCATATAGAATTGTAGAATCAGTAAGGTTGGGAAAGACCTTTAAGATCATCAAGTCCAACTATTACCCTAGCACTGCCAAGTTCACCAGTAAACCTTATCGCTAAGAGCCTCATCTGTATGGTTTTTTTAATACTTGTACAGAAGCATTCAAAACACATGGAATGATTAGGGTTGGAAAGAACCTTAAGATCATCTAGTTCCACCCCCCTTGCCATCGGCAGGGATACCTGCACACTGGACCAGGTTGCTCAAGATGCTGTGGATCCAACCAGGACCTTGTGGTCCAACCTGGGTGGATAAGCCAGAAGGACAATGCAATAAAAAGGGGTAACTGCCAACAAAGAGGCATTGATAGCACTCTCTGTTTGAAGAAAAGTGTTTTTAAGTACTTAAAAAATAATATTCATGCCTTGGTCTGACTAGACTTAAGCCAGAAAGCATGACTGCTGCTAATGTAGACCCACTGAACTCTGGAATGGCCCGAAAGCTGGGAGCATAAAATAAATATTCATAGGGATAACACAAGACTCAGCACTGCGCTCTTGTGGCTTAGATGAGAGCATGACTCAAGCTGAGTAAACCAGTTATCTCAGACACCTCTAGACTTATCTCAGACACCTCTAGATAGGATGAATTCATGCCTCTGAGCTGAAGTGTTGGTGTACCCTTTACTTGTCTGAAAGTTGTGGATCAAATTACTGATGCACCTGTAGGACCTCCTGAGGCAGGATTTCCATGCGTCCAAAAGACATGACTGGAATCTTCTGCAAACAAGTGTGCAAGGTTCAGCCAGCTCTTGGTATATAGTGAAAACACGGATATGAAGTGGGGATGAAAGTGGGAATATTTATTTGAATATAAAAATATACCTATGTCAAATATAGGCATATTCTAGCCGTAATAACAACACTCTGCGTATGTATTTATAAACTGAGTCCTGAAGCAAAGCACTGCCCAGTGCAAAGGCATATTTATGCTGACATAAGCCATGTAAGATGCTGATTTTAGTTCCAGCTGCTGGGAAGGAGAAATTATGCACAGGATATATCCTGGCCTTTTCAATGTGGGTACATTTAGAATCATCTAATAAATCAGCTAATAAATGGATGTTAGGGAGGGAGGTGTGAAGAAAGGCTGGAATAAACCAAAAAGAGAATATTTCTATTAGGATGCAGCATGATTTTTATTAGGAACAAGAAATGACATTTACACCAATAACAAACTGTCCTGGGTTCAGCTGTAGCAGTCAAAATCCCAACACATGGAAAAGAAACTCCCCTTGTATAAATTTTGTCACATCTTTGAGGTTGAGCATGAAACCAGAAAAAAGCACATGTGTTCACAGACAGGCTAAAGCACAAAATGACCCACTTTCCCACCCATACTGTCAGAATGGAAAATGTGTATTTTGATAAATCAGTGCAGATTTACAGCAACAACATCACAATAAAACAGCATTAGAAAGACAAGCAGAAGAGCAATTCCCATGAGTGCGAAGAAGCACCGACAGGACCCAATGGATTACTTGGGAGCTGTGGGTGCCCAAGACTTTGGAGAGCTCCTCAGCTCAATTGCACATCCAGGTCTTGCTGTGAGCTCCTCCACTGCTTCTCCTGCCAGACACAGCTTCTGCCATGCTTAACATGGCCCACAGCCCCCATAGCGCTGGCTCCAGAGCTGGTTGGAGGAAGAGGAGGAGAAGCAGCCCCCATAGATAAGGGAGCCCTGCAGGCCTCTGGGGCGGTCCAGCCCCAGTGGGGATGAGCTGCCCACGATGCTCTCCTGAGGACAGGAGCTGAGGATGGGGCCCGGGAAGGTGATGACCACGGGCGGTGGGTAGACCACAGCACGGGAGTCCCCACAGGAGGTGATGCAGGGCTGGTTCCAGGCGTTGGCGATGGGCTGCGGGCAGGTCACTTCGCAGGGTGGGAAGCAGCGGGAGCTGAGCTGCTGCCTGGAGAAGGACATCCTTTGGGCAGAGAGGTGAACCTGCAACACACCATGGACCTTGAGTCAACCTTCTGTTCATGAGCTGCTGCACAGACCACCCTGTTCTGCCTTGTCAGCAGCAGGGAGGGCTCAGAATGTGCTGTCTGGAGCTGCTCTGCTAATGCTAAGGTCTTCTCTTCTCTCTCACTTTCCCCTTCCCTCCCTCCTTTCTCCCTCCCAAGCAGCTCCTCCATGCTCTCCCAGGTTTTCTGCACACTGAAAGCTTCCCAATCTAGCCAACCTCAAAGTGACAAGCTGGAGATCACCCATTACCAAGCTTTGCAGCCTGCAGAAGGAGTGCATTTTTGATGAAAAAGAAGCGTAAGAAAGACAAGCAGAGTATTTCTGAAAGAGTTAAAACTACTCAAGTGCAACACTAACCCAGAAAGATTAAGTGGGATCAAACTTACTCAAGACACCAAAGACGAGAAGTAAAGAGCAGTTGACTGACACTATCTGTGCTGTGAGCCCTTTTTATACTGTTTCTTGGGCTGCTCACTGGTCTATGACACCTCATGAACAAGATCTTAATTAGTTCCCAAACACGCAGATTACATGTCACGCCTCAAATCCTCATCCAGGCAAACAGTTTCCTCACTGTTAGCAAGTATTACCCAGCCCACACTATCCTCAGCGTCTCTCAGGTTCTTCCTTCTTAGAAATCATTCACCTGACTTCCCCAGGTTTGTGGGATGTCTATTTATTACTTGTCTTCCTTACAGATATTGAAGTTTCAGTTTTCCAAAGTGATTTCGTACTCAAAGTTCCTTACAATATTTTAACTCCAGATACTGTTACCTTCTTGGGGACTGCTTTTAAATTTCCTTTGGGAATATCAAGACTTCTAATCCCTTTCCTATGCTGGTGCAGGTCAGTGCTGAGGCACTGAATCACTGAGAACACTGCAAACACCCAAGCAAGGTGGGACAATGCAATCATCTCCCAGCAGAGTTAAGGTTTTTTTGTTCAGCTTCCTCTGCTTTCAGCCAGGGCCCCTGGGGTCTGCTTTTGCAGTAGGGTCTCTCCTTAGGGACAAAAGGAAGCACATGGGGGTAGATCTCAACCTCAGGTGTCCTGTAACACACGACAAAGCATCCTTCTCCCCTGTGTGGCTTTAGAGTATTGTCTTGATCTGTTCTATTTTCATCTAAGTAAAACAAAGAAACAAACAAAACACCATTTTAATAGTTATTGAAGGATTTTCTTCACATCAGGCACAGGGACATAATAACACTGCAGCCAGGAAGATGTGCCACCCTACATCTACCGGGGCTGTGGTGCAAAGACTTCAGAGAGACAGAATGTGCAGTTGTGGTTTTCTGTTCAGAGGGAAAAGAAAGTGCAGGGATCTGCAAGAGCTCACAAAACAAATCACCTCTATGCTTTAGTGTGCTGTATCAGACCTGCAGTGTGGAGCTGGGATAAGGAACAAAGCAGATGCAGTGTATCTTCAGCCTTTATTCCAAGCATAAGCTCTACAATGCTTCAATTCAACATCAGCAGGGGTTTAGAAAAGCAAATCAGCCCACGTGCATTGCACTACCTGTGATACTGCAGAGTGCTTGAAAAATGCTGGCTATGTGAATCAATCGCTCAAGCAAAGTAGTTTTCCAACACTTTTGTCACATTGGTAAAATCAGCAAAATGCTGCAGGAAGTGAAACTGCTTCAAAAGGTTTAAGGAAGAAAGAAGAGGGTGTTGGAAGAAACTGATAATTGTCCAAAGATGAATAAAACAGTCATAGAAGCGTGGGGAGTGATGTGTCTTGATGTGTTTTAATAACCTGAAACATGAAGGATGTCTCAATCCCCTCCAGGCAATCAAGGAGATGATATATAAGGGCATCTGGCTCAGAAGTCCTCAGATCACAGGTCCTCACTTCTCTTCGTTGATCCAAGTAAGTTTGATCCCTTCTTTATCTCTTGTATCTTTAGGTGTGGATAGTCTGAACTTCAACCAGTTCTGCGTGAAGGCCTTTTTCTCTGATACTCTCGTTGGTAAACAGGGCAGCTGCAGATCTGTCCAAACTCCACTGTAGCAGCTACAAGTTAGAGGATTCAGCCAATATGGGTCTCAATCCAAGTTCTTTCACTCTGGAGTGTGAACTGACTGGTGCACCTCAGTATAGCTTTTCAGCGGGCTTGGGCAGCACTAAGGGTGCAGAAAACCTGGGAGAGCATGGAGGAGCTGCTTGGGAGGGAGAAAGGAGGGCAGGGAAAGGGAAAGTGAGAGAGAAGAGAAGCACCTAAGCATTAGCAGAGCAGCTCCAGACAGCACATTCTGAGCCCTCCCTGCTGCTGACAAGGCAGAGCAGGGTGGTCTGTGCAGTAGCTCATGAACAGAAGGTTGACTCAAGGTCCATGGTGTGTTGCAGGTTCACCTCTCTGCCCAAAGGATGTCCTTCTCCAGGCAGCAGCTCAGCTCCCGCTGCTTCCCACCCTGCGAAGTGACCTGCCCGCAGCCCATCGCCAACGCCTGGAACCAGCCCTGCATCACCTCCTGTGGGGACTCCCGTGCTGTGGTCTACCCACCGCCCGTGGTCGTCACCTTCCCGGGCCCCATCCTCAGCTCCTGTCCTCAGGAGAGCATCGTGGGCAGCTCATCCCCACTGGGGCTGGACCGCCCCAGAGGCCTGCAGGGCTCCCTTATCTATGGGGGCTGCTTCTCCTCCTCTTCCTCCAACCAGCTCTGGAGCCAGCGCTATGGGGGCTGTGGGCCATGTTAAGCATGGCAGAAGCTGTGTCTGGCAGGAGAAGCAGTGGAGGAACTGACAGCAAGACCTAAGTGTGCAACAGAGCTGAGAAGAAAGGCTCTCTGAAGGAATGGTGAATTATGAGTGCTTCTTAGCACCCATGGGAACTGCTCTTCTGTTTGTCTTCTTTATGCTCGGTTTGCTTTTAATGTCAGTTTACTCACAATCTATCTTTTCCATTCTTGGAAATCAAATTACTGATCATGAAAATCTGTTTCTCACTGTTAGAGCACAAAAGCACTTTTATTACTGGAAACTGGTCCATGTATACTTCCAGTTGCTTGGGACCACAGTGTCATTTCTTTGGTAGTTTTATACTTTTATTTCTTTATGTCTAATAGGAATCTTATCACCTTATACTATGATTCATCCTGTCCATTTGAGACTTGAACCAAGAAAGAAAACAAATGTGATGAAAATACATCAGTTTGGTACAGATTATTAAGTTGGCCCTTTTAAAAGCCACCTTGTATTTTTCCCTTATTTTGCTGAAAATCTACGCTTCTTGATCCTAATAAACACTTATGATTGCATCCAAAGAACATTCATCTGTTTGCTTTCTTCTTTGTTTTGGGGGAATGTAGCCTTTGCAAACGAATTGAACCAAATCATCCCCTTATCTTAGAGATCTTCAGATGAGTCTTGTGCTCTTACAAACAGTGTTTATATAATGCCTGTGGATTCATTCATCAGGAAATTCTGCTTACAGCATGCAGAGCTCCCCTGTGTGTCTGATTTAATCTTTACAGGAACCAGGTGTGAGAAAACTGCCCAACCCTTAAATAATAGTTTCAAAACCAGGGTAAAGTACTAAATAGCCACTCCAAAAGTATTGAAGTAGCTCATCCCTACTTCCCCTACCTTTCCACGGAGTTTTACCAGAGTGTCCTGGGTTCAGCAGTAGCACTCATTTTTCCCCTTCTTGGTAGCTGGTGCAGTGCAGTGTTTTGACTTTCAGCTTGGGAACAGAGCTGATAGTGATGTTTAGGTTTGGCCAAGGACTTTGTGAGCCTCATGCTCTGCCAGGGAGGAGGGGAGGCCAGGAGGAAGCAGAGACAGGACACCTGACCCAAACTGACCAAAGAGGTATTCCATACCACAGCACGTCATGTCCAGGAGGTAACTGGGAGCCGGAAGGGCCGGACGACGGCAGGGTTGGAGGAGGTATCGGTCAGAGCTTGGTCGGGCTGGGGGGGCGAGTTATCGGTTGGCTGGTGGTGAGATGATGTATTCTCTTCCCTTGTTATTTCCTTTATCATTATTATCATTGGTGGTAGCAGTAGTGATTTGTGTTATACCTTAGTTACTAAACTGTTCTTATCTCAACCCGTGGGAGTTGCATTCTTTTTGATTCTCCTCTCCGTCCCTCCGAGAGCAGGGGGAGGGCAAGAAAAGGGGGGGAAGTGAGCGAACGAGTTACCTGACTGGGTTTAAACCACGACACAGAGCTATTGTAATTCTATGCTCCATAAAAGAAGGCAAAATAATAGAGGATGTTATAATTCCATAGAACATAGAAAAGAGAAAATATTAGACATTTCACAGCAGCAAAGGGAACTTCAAGAGACAGTCAGAGAGCAAATTAGCTAGTGATGAAATTCCAGTCTGAGAATCAGGAAACTTGAATCTACTTCTACACTCTGTACCTTCCTATCTTGCTTTCTGAGACTATGAAACTGCCTCAACTGGAATCATAAATGCCCAAAAGCAGGTAACTTTTTCTAGGTTTACTTGTTAGTACTGAACAAAGTAAAGAAGCCTCCTTGCAAAATCCTAAGAAACAGGGAAGTAGAAATTGGAGCTTAAAGAAAGTCAGCAGATGCATTTCAAAGAACAACTTAGATGACCAGAAGCCAAGTGCAGTAAAGTAGTTATAGACAGCTCTCAGTAAATAGGGAACAGTGATCCAGCAGTGCTCAGGGACCAGCTGGAAGCAATGATAAATTACTTCAAGGTAAATAAAAGCCAAGTAGCCCCTCAGTTGTTTGCTATTGTGTTAATCCTATTTAGCAGGGTGCTGGGTTAGTACCAAGTTTCTTGCTGAAATACTTCACTAGAATTCCAGATGTAGACTACTGGATAGCCTTTTAGGACTAAGGGAAGGGGTAAGATTGAAGGTGCAATGAAGATACACCCTGTTGCATTATAAGAATCCTCTGCTTGGCTAACTGCTGCTTTCAAGTAAGTGTCCTATGCTGCCTTGTTTTACTATTGCATGCATGCTTCTGGGTGTGAAAATAATAGCAATTCTCTTTTCTGTTCCTTGTATTATTTTCTTTCTCCAGCAGTTTTCTAGCAGTTCAAAATGGTGCAGTACAAGGTCTAAAGTGGCCATGGAAGTTGGCAGAACTCATTGCCAAGCAGAGGATTAACAGGGTGGGTTTGATTGATTAAGGTCTTAGCTCTCTTCTTGCTGCAGGGTTTAACAATGATGGAAACACCAATGCCTGCACAATGATGTTATTTCATTCAAACAGGTAGAAAGCAAACCCAGAATGCTAAAATTATGATGCAGCATGATTTTTTTAATAGGCAATAGAAAAGAAAGTTTACAAAAGCAAAACATGATCATACAGAGAACAAGGAATCTGAGGCTTTTCCAACTGAGGTTTCTTGTTTCAGGAAGTTTCATTTCAAGCACAGTGCTCTTTTCTTCTTTTGTAGCTGTAAGGTTGACAATGCAGTCCAGTTTTCATCTGTTAACATCACTCTTGATTGACATCAGGCAGTACCAAAAGGGAGAAATCACAGTATACAAACTTTTCCATTATGATACTTCTATAACGTTACAAGGTTGAATGGAATTTTACTGCATTTGAAAATCTGGACCATGAGAAGAATAGGTGAACACATAGATAAGAAAAGAAAAGTACATAAGCAGGTACAAGCACAAATACAATTTGAAGTGTTAGAAAGACTCAGCCTTTTTATGTCAACATCTTAAATGCTCCATCTTACTCTTGAGTTTGTATCTTGCATTCAGTATCCTGGCTGCTCTTGGTGTAAGTGTACTCCTGCTGGGGTTGGCAGGGCTCACACCTAGAGCGATAACCTGTGAACCTCTGAGAAAAATAAGGGTATGAGAACTTGCTTTCCTGTGATCCCCCGTAAACAAAAGAGCCTCTGTAACCATATGATCCACCATAGCCAAGTGAGGTCCCAATGGCAGCTGGTGCTGAGGATCCCACTATGCTTTCCTGAGGGCAGGAGCTGAGAATTGGCCCAGGAAAAGTGATCACAACAGGGGGTGGGTAGACCACTGCCCTGGAGTCACTGCATGACGTAACACAGGGCTCATTCCAGGCATTGGCAATGGGCTGGGGGCAGGCCACCTCGCATGGTGTGGAGTACTGGTAGTTGCACAGCTGTCTGTAGGAGGACATTGTTCTGCGGTGGAGGTGGATCTGAAAGGCAGAAAACTGTGTGAAGCAATTCCATGTTAGGTCAGAGATCTGTGTTCAGGCACTCAAGAATATTCAATGAGGACTCATAGAATGGTTAGGGTTAGAAAGAACCTTAAGATCATCTAGTTCCATTCCTCATGCTACCCACTTGGGTACCTTCCTGAACAGAAATGAAGTGGCTTTGTAGTTCCTGTCTCTCTCTCCCACCTCTTGATCACACTGCTTGAGTAACATTTATCTTCTGTCCTTGCCAGACTCAACTCTTCTTCCTGTGTACATCAAGCAACCTACACTTTTGACATATCTGTTCTTAATGTGTGAGAACGTACCCCTAAGTGCTACATCACAAAAAGTGCTTCCTTCAGTTGTGTTCCTTTGTAAAAGGAGCACAAGCGCTTCTATACCTTATGAGAGCAACTGTCATCTCACCCAGTCCCTTCCCCTCAGTAGCTAACCTGTAGGACAGGATTTATACGACCACCTGTTACACAGAGCTTCAAAACTGAGCTTCACCTTCTACTAAAGCCACAATAAGGCTGCAGCTCATTTCTATCTAGGAACCAGAAGTCATGAATCCTAGAAGCACTTAGTAAGGATGTCAATATTCCCTCAAAAAGCTGGATAATGCCAACTCCAAGCTCTCTGCAGGATTGGTGAAGCTGCTTTTTCAGAGAGGCAAGCCCTGTTAGTGTCATGGAAGACATCTATGTAGGATTCAGTTAGAGTTATTATAAAAAGTGCATGAAAAAAAGCACAAAGAATTAAAAACTTACCCAAGTTCCAGAGGAGAAGTCGGGAGAAGCTGTTGGGAGAGATGTGAGCAGTGTGTGCTTTTATACTGCTCCTGGGATAGTCTGGAGGATCTGAGACGCCCTTTGTGCATGATGTTTGATTAGATTCAGAAAGGAAGCTATTACACATAACACCTCGCAGCATATAATCATTTTGCTCACTGTTGGAAGTTATTAGGCAATTCCCAGTTTTCCATTACACCTTACTACGTCATCCTTCTCTAAACTTTTTGATCATATTTAGATTCATCAGATTTCAGCCTCTATGAGCAGCAATGAGAGGTAGTTCAGCTAAGTTAAAACCATCTCCTTGACAACTGTGTTGTATTTTATATCTCTTTTATTTTAAAATTCACTCAGAGAAAGAGGACAGATTATTAACCTTGAAGCTCCAGGGTGCAAATCTACTTGTTTTGCCTGCTTCATGTCCCCACTTAGAAAGCTGCTTAGAAAGGGTCTCTTGCTGGCACCAGCAAACTAGCAAATCTGGGCAATTCACCGTAAGACAGAAAACTCAGAGTAGAAACATTGTTGATTTTAAACCTTATACACCTCCCGTCACCCCAACAGCCAAAGCAAGGGGTGTTTTATGGTCTGAAGAGAGGCTTTGCTCCGACTGTGCTAAGAGATGCTGTTTATTCACCTCCTTCCCCCCCCCAATCTTTACAGTTACTTCTGTGTGTACTCCAGGACAAACTGCTTTCCAGATGTAGACACCAGGCCCCCATCTGCACCAACTAAATTTAGCTGATCTCAGCTTATATTATATGCTGTACAATGATTTCAACAATCATTCAGCAATATACTCCAACTCAGTAACTTTGCATCTAGCTGTCCCTCCTGTGCATGTCTTCTTTCCAAGGCTCAGTATCTTCAAAATTGGGCAATATCTGTATTCTTGGTCACAGGCAGCCTTGTTTTCAGAATCCCATGGCATAGAGCACATGATCATTCCAGAAGAAGTCTTTAATCAGGATCTTATTGGTCCTGAGAAACCAATAAATGCTTCAGCCCTCAACTTTTCTTTTAATCCATATGGTACAGGAGACACATAGCAAGAGGGGAAACGCCACCTTTTTTTATTATCATTGCCCTCTAACAGGATTCCACAGGGCAAGACTTTAAGTAGCAGTGACACAGTGGCCATCAGGGCTCAACTACTTGATTCTTGATTAACATTTATGTTCTGTCATTGCCAGACTCTCAACTCTTCCTAACATTCCTGTGTACATCACAGCAATCAGTCAGATTGGCAGTGGTCAGTTATCTGGGGGGATGCAAAGCATTCAGCTCACAGACTGTCAGCAGTAAATGTCATGGGACATACTGTGGCATCATGGACCATGAAGCCAGATGCCTAATATTACTTAAGATGGAGAAGGATATTAAAGTAAAACAACCACAAAAGAGGAGCTTGATTCATTCTCACCCAAAACCAACAAAGGGAGTGGATTGATACCAGGAAGGACCTGGTCATTGAAGTTGTGAACGGAAATGAACCATGAGATGTAGCATTGTGTAACATGATGAAGCAGAGAACACCAGAGTAATTAGGATAAGTCAGAAAGTTTTTGCATCATCAACATGAGCTGAATATGCAACAAATAACAGTTGGTAAAGCAGCAGATTCTCATGAGCAAGGTGGGTTTCTATACACAAAGAGTTTAAGAAAAGTGGAAAACTGTTCTCAATTGTCAAATCTTTCCAGAACACTCCTTTTGTTATATGATTCCTGCTAACTTGGCTAAAATTAAATTTACTTGATAGTTTCCCAAGTATGGAAATGCAGATAGAAGAG
Organism: Pezoporus occidentalis; assembly: GCF_034315485.1. Classification (NCBI taxonomy): domain Eukaryota; kingdom Metazoa; phylum Chordata; class Aves; order Psittaciformes; family Psittacidae; genus Pezoporus; species Pezoporus occidentalis. The sequence continues at coordinate 7,905,133 of NW_026914829.1, forward strand.
CAGCTTTAATTGCTAGCCATATATTCTGCTAAAACCATGATTCTTGTAAGAGCTTGACATGAGTCTACCTTTAGGGAAGCCTTTTGAACTTGAAGCAGTCTGTAAAAACTTGTTTATGAGATGTTAGGCAGAGATTTCGATGTCAGCAGCAGATTGATTAGGGTACCTTGTTGCTCTTATGTTCATATGGGTTAATCTTTATCTGTAATCTTTAAATAGTTACATAATTGCTAAATTTGAAAGTATTTTGCTGTAGACAACCTTAGTTTCATATGTCGAGCTTTGATATAAAATTCTCGGAAGAATTCATGTTATATATAAGGACAAAAGTCTTTACTGTGAGGGTGGTGAGGTGTTGTCACAGGTTGCTCAGAGAAGCTGTGGCTGCCCCATCCCCAGCAGTGTTCAAGGCCAGGTTGGATGAGGCTTGGAACAACCTGGAAGGTGTCCCTGCCCATGGCAGGCGGTTGGAACTAGATGATATTAAGATTAAGATCCTTTCCAACTCAAACCAGTCTATGGTTTTATGAAGGATCAGGGGCTATTCAGGTGTTTTAAGTGGGTATAGGCTGTTTGTAACCATTTAGGGGCTATCTGGAGGAAAAAGGAAAGGTCAGTCAGCAGAGATGAGCCATCTGTCTCACACCATAGACCCGTACCATCCCCACTTCCAGATCTTTAGCTGATACTGAGAGTTGAATAAGGAAAACAGTATCAAAATGTGCATCTAAGTACTATTATGGAAAGACGGCTAAGGATTACACAGCAGGAAATATTATATACATCTTCAAAGTGCCTGAGTGGTTCAACCCACTGAGTAAATCTAAGCAGGGAGTTTGTGGCCACATTCCTGTCCCTGCCCTCTCCTGAGTAAATTTTTTTGTGGTCTGGCAGGAGAAAAATGGATATTCCTGCACAGATACTCCATTCTCTGTTTATTTATCTTAAACAGTTGTCAGTTTATTTGTCTTAATCCCAGTATGCTTACCTCTGATAGGTTTATGTGCTGATTTAACAAAAACAGTTGAAGCAAATGCAGGGTAGAAAAATAAACAGCAAAGAATAAAAGAAAATCAGAATGAGCACAAGGCAGGTAGGTGGGGGAGGCACAGACCGCTGGGATTTTAAATGGTTTGCTTTCCTCTTTTCTTACTTCTGGCTTCATTCTGACAGAATTTCCTTTGCTCTTAAGTGATCCTTGTGGACTTAATGGTGACAGATCACCTCCCATGAGCCAAGTGGCTGCATCAGTAGCTTCTTGCCCTTTATGACCCTTCTATAGAAGTGTATTTTTCCTTCCACTTTTATTTTATTCCGGATGGAGAAAGATTTTCTGCCTTTTCTCTGGCCTGGAAGGGAAGGACCTACTGCTGAAAGTAAAACCCACCCAAATTCTAATTGTACCAATGGCAGTAATAGGCACACTTGTATTTTCCTTCCCAAGTCTTCCTCCAAGTTGGAAACCGATGCAAAGAAAAACACTCTGCATTGATATCTTGTCTTTCCTGTAACAACCACCTAGACTGCAGGGGTGTTGTGAAAATGCTGTCTTCCCAAGTGAGATCTGCATTCCTAACCATGTAGTCTCCATCTGGGGGAAGCCACACCTGCGCCCGCCTGGCAGCTGGCTTTGTGCAGGGCGAGGTAACAGCCAGACCATTCTCGGAGCACTTCCCAGTGGGGTTTGCTCAGTGGCTGGTGTCCAAAAGACAGACAGGCATGCATACTACCTCATAGTCATAGAATGGTTTGTGTTGGAAAGGACCTTAATATCATCTAGTTCCAACCCCCCTGCCATGGGCAGGAACACCTCACACCATGTCGCCCAAGGCCCTGTCTAACCTGGCTTTAAGCACTACAAGGGATGGAGCATTCACCACTTCTTTGGGCATCCTGCTCCAGTGCCTCACCACCCTCACAGTAAAGAACTTCTTTCTTATATCTAATCTGAACTTCTCCTGTTCAAGTTTAAACCCATCACAGTCTTATCACTGTAGTCCCTGTTGAAGGTCCCTCTCCAGTATCCCTGTAGGCCTCCTTCAGATACTGGAAGCTGCTCTGAGGTCTCTACATGGCTTCCCTTCTCCAGGTTGAACAGCCCCAATTTTTTCAGCCTGTCTTCCTATGGAAGGTGATCCAGCCCCTGATCATTCTCATGGTTCTTCTTTGGTCTTGCTCCAACAGTTCCATGTCCTTGTTATGTTGAGGACACCAGAACTGGACACAGTACTACAAGCACTTGCCTGTCTACTGCTACCTATCACAACAGCACATATGCCCCAGTATAACACCCTGGGTGTACCTGTGTATTCCAGGACTTTCAGGAGGTGGATAATCATCACCCATGGGATAGGATATAGAGTGAATCCTGCTTCAGCATGGTCTGCACCATGGGCTGATGGGTTATCTGCACTCCAGCACTTGAAATATCACTCCCCCCTTCTTCACTGACATTAGTGTCTGCAGAGCTGTTTCTCCCAGATGTTTTCACTCTTTTCTCTGGCTGCAGTTTCCATTCCACATTTTTTTCCCTTCTTAAATACATTATTCCAGAGGTGCTACCATCATCACTGATGAGCTTGGCCTTGGCCAGCAGTGGGTCTGTCTTGGAGCCAGCCAGCATTTGCTCTGTTGGACATGGAGGAAGCTTCTAGCATGGAGGAAGCATCTAACAGATGCCACCCCTGTGGCCCCCTACTACCGTACTATTTGTATAGCATATTTGTATAGCATCCATGGCTATAAAACATTTAGGATCTATATCAAGGTCTGGGATTTTCTTTCAACACCATAATTAATGCAGGAGACTAGTCATTGAGGATTATTTTAGAATCAGTGGGCTATTGATTTAGAAACCTTATAAATAAAAGCAGAAAACAATATTGTGATGCAGAAAGGATTTTATTGGAACTGACAAATGAAATTTATCAGACCACAGGAATATTGCATGGAACAACACAGACTTGTTAGATTTACACAAAAAGCAAAGTGAAAAGGGCACACAGCCAGAACATAGTGAGCAGAGATCTATTATACAGAGGAAACTGATATTCTGGACTTGTTTCTCAGGGTGGATGAGCGTGTCCTGTTCCTGAGAATTCTCACTGCCTCTTTAAAAGCCACATCCCACTGTTCACTCATGAGCTCTTGTTTTGGTTTTGCTTCTGCTGGGTCTTGCTATCCTGGGAAATCTTGCCAGACTTAGCAGAGTGGTATACCCCATAGCTGCGGGAGTAGCAGGGGTAGGAGTACCTGCCACCCAGGGAGGTGCCAGACCCAAAGGAGCTCTGCACATCCTGGGCATTCCCATATCCAAAGGAGCTGCCTATCTCCAGGGGGGCTGAGGTGCCCACGATGCTCTCCTGAGGGCAGGAGCTGAGGATGGGGCCTGGGAAGACAATGGCCACGGGTGGTGGGTAGACCACGGCACGGGAGTCCCCACAGGAGGTCACGCAGGGCTGATTGCTCCAGGCATTGGCGTATGGCGCGGGGCAGCTCACATCACAGGGTGAGTAGCTGCTGTAGTTGCAGACCTGTCCATTGAAAGACATCTTTCTGGCTGGAAGTAAACCTGAATGAAACACAGAGTGTGGGAGAGCATGGGTGAAGGGTGACAGTGCAGGTGTGCTTGCAAAGGAGAACCCTCATTTATTCAAAGCAGTGATAGTGAAGAACACATTCAGAGAGCAAGTGCCACAGGAAAATCTGGTTAGAGTTAGAGGTGAAAAAGACAAAATGCATTTTACTCTATTATAGAATATAAAATATAGAAAATGGAAACTATTTTCTATTACTCTATTTCATATCTTGAAATATTTGTCACAGCATTCCTTAAACTGAATTTCTTAGAAGTACATTGAACTGACGTGTTAGCTCAAACTCTCCCCTGCCCCAGAAAGTGACTTACTTGGTTGAACAGCAGAAGTGGAAGGACTCTCGAAGAGAAGTGGTTTGAAGACACTGGGCAATAGGTGCTTTTATACTGCTTCTTGGTTTGCCCTAGGGGAATTGAACGATTCTTTTCCTCATTTGTACTCATTGTCCCTCAAACAGACCTGTTTGTCACTCAGTCAAGGTAATTGTTGTCCGTATTGTTTCTCCTAACTCACTCCACCTCAGATGGCTTTTCATCATGGGTATGTTGCTCGTAGACTTGCATGTCAAAGGGAGAGGATTTCCACCTTAGTTATAACTCAGTTGGCTTTATTGGGGACAGAAGGAGATCAAGATTTACTTTGCTATGAATATGCAAATTAATTTGTCAAATTATCTTACTTTATTATAACTTAACTGGTATCTCTATATGAGTTGGCCATATATTAGTGTTTGCTTAATTTTTACACTGTTATAAATACTAAGCCAGAGCTGGTGATTGGAGGTCTCAGGCCTTTTCCAAAGCCACAGTATTCTGTTTAATCCTTCTACTACTATTTCAGCTTAACTTTTTTGCTTTCCACAGGAATTCATTTAGAGAGAAAGAAAACTTGACATTTTGAAGGAATACTTTTAAACCCTTTTAAATTTCATTGTCCATATTCAGCATTTGACTGTTAGCTACAAATTGCCAGAACTGAGTACTGCAAAATGGGGTACTAGATGTGCCCTGTTTAAATGGCAGGTTTTAACTTTGACATGTGAAACACAGAAATCAATACCCAGCTCTCAGCTAATGTAACTGGGTTTAGAACCAAGGCAGAGAGACATGGTTTAGTGGTGGTCTTAGCAGTCTTGGTGTAATGGTTGGTCTTGATGATTTTAAAGATCTTTCCGAACATAGTTGATTCTATGATTATCATTGTGATCATCCTTGACTTAAAGGATTACCTGTACTAATCCTAAATAATTCATAACCAACGTGTATTGCTTACTTTATTTAGGAACAGAAGTGCAGAAATAATATGGTTAAATCTCAGAAACCTGTGTTAGCCATCCTGTACCTGTCCTATTATTTTTCTGGGCTGAGGCATACCAGGGTCTGTCTCAGTTATGTTCAGGGCACTGATGGCACAGCCTTAATTTCCTGTAAATGTGTTGCACAGACATGAATTTTTCTTCTCATCATGTCTTGGAGGTGGACAATCTCCTATTTTGTTTCTTACAGTTCTCCAAACATTTATCTTTGACTCAGTGTCACCAGTGCAGGAGATAAAAGAAGGAGGACTTGGTATGCTGAGCGCCTCAGTCTTTTAATAATCCCTTTAAGAAGGCAACAATAAAAATTACTCAATTCCTTTGGGTGTTGTACAAATGAGTGGCTGTTTATAAAGCAGTGGAAAAACAAGGGGTTTATATTCTCTTGATACATAAAAAGACCAAGATTGAGAAATAAGGCTGCATGTATTAAATGGGCAGAAACTAAACTGGTGTGATCACAAAACAAACATGATTTCCAGGGAAGGAGTTAAAAAGGACACTGTAAACTGAGACCATTTCTGAAGTCTGAGGAAGAAGACTATTGGGTGAGGATGAAGAAAGAAAGATAATGGTTCAGAAGTGGTTTGGAGGAAAAGTAATTAGCACAGGTCAGGCACCATCTGGTCATTGCTTTCCTTTTAGAAGGACAACTGGTGGTCACTTTAGCTCAGGAGACCTCTGCCTAGTGTAGACCTGCCCTCCTAAAGGTGCTGAGCCCACAGGACGTGCTAGAAACCAGGAAATACAGGTTTATTTTTTCCCACACCACAATGCTCTGCTACCCTACCATGCTTCCACGACAGCAAGAACTGCAACTTGTCTCTGCCTGCTCCTCAGACCTTCAAGTGTCATGGCAACATGGGTATGTGTGCAACTTAAAGACTTTCAGATGATCAGTTTTCACAGTCATTTCCATAGGGATGGAAATGTAAATACCTTGTAAAGACAGAGAGAGAAAAATTGGAGATGTCCAGATTATAGATGTGCTTCACCATCCCTCATTCTTCCACCATCCTTTTGAGATACACCCTAACTCAGACAACAGTTAATGTTGCATTAGCAACCTCGATTATCATACATCTGGCTTTTTAGGGATTTAATTCCAGAGGTATTTTACAGGACCAAGGAGAACGTGTCGCAAGACTTACAAAGTCCAGTATGAGGACTCCCCGCTACTGCCTTCCAGATCTGACAAATCCTGGGGTCATGAAACACATTTTGGTCATGAAACTCATTTAATTTAAACTGATCTTATGGGTCACTGCATTCTTTAAGTGAACACCACAGACAAATTTTCATCTGATTTCTTCTGCTTCCAAATTAGCCTTTCCCCTTTGCATTTTTCCCAGCAGGTAAAACACTGCTCTGTCCAAGCCAATGTAACACCCACATGAAATGGGCAATCACTGATGATGATTTCTAAAAGAGATGATTAAGACAGAGGCCAAATAATTTAGCAACATCTATTAGCAATTAAGTGAGCCTCTGGGAGGAGATCTCAGGCATGTCTTGTACTTGTTAGTGTTGTTATTTGTAATTATAATTCTACTATCTTTCAGCTTATGTAAATGAGGTTGTCGCCCAGAAACCATGAAAATAGAGAGCTCAGACAGTCACTGCCGCCAGGAACCAGTAAATGAAACCAAGTAGTTTTAGGTATGGTGAAAGGAAGGATTACTATCCCCTCATTCACTGCAGAGTGACAGCCTCCTGCAGTGAGTGCAGAGGGGCAGGCTGGATTTGCCCCAGTGCATGCAAGGCAATGAGGGCCATCCAGAAACATCTCCCCAAGTTCTTGCCAAAAGTTATGCTGAAAATGTGCTCCAGACCACCATGCCTTAACCCAGATATCTTTAACTTGCCCTGCGTCTAGGCTTGATGTTACTTTGCTTTTCAGGTTTTACTTTTCCTAGTAGGTTCAGGAGCAAGACCAGGATAATGTCTCCGTTTATAATAAATGGCAAAGAAAACAGGATTTCCATGCCATCTGATAAATCCACAGGAGGTTCAGCTCATCGTGGGGCTGAAACATGGTTCCTTAAATGAGTTTTTCTGTCAAAAGGGCATCATAGTGTAATCTAATTCAGCTCTTCAACCACTAAATGCTGTAAACAATACTTTTGACATACAAATCCTTTAAGATCATCATATTGATATGTAGGTGCAGGAAGACCCCAGTGTTTGATCACTCGCTTTCATCTGTACTCTGTTACATCACGTAAGGAGTTGGATACAGTTTTTCAGTTGTAAATGTTGCAAACTCCTGCACAGGGGGAGACCAAGGTCCACTCTCTGAACTTCATGTCCCAGGACAAAGGAGTTGTTAGAAGCAATACATTTTGTATTAACTTGTGCATGAGACTGCTTCCTTCACAGCAATCCTAATCAAGGGTTTTCTTGCCCTTTCTCATGTTTTTAACTAGGCAATGTACAATAATATTCACCAGGAATTAAGTGAGATAGGAAGACTTCTGCAGCGTATGAGCCCTCTTTCCCCTCTTCACCACCCCTTCAAAATAGGCTGTAGTAACTCAATACCAACATCAGAAAGGCCCTTACGTCACAGAGCTGCTTTTCTGTAGCTATGACCACTGTTAACTGAAGCATCTGAGGGCTGTATCTATAGACTTCTATTTTATTTTTACTTATGATGGAAAAATAGAGTAGGGATAAAAGGGGAGCAGAAAGGTACATTGCCAAGGTGGTATAAAAGTCTCTAAGTTTCATTTCTCTTTGTGACTAAAAGGTTTGAAAACCTTTACACCAAGCATGACAAAATCACTACATCATTTTAAAAATGAGTCTGTTTTGTCAAATCAGCAATCTTCTGTTCTACTGGTCAAAGTTTTTGAAGCTTTGAAGCTTGGAGAAGTGGAAGAAGGAAGTAAATGTCTGCAATGAGTAGAAAGAAACTAAGGGTGAACACTGCCCCTGTTTTGAGATGAAAGCCTTCTGTAGGCTGCAAAATGGATGTGATACCATTCAACTAATAATTGCTTAACTGCAAACAACACGCAAGGATCCCTCCACCCCTTGATGTGACAAATGCAGGAAAGTTTGTTTTGTAACTAGGAAGAGCTACATGCCTGAAGTGTGGCTCAGCCCCTGGAGCTGCTGTAGGAATCTTATAAAAGAGCATGGAGCACAGAGCTCTTCAAACCGCTCTTCTTGGCTTTACTCTTGTGGCGAACTGAGTAAGTCTGACTTCAGTTATATCTGTTTTCTGAGTTCAAAAGCTAATTTAATAAGAATTTGAATTCAAATTTGTGTGAGCAGTTAATATATCTTTTGCTATTAGTGTAAGAATGTTATTTTTATAAAAATAGATTCAGTGACCTCTTTCAGCTTGGCAAGCTTTGGAAAATATGGACAGCATGGAGCTTCAAGAGATTTTTGCATGTTTCAGAGAAAGAATGGCTATTGGTATTTGTCTATGCCTAAGAGTACTTTGCAAATGAAGACAATAGTTTTAGAAACAGTTTTTAACTAAATATTGCTAGGTTAATCCTCCTCTCTCCTTAATGAGGCTTTGCTGACTTCTAACAGGTTACCTAATAGTCATGATTTCTGCATATGAATTGCAATCAGACTATACCTCTAGCTATAGAAGAGTAACTTTCTGAATATTATAAGATTTGAATAAATGAGAGTTCCCCTTTGCAAATGCACTTGCACTGTCAATCTTCACCAGATAAGGAATGTTGTAAGAACGATTTCAAGATGTGAAATGGAGTAATAGAAAATGAAATCTTTCTTACCTCTTAACTCTAACCAGATTTTCCTGTGGCACTTGCTCTCTGAATGTGTTCTTCACTATCACTGCTTTGAATAAATGAGGGTTCTCCTTTGCAAGCACATCTGCACCGTCACCCTTCACCCATGCTCTCCCACCCTCTGTGTTTCATTCAGGTTTACTTCCAGCCAGAAAGATGTCTTTCAATGGACAGGTCTGCAACTACAGCAGCTACTCACCCTGTGATGTGAGCTGCCCCGCGCCGTATGCCAATGCCTGCAGCCAGCCCTGCGTGACCTCCTGTGGGGACTCCCGTGCTGTGGTCTACCCACCACCCGTGGCCATTGTCTTCCCAGGCCCCATCCTCAGCTCCTGCCCTCAGGAGAGCATCGTGGGCACCTCAGCCCCCCTGGAGATAGGCAGCTCCTTTGGATATGGGAATGCCCAGGATGTGCAGAGCTCCTTTGGGTCTGGCACCTCCCTGGGTGGCAGGTACTCCTACCCCTGCTATTCCCGCAGGTACACGACTTACCGTAGTGGGAGCTGTGGGCCCTGCTAAGCACTGCAAGGATGCCCTGGGAAGCTGGACCCAGCAGGGACCAGAGTAAATTCCCAGTCCATGAGTGAGCAGAGGGACATGGCTTTCAGAGGGCCAATGTACCAGGCTGCAGCAGGGGTTCTGAGTAGCTGGGCTGAGAAACAAACCCAGACATTGTATTTCCCCTCCTATTGGATTAGGTATCTGCTAAGAAGATCCCAGCTCTGAGAAACACAGAAAAGTCCTTAGCTGAAATTCAGGTCACTTATAGAAGACTAAGCATCAGTGTAAATTAGGTTCTCTATATTCTGACCTCTCGGATGGACTGACTTTAAAACTTCTCAAAGCTCCAGTCTGATTGTGGGAGCCACACTGTTTCATGTCATCTGGGATTAAAAAAGAAAAAGAGAACAAAAAAAAACCCCAAACAAACTGTTGTGGTGAAAACCCAACTCATTTTTCAAATGCTGCAAATGCAACAAAGACAGAAGATCATCTAACAAACTGCAGCCCCCAGAGAAGACAACCACATCTACCTTGAGCTAACCCTGCAAAAGTATTCTGTGCCTTCTGCATTGTTATGTTCTGCTGCAATGAAGTCCTTGCTCTGTTACAATTAAAGTTTATATTCCATTACATTTGCCTTCTGGCTTTCTTTTCTCCTTGTCTTAAAACTATTGGACAGTGATGCTAAAGTGATGCTTCACTTGAGTCATGTCCTGATTGTTGGTTTGTGTGCTGTCCAAAATATGTGGACATCCTTAAAATCTTTTGTAAGGATTCATCACAAAAAAGGGTAGGATTAAACAATCACACTAAACTGTTGGATCAGAGGTTGCCTTTATCCTTTTGCTAGCTTACAGAGAGGAAAAAGTTGTTCACAATGGACTACTTGCAGTAGAGAGTTGTTTATAGGCAACAATTCGGGGAGTAACAGTGAAGCTTTACACTAATACAAAGATGTAACCGAAGAATAAGCCAAATCACCCTTACTTGATCCACTGAAGGGAGAGTTAGGAGATAGAGGTAAAAAGCCTTTGGCTGTGAATGCTTTAACTGCCTGGAGGTTAGAGGATCTATCTGTTAGTAATGACTTAATTTACTTGTAAATCAGGTGCTGTTACTTGGATCATTCCTTCAACTGCTGCAATTACCTTTCTTAGGGTTAGTTTTTAGGTCTGAGCCCCACACAGTGCATTATCCGTCTGACACTTGACTTAGGCTGTTTCTGATCTCGTAACAGACAGCAAAAGGTTTCCTTTCCAAGTAAAATTCTTCATTAGATTTTGAAAAATTTTCCAACCAAAATTCTTTGGTTAATGTGTTGAAGAAATCCAAGTCCTCCAGCTGGAAGCAGAGCTTGGAGGCTGAATAAATCTGTGGACTCTATGAAGAATTGTAACTTCTTTACACAATGCAAATTTATCACTGGAAAGGGAAGCCTTATATTATTTGTGTTGTATATGTTTAATTAAGAGAGCTTAATTTAGCACACTGATTGACTGGTTTTCAAACTTTTTTTAAACATCATAAGCCCAGATTTTATGTAGGGTAACCCTCTTGAGCATCTTTTCAATTGACAGATGAAATTTACACCATGTAAAAACCAGAAGGTTCATAAATTTAAGACTTTGATTTTAATATAGCAGAGAAAAACAAATTGTTTTCCATGACAAAGCAAATAACCTTGACCTGCAAAGCTATGAAGGATCTGTTTAGGAAGAGGATGAGGTCGTGTTTTAAAGTGAAACTATTACTCATTATCAAGACCTAAAACTGCAGCAATGTCATTAGGTTTATTACAGTTGACCTCTTATCTACAACACATTCAGCACACAGAAATGCTTTGAAGTTCTATATTCTGTGGAAAAAATTGGAACAATCCACATAAGTGCAGCCTAGAGCTTCCTCATAACCATCCCACATAATTTAATCATAATCTTTGCTATAAAGGATGGGGTTTAAATTGTTAAGGGTGTAAACAAGCGTGAAAGACAAACGAATTGCAGTAAGGCATGTTCCTGCTGGCCAGCCTACACACAAGACACAAGACATCCTGCCAAACCAAATGCCAGTTCAGAAAGCTGTATTATCCCAGCCGTTAGGGCCAGCAGTTCAGCTCACAGCCATCATGGCAATGGACCTTATCCAAAGCTTGGGGGAGAAGGCAGGAGAGTTTGTGTCTGGAGAATGAAAAGTCTCTGCCAAGTCTAATGGAATGTTCTCCTGCCCATAGTAGTGGGCTGGAACTGGATCTTTAAGGTCCCTTCCAACCCAACTCATTCTGTTATTCTATGGTTATCACAACCAAAGCCACTGTGAGTGTAATTTTGCAAACCAAAACATCTGTGGGTTTGCTTCACCCTTTCTCCTTATCTCACAGGGGTGCTGCCTTCAGCCAGCCCCAGAGTAGATGAGGATGGTGTGCTGTGCCAGGAGTGTGTTAACCTCACCAATAACAAGCATCTAAGCTACCAGCTACTTCCCTGGGCTCATTCCTGTGGTGATCACCTAAGAATTTAAAAGGGAGTAACCAAATCATCCACCATAGCAGGCAGAGATCTTTACAAGGGCAGAAGCTTTGAGGGTGATATGTTGATTTAAACCCTGTCAAGCTGGTTAACAACTGGTCGTTGCAGCCATTGGAGAGAGTGGCACATTCCTCTAAAAAAAACGGCAGAAAAGCAGCCAGAGACTGGAATTCCCAAATCCTCTTTTTCTGTAGATGACAGAGGGAATCTAGCTGGCTGGCTTAGTCCTAAATTCAATGCCTAAAGCAAATCTGTCCTTCATTTTGTCTCACTTTGCACAGAAAGACTTCTTCTAGGGAGGGAGAGTTGAGTCTCTGTAAGCCTGGAACATGCAGCAAGGAGCTGTAGTGATAAATCGCTAAAAATAATGGCCAGGAGTGAGTGAATTCCTGACCATTCTTCAGCATGGTTGACACCCTTGTGGGGAATCAGCAGAAAATTCCAGACTAGCGTTTATGGACTCATTATCTTATTATGTAGCCTGTAAATTCCAGTAGCTGTTAGATGCTTCAGTTATATTGGACACCCTGAAGGGACAGATACTTCACAAACGCAGGCCATGAAGTGTTGCCTTTCCTCGGGGTTTTACCTTATAAGCATAAAATAATAGCATACAAAACTGCAGGGGACAGATTTATAGAACTAGTAGTGATAGTTAGAGTTAACAATTAATAGGTGTAAAACCATCAGTGGCTGTTAAGAAACAATGCTCATGCTAATCCTTTTAAAGCTGACTTTGACAGCATTAGCAGTGCATTTACTAACATTTACTATCTCCTGGTCAGTAGTTTGGTCTCTAGCACTTAGGAGTCAGCAGCAATAAGAAATTAATAATTTATAGCATGAAAATACAACTTTAGGGATGAGTTTTCAGTAGCTTTGATGATGGTTTGCTGACTGCAGCCAGGGCAAACTAAAGTTGGTTTAAAATGGGTAATGTTCATTGTTCTTCTAGATCAAACCAAGTCATGTCCTCCTTCCTGATCTCCAGCTTGCCTTGGATGCACATTGGTGCACAGCCCTGGCCCAGGAAGTTAGACTCTGTGACTGTGTATGGCATCAAAAGCTTTTAAAGAGAGCCAGAATTGATGAACTGTGTAATAACACTTATTATTTTTGCCTTCCAAACACCCATCAATTAGAACTGAATAGTCATCACTGAGATGGATCCCAAGTTGTCATTATGAGGAGACTTCAGCCACTGACTATCTCACAACTCTTTCCCATTCCTCGTCCCATTCCCAGGAAGCTAAATGGGCTTCCTAGCCCAGCTTCAGGAATCACCAGTGTCAGAGCAGCAAACACCCTGGCACTACCCTCCTGCAAGTGTTAGATAAAAGTGAAATAAAATGTCAGATCATCCTCCAGGCAGCAGCTTCTTCCACACCAGTGCTGGCTTCTCGCCATAGCCACACTCTCAGCTGTGTGGGCAGGTGAGGGATTGGCCCATTGAGCTGGAGAAAAGCCCCAGAACAAAATCAGACCATCAATTCTAAGGCTTTCAGTCATAACCTCCTTGGGGAAGCAGAACCAGTGTTGTGTTTTAGTGCGGAATGATTAGTCAACACTGGGGCATCTTACTCCAGCGATTACCGGGATGGTAATAAGCCTGCGCGTCAGTGCAGTCAGAGAACCGTCATTGTTAATATCTCCTGAAATGCCTGTTCTGAGCAAGCCCAGGTCTTTCCCAGGCTGTTGCTCCAGGGATCTCCATTATGACTCACCATAATCTGGAGATTATTTTGACACACGGGCAGCAAACAGGAAAACATGAGTGGATTAAAAGCAGAAACACAAGTATTCTTTATGGCAAAAAGTGATGAATAATTCCATGGCACAGAGCGCCATCCTGACCTTTTCTGATGAAGTGCAAGCACCATCACCGTGAACTTTGTCACCGTCCTGGCTTCTCCACATTAATGACACAGTGCCTTTTTCTCTGTCCACAAATCGGCTTTGATCTGCCTGGGTGGGATGTGTTGTGTTGATTTTTGATACTGTTCAGCTCCAGATGTGTATGTTCAAAGGAATATATCCAAGTTAGGCCTCTTTAGCTTTCTTATTTTGGCATATGTCTATCACTTATGCTACTTTGACTACTGAAGGCTGGTTTAGAATTGTTACAGGGAGGGAATAGTAACTTGCATGGTGGAAGGATCTACCTCTTCTACATCACCTTTCCAAAATAACATCTTTTGGATTATTAGCATGTCTTACTGACTCAAGTTTTGGAAACTAAAGAGTATTGCCTTGAAAATCTGCAGGGCTGATTCATGTGCAAAGATTAAATCTCAATGTGGGATATGGCGTTGTGCCCAAATGTGTGGCAAAACATTCCTGACTGCTTACTCAGAATGGAATAATTGCTGATACTTGTCAATCTTCTTAATACATTTACAGTATTGCCCTATGCATTGTATTTTATTGTAGCTGTTGTGAAGAATCACCATAGGCATGAGTATTGCTCATTGAGTGTATTGCTCAGGCCCAGGTAACCCCAAAAAGAAGTGACAAGAAAGTGAAGGCTTCTGCACTCACTCCATGGGGCCCCACACAGATTCACAGTGCCCAGATTGTCTGAACATGTTATATTTATTAAACTGTCTTGAAAGTTTGCTGCTTACTGAATGTCCCTACCACATCTGTAAATAGGATTTTCTCCTCTCAACAATCTTTTTCCTTTCCTTACCTCATTTTTTCACGCTGTCAGACCAAAACTGCCTGTTATTTCATGTGTATCAAGCAGGCAAACATTAAAACTTCAATGTGATGTTTAGGAAATACTGCAATTTATGTTAGAAGTTTCAAAACCTGACAACAGCTGAGTCTAATCCAAGCACCTCCATGGAAACAAGACATTTAGTTTTAGGGCATCAGTTGCCTTTTCTATAAATGTGACATAATAACTATCTGCTTTCCACAAAGTATTACTGATCACTAACAGCCACGGGAAATAAAACTTCTTGGAAAGTGATAGGCAGCAGACTTGGAGCCATCTCACAATGCAAACAGAAAAAGAGATTAAGGGAAGAGATTTATCACTGGGTTGATCTTCATGAACAGGCATTGAAGAAAACTTTGAAGAGGCCACAGCGCACCAGCAGTTTTCCCAGGTAAATGATGAGCAGCAAGGTCTGCAGACACCAACCCAGGCCACTTTCACAGCTGCTTCATGATGACCCTGGCTGGGAGAATGTACCTAGACTTGCAGTCCTTGCTGAGTTGCCCTCACATCGTCATCTGAGTCAACCCAAGCTGTTTCCACAGGAGGGCAGCAGCCCCAGCACTGAGCTAGGCAACCAGACCTGAACCCCAGCCTAGTCCTACAACCCTGCCAACCTTGCCCTTATCCTTCAGAAGAGAGCAGTCTGCCCCACAGCGTAACCTCCCAGGCTGGAAGGGGAGCTGGGAATAAAGAGGAATCTCCAAATTCTCTGGTGGAGACATTTATTAGTTTCTCCATCAGACCTTCCCAGCCATGGTAAGATGGGTTCCTGGCTGTTCCCGAGCATCTTTGCAATGGTAGCTTTGGTCATTTACCTAGAGCTGGTTTATTGCTCAGGTTTTCCTGTTTACCAGTGTTTACCTCTCTCCTCAAATACCTGATTTGTTTAACCTCTATGATTAGCTGAATGTGTGGTGAGGACCTACGGGGACAATGTTGCTACTTGTGACTGCGCAGCATGAAATTTTTCCAGCCTGATAGCTTGGTGATTTACAAGGTTGCTATCTGTGTTTTCCCTAATAAAAACACTCGGGCTGCTGGACTTTTACCCCTCTGAACTATCAAAAGCTATTCAATTGAGGGATAAAAATTGCTTTTGGTGTTTTTGTGGTTTTATTGTTTTGTTTGGTTTTTTTTTTCCTAATATTAAAAAAACCCAGCTTGTTTCAAAATGTGGTCACCAGGAGAGTGAACTTGCACTTCTGGAACTATCGCACTGAGGGGTTCAAATGTATTTTGTGAGCCCCTGTCTTAAACTTGGGCTGATTGGAAACAGCCCTATGCCTTGATCATTGACATAAAATGTATCATCATAAAGCAAAAGAAGAGCAATTTTTTAGTGAAAATCAGCAGTTTACTATAAAAAAATATATGTTGAGAAGATATGGAGATAAACATGTGTGAAATTGTGACCTTTTTTACCTAAATCAATTATTACAGTCTTTGGGAACGTAACCCAAGTAATATACGGTTAACATTATATTAACATACCACTTTACATGTGTAATACATCAAGGCATGTTTGTGAAACATCCTGACTCCCTTTGTTCTGAGGAAGTCTTGGGATATAATAAGGTGGGTATAATTGCAAGAATGACATGGTATTCCTAGGCACCAAAAGACCATGACTTAAATACACAAATACAAGCATGTAGCCATTACAGAAGAATGAAATGAACATAATCTTTAGTATAAAAACAGCACCTGAAATTGCTTAGTATGAACAGGACACACCTTGATGTCCTAAATGGTGTTTGCCTAGAGGGATCCACTCCCGGCACCAGCTGGGCAGATGTAGGCACCTGAAGCTTTGACATCCAGGAGCAAATAAGAAACTAGTGCTCCAGGTCCACATGTGATGTGAAGAGGAGTTCTTTGCAAAAGCAGGCCAGAAAAGTTTTGATGCAGAAATATGAAGAATACCTTGAATTTGGCTTGCTTTGTTTCTAGAAAAGAAGGCCTCCAAATAGGACTGATTATGAGTTAAAACATGACACTCTAAAAATACACATTTGCTATAATCTAGAAATTTATGCCTAGAAAATGTGGAACCTTGTTGCTCTATGAATACAGCTTACGTTCACTGGTTTCCAGACTACAACCAGGATTATATGACTGACATCCCATTTTCACACAGGGTCCTGCAGAGCAGAGCTAAATCCTAGATTTTACCTGGACATCAAGTTTTGGGTAGTCTAGGAAGAGTCTTCAGGCCATCTTCTGTTCCTCTACACAAAGCTGAGTGTCAGCAGGAGAGTATTGCAAATGAGTAGCAGAAGAAAAAGGAGATTCAGAAGGCAAACGGTTTGATGCAGCAGCATTTTAATGTAAATGCAAAGTGGAGTAAACATTTGCAGAAAGGATAATGCAGACTAGAAAGAGCATATTTCTAGAGACAAGAAAAGCTAAACCCAATCACCCATTCCAGTGTGACACATTTCATCAAAATATCCACTTTCCTTAATCTCTCTGAGCCTGACATTCAAATCCCTATGTGTGCTTTGTTTTAAAACCACAATCATTGTCAAACTGGGTAGAGAAAGTTAAAAGCACAGACATAAGATGCAAAGCCACAAGAATAAAGAAAGCAGTAATCTAAGCTAAAGCACTATATAGGAATTAAATGTAGGGTCCTGGTTTTCAGGGGGGCTTCCCTCTTCGGTAACCATGCCTGTAAATCACATGCCATATTCCTTCGTTTCTTTGCTTGTTCTTTTCCCGTCACTATTCTTTGTTTTAACCTGATTAGATCTTCTTACAGAAGCCTCTCTGGCAAGGATGCTTCCAGCGGGTGGAATAGGTGTAGGAGCGCTCCGGCACGCATTTGGTGGCACACTGAGGAGCACATTGAGGAGCACACTTGGAAGCACACTGGGGAGCGCACTGGGGAGCGCACTGAGGAGTGCACTGGGGAGTGCACTGAGGAGCGCACGGGGGAGCACACTGGGGTGTGCATGGGGCAGCGCACTGGGGTGTGCACGGGGCAGCGCACTGGGGAGTGCACTGGGGAGCACACTGAGAAACGCACTGGGGAGCACACTGAGGAAGACACTGGGGCTCACACTTGGTCACAAACTGGGTGGCACACCGGTCAATACAGGGCTCCAAGCACTCAACACCCTTCTGCGATGAACCAATTGCCACTCCCGACTCTAACACTCCAGCCAGCTCAGCTGACTCCGTGGAACCCACAATAGTTTCCTGTGGGTAAGTGGTGAGGATGGGTCCTGGGATGGTCACGACCACAGGAGGTGGGAATATAATCACGCGGGAGTCTGGGCAGGCGATGACACAGGGCTCACTGCAGGCGGTGGCCCGGGGCTCTGGGCAATTCCCATCACACGGGACAGAGCACGGCTCAGTGCAGAGAGTTTTCTCACAGGACATCTTGTTGTCTTGTAGACCTGCGAGGTATGGCAAGGAACAAATGTGACACTGAAGGAGCTGGTAGGACAGGATCAACACTTGAGCTAAGCTAAGCTAAGCCCTGAATACAAGTTGGTAGTTAGGTTGATACCCATTCTGCTGCTCTGCTTTACTCTTCTCTGTGAGCTTTCAGAGCTCAGTTCCTTCTTACAGACACCAAACAGCCTCTTTGGGGCTGCTGCTTAAATAACATCTGCTTTGTTCTATGTAATTTAGACTCCAGAGGTGGAATTCAGTAAAATTAGGTTAATACAACACTAAAGCATTGCAGGAATGGAAAACACAGGAGAGGTTTTACTGTAATGAATTTACATATTCTCTGGGTAAAGCAGATAAAAGACAGAAAGAGGTATATAATCCCTACATTGTACATGAGGGAATCGATCCCATTAGGATACCAAGTGCTACGTTTTTAGTGCAGTTAGTTTATAACAGGTGGCTTTAATACAGCATGTTTGGTATCAAACTCATTTGGAAAAATAAACAAATAAAAGCCATTTACAAGATCACAAGAAAAAAACTGAAGCACAGCAAAAACCTGAATGCAGGGCTCTTGAATTGAAGTTTCAGAGGGATTAAAACTGCTCACAAACTTAGACAGAATTCTACACCTTCATTTTTTCTAAATAAATTGAAGGTGGGCAGGTAATTTGGACAATGTCATAAACCTACATTTCATGATGTCATTTCAAACTTATCCAAATTCCAAATCAAAGCACCAAAGGAAGGAACTAGTTCATCTGTTGTTTCAGACTGAATGGAATATTTTGGTTTCAGCCAAGGTGGATACTTAGTTCTTGTCTGAGCTGCATATTAGAAAAGCCTGGGTGAGGCTGTTTGACTCAAGTGATTTTTCTCAGATGTTTTTCTTCTTTTGTTGTTTTAGACACAGTGCCAGAATAGTCATTATTCACTTAAACTTCTCCTGACCTTAAATGCTAATCCAGACACTAACTCAGGTTCACACCCTCTCATTCTACAGCATTTATTAATTCTATGCTCTTGACTTGACCTATAAATCCCTCTAGCAGAAAGCAACCCAGAAAAAAAAAACCACACCTGAACACATAACATAGAGTACAAACAAAAATAGTGGATAATTTATTCTTACACAGCCTGTTGAAGAGAAACGTAGAATCACAGAATCCTTTAGGATGTAAAAGACCTTTAAGATCATCGTCCAAATAAGATCACTGCTTTGCTTACACAGAACAGTACAACCCAAAGCTACTTCCCGAGTAATATGTGCCTTAAGTAGACATTTTCTGGGTTCCTATTTCTTCTGTGTAGCTGTACTGACAGATGATTTAACAAAGGTCTGGCCATTCAGACTGACAGTGAGCACCCGAGAGGACCCCAGGTGGGACATTTCCAAAGTCAGACCAAGACAGATGTAGAGCCACATCCACAGAGATGTTATATTCTAATAGCTGGCTCCACTCAGAAAGGTGACTGCAGCTATCTCACCATCTCAGTATTTATATAGCCTATCTCAATATTTACACATGATAGCTCTGTCCAAAATCAGATAAAAACTGGAAGCCACAAGGTCAGAATAACAATGCCAGTTGTATGCTGCTGGATAAGGTATTTTAAGGCTACCAAAAGCCTATATGCAGTAAGTTTCCATAAAGTAATGGAAGTACATTTCTTTAATATTATCTAGATTTCAAATGTATTTTTAAATCTCAATCCATCAGTACCTCTGAATGAATAACTACCACATGACCTTTTCATTAAAATAAATCCCAGAATATTGTACAGAATGGCAGAATATTAATCCAAAGTCCATCCCCGAAGGAAATGCAAAGATTTCAAAAATGATATTTCTTTGGGTTTTTTTGGTCTTTTTTTTTTTTAGGAAGAAGAAGTTATATCAGAATCCAACTTACTCAGTCCACCGAGGAGAAGTCAAGAGAACCTGCTGAAAGGTTTCTGAATCATGAATGGTTTTATATACCTTCCTAGACCACCAGGCTGATGCAAGAAAATAACGTCATATTTGTGCATTAGGTTCCATTACTCCCCAGACAAAATTTGACGTGTAATTACAGTAATAGTTTTGCTTACTGTTTGTGTTGATTATCCTATTCTCACCAGCACATGACTTGCACAGTTCCATCCCTGGATTCCTTTCATTTTGTGGTTTTAAGCATCAAACCCATTCTTGCAGCTGAGACGGTGTGAAAGCATCCATAGGACTGAACTTGGTCTTGCATGAGAGCCCTGACGGAGCTGCAGCTGGGCAGAGGCTCTGCAGGACTCATCCTTGAAGTTCTTTAGAAAACAGGAGTTTGTTTTCCTTGCATAACATCATGATGTCCAAGAATGCATAAGAGCGTAACCTAGTATTAGTAGTAAGTGTGCTTGCTAGTTTAAAGCTTGTTAGGACATGTTTACACCAACTGTAGTCACTGCATGACTGTAGTGTCGATTACCTTGGAGAGACACTCCTACTAGAGCACAGAATTGCCCGTGGTCGCCTGGCTCCTCGTTTCGTGTTCAAGTCTCTTCCAAGGCAAAAATATAAAACAGCATCAAGGCTTGATGTGGCAGCTGTAGCCCAAATTGAGCAGGAAGTCTCCTCCTCTGCAATAGGATTCATGGGAAGAAACATAAGGGGAGAAAGCTCATTTTGGTTAAAGTGGGATGGTGAGAGGAATCTCAGAATTGCTCAGTCTGGTTTGGAGTAAACCACTCTGTCCCCAGTCCCTTTCACAGTGGTTATGGTCACAGCTGCATCAGAAAAATGTTTATGAGTGTGAGGAAGAGTGTTGTGGGAAACTCAAGGTAAGTGAGCAATGATCTGCAAAGCAAAGCAAAGCTGGACATTCCCCATTTAACATCCAGGGGGGCTAGGAAAAGGAGAAGCAACTGATTTATTTAAGATTGCTTAGGAGGGCTTTGGCAATGCAGAGAACTAAGAGTTATAATACCAGCTTTTGCCAAATTCGACCTGTTGTGAAGAAGCAGCAATTCATGCCATGTTTGAAGCACAGACCCAGCCCCTGCAGATGACACAATACTATTTAAATCATCAAATATGCCTTGATTTGGAAAGGTGCATATTTGGCTAACTTGTTCTAAATATGATTATGATAGCAGATGGCTGGCTTTTAATCAAAAAATACCCGAAAGGGATCCAAATTCCCAAGGGGTTAGTCACTGCCTGATTAAGAGAATCACGTGGGTGTCCCTGACACATATATTCTAAAGGGACGCTATGATTCAATACTGTGGAGTTTAATACTGCCAGCCTGTTATTAACATCATAGCATGATACTTTGCATATATAAAACATTGCTGGGTGTTTGCAAAACTATCTGAAAGCATTTCCTCAGAACATTTCCAATCAGTGTTCTTGCCTAGAGGATCCTCCAAAATCACTCTGCTTCCAAGAGATAATTGGTAGCATAGAAGTTGCAGCAATAATAAGCAAAAATGTTGTATATGTATGGGAATGAGGAAGGGGAAATGAACCCAGGAACTATTTAATGTCCACATATGCCCCTTCTTAGGCTGGCAGGTTCCAAGGTCATAGTGACAACCAGAACTGCTATCCAGGCAGATACACACACTTTTTACTCACATTTCTGGAGCTAATCAGAAGAGATGGGACATGTCGCTGAGAGAGTGTTTGAATGATATCTGTCAGGTGCTGTTATTACAGGCACAATCCAAAACATCAACCTCTGCCAGCTTTGGAAAAGTGTAGAATGACTGGCATTCACCTCCAGCTCCATTCAGCAGCACCAACCCTGCCAGGCAAATTTTGCCATCAAATGACTCCTCCTACACGCCTGCATGATCATCCTGTAGCTTTTGTCCTATATTTGCCTGTCTAAGAGGCATTTCCAGCTTCAGTTGTTCATCCTCTGCTATGATGTTTCTGACTCAGGCATTTCCCATGAAGCCCCATGGCAGAATCAGGGCTGCAGGAAAAGCCGCTTGGTATGAGCTCATTTAACCCAGAGCAGCTTCAAAGGGAGGTTTGAGAGAGCCCAGCTTTCATACGCATATGTACATTTATTTGCTCATATATATTTATTTATTTACGTGCATAAAATCAGTGATAAGGAAGTAATAGTACAGTCCTGTAAAGGATTTCAGACTTCAAACAGGTGACGTTACAAATGCTGCTGTGAACAGGTACGTTAAAAAAATATGAACTGCTTGAGAAGGTGAATATTCTTCAAAAATGGTACTGAGCAATGCCAAAAGCTTATTGAAAAAAAAAACAAACAGAATTATAGGAGATTATTATGGATGAGAATTGGTAAGGTTTCCCTCAATTATGCATGGAAAATATTTCCCTAAGCTGTTCTTTAAAGTGTTCCAGTACAGGGATTCCATTGTCTCACTTGCAAATCTGCCAGCAGCTGGCTTCTCCTGCAATTGGAAAGTGAGTTGGGTTTTTTTTTCTGTAAATCTAATCTCAGTCTTCTTTTTTTCAATATAAGATGATGACTTCATGCCCTGTTTTTCCACTGAATAAAGTGGATTTTATTGCTTTTCTTGCTTTATGATTTTGTATTCCTTCTTATAAACCTCTCTAAAATAAACAAATTAAATGTGATCGAGATTTTCTCAATGTAAGTTAAGACCAAGAAGTAAGACCAAAAAGAGACTTACTTAAACAAATGTAAGAAACTGAAAGGGAGGAAGGGAAGATTTGTCCAATTAGGAAATACTGTTAATAGAGAAGGAAGAATGTGCAAGCATTTAATTATGATTATAAGTAACCATTCAAATAATTTGGCAAAGATGAATTATTACTCACTGACTTTAAATCAAAAGTGGGTATTTAGTCAAAAGGTATATGATACCTTAAAGAGAAATTAGGGAATAGAAAGTGCTAGGTAATATCTGCTGGTTCATATTGTCCAGAAGATCCCTCCTGGCCAAACAATCTATAGGGACAAGAATACAAAATATCTCTTGTGACTATAGGTATGGTGTGGCACCAGCACCCAGTCTCAAAACCTGTTACTTCCATGTTTTCATTCCAATTGATAGAATAGCAAAAAAAAAGCAGAGAAAGAAAACCTATATACACACATGCCAGAAGAAAAGAAGGTATTGCAACATTTCTGACTAAATTAAGGGGGGACGGGGAGGAAGAGTGAGTGCTGTACAATTATACAATAAACTCTACAGTTACATCCACATTGATGTTAAAATTGTGTCGGCAGTTTATATAAACACAGTAGACCTACCTTCAAGTTAGCTTATGTAGCTGCCTTTAGCATTGAAAGAGTTTCTTCCCATGATCTTAAAATCTGGGTAGAGAACTGTGATTCACCTTCCTGCCCCTGTTGCTTTTACCAGGCAGGTAAAGTCTGTGAGGACTCTTTGATTTCGCCTTGCTTTTCCGTCCATTGCCTTTCCAGACGTACAAACACATGGAAGAGACAGCAGAAAATAATTATTATTTTCATATCACTTATTTTGTCTTTTCTCTTACTCACATTTATGTCTTACACTGACACATCTATGTGACTCCTGTTAGTCAGCAGAGTAGTCCAATCAGATTCATAAGGATTAGTCATGTTGTTTCGGGAAAGTATCTTCATAACACTTAAGAGGAGCAGAAGTCAGCCAAGGCAGAGCTGAAGAGCCTGTGCGCACAAACCTAAATACTCACTGTTTCTTTAAGAAAATTCTGAACCCCAGAGCCCTTTGAGTGAAAGAATTATCATGTCACAATTAATAAAAGCTGATATTGGACATTCCTGTTTTCAGGCAGAGCAGGTCTGCCACGAGGTCCAATTTCTAGGAAGGCATCAGATCATTTACCCTTTTGATTCTATGCCAGGTGACACTACCAGCACACACTACGGGATGTGGTGCAAAATTTATATCCCCTGCATCAAAAACTATGCTATAGTGTACTAGGAAGGCTGGATTCTCATCCAGGACACACACAGACTTCTCAGGGCCATTGCTGAATTACCCAAAAGATTGAAATTCGTGAAAACATGAATTACAGTACACACACACACACCCCCCCGCCCCCCAAAAAAACCAAAACAAAACTAAAAAGAGGGTTGAGTTTGAATGCTACAAAGTTTTAATGACAGGGAAGGAGTGGGTACATTTGGTGAAGACAGTCATGCAGGGCTCTTGGAAGCAGCTCCACACGTGCCAGCACAGTCGATCGCTTGGACATCACCGGGTTGCAGGGTCTCTTGTGAGGTTTGCACAGCCCGTGGCTGCTGCAATGGGACACGTTGCCCCTTCAGAAGTAACCAGAGCCACAGCTTCCCCCACCAAACCTCCTGTAGCTCCCACCGCTCTGACAGCTGCCCCCACCAAAGGAACGGCCACCTCCAAAGGAGCCCCCACCATAGGAGCTGCCTCCTCCGCAGGAGCCCCCGAAGCCTCCGCCGTAGGAGCTGGAGCCAAAGGATCTTCCACCTCTGCCAAATGACCTGCTTCCTCCATAGGAGCCCCCAGAGCCAAATGAGCTACCCCCTCCATAGGAGCCCCCCATTCCAAAGGAACTGCCACCACCATATGAGCCACCTAATGAACTGCTTCCTCCATATGAACCCCCAGCACCATATGAGCCCCCTGATTCAATAGGGCCCATTCCCCCTGAAAAGCCCCCAATGGAAGATGGGAAGGAGCTGCCCACGATGCTCTCCTGAGGGCAGGAGCTGAGGATGGGGCCTGGGAAGGTGATGACCACGGGTGGTGCGTAGACCACGGCACGGGAGTCCCCACAGGAGGCGACGCAGGGCTGGCTGCTCCAGGCGTTGGCACATGGCTCTGGGCAGGTCACATCACAGGGTGAGGAGCAACCACTGCTCACAAGCTGTCCTGAAGACATCTTTTGTGATCTAGATAAACCTGCAGCACAGGTTAAGGAGGAAAAGTAAAATGTATATGGAGGTCTGTGCCTTTAAAAGGCTACCATGATAATAGAAGCTGTATTTTTCCTGATAGAAGGAATTACTTTCTTATAACTATGACAACTACTCCTGTGGACATATCTGTCTTTACTCCAGTTTGAAATACTGAACTTTACTATTTTTAAAGCTAAATAATACAAGCACAAATACTATTTCTCTTGCTGTCCAGTGTAGCTGTCAATAAGGAATATTCCTTTCTAAAGCACCTTTACCCTGTCTTTATTCTGAGAGTGTATCTTGCCCTCCACCACTAACCCCTAGTTCTGTTAAGGATAAATCACTAATTTCTTCATCCCAGCTACTGGGTTCTTTTGGAAACAGGTTTGACAGACCCTGTAGTTATAAACAGAAATCAGCAGTGGGGCTTTTGCCATATATATATATACATATATATATATGTGTGTGTGTGTGTGTATACATACGTATTTTAATAAATGCCAAGCTATAAATTGTTAAGTCATAACTTCCTCATCAAATTAACAGGATTTAATTGACACTTTCCTCTTGTGGTTAGGAAGAACACAGCCTCACATTTTAACACCTGAATCTACCAGCAGTTACTGCTGAATGATTGCAAAAAAACCCTATCTGCTTAAAGAATAAAACAAAACTGATATTTTTGATCATAGCAGATATTGACATAGAATTCATCCCCAAGTTAAACACTGATAGCAACATCCCAGTTAGTATAAAGGAATTAAAAGGAAAAGTACCTACCAGGTTCACAGGGAAAACCAGACTGAGAAGTTGTTGCTGAACGTGGAGGGAATGCAGTGCTTTTATATACCACTCCAGACTGCTACCAGGATATGAAACACAGTTTTGTACACGGAGCATAATAGTTAGCCAGCAAAAGATTTTGCTGTATAAGCTACTTCTAATTGTAATAATTGTTTTGATAACCGATAATGATTAATAAATCAGCTGCACATCATCCAATAGAGCAACACACCCTTTGTCTTACTGTAATCCTTAAATAGTTTTAACATCCATTTTATGACTACTGTCATGTCCTGACCTCATTTGAATTGCAATTGTAGCGAATTGAGCTCCATTTGCTTAGCAAGGCAAAAGCATCAGTC
This sequence comes from Pezoporus occidentalis, assembly GCF_034315485.1. Lineage (NCBI taxonomy): Eukaryota > Metazoa > Chordata > Aves > Psittaciformes > Psittacidae > Pezoporus > Pezoporus occidentalis. The sequence continues at coordinate 7,930,996 of NW_026914829.1, forward strand.
TTTCCCTTAAAAAAAAGTAAAAACATCAGTTTGGCTTTTCAGGAGAAATATTTTTTTTTCTGCAGAAGATTCCATTTAAAATTAGAATTGCACAAAGCTGGAAAAACTACAAATTGAGCCTTTTTAATTCCTCAGGTGGGAGGGGTCATTTTTTCTGTCTGTTTAACATCCACCCAAGCACCTGCTTACAAAAGTGCTTAAGCAAATGCCCACTGTCATCTGAGTAAGTACAAGGAAGCACCATGTGAGAACATGGAGTAATTTTGTTATCATCCTTCTCCTTTTGTCATCTTTCAGGACAGCTGTGGTATTCTACCCAGACACACTCCTGTTGTCCAGGAGCCATCATTTGAGAAAAAGTAGTCTTTTTAGATACAGAATGGATGCATATGGAGTGTATAAAGGTGATTTAATCTTGAACAAAATAAAAGCATGTTGAGAATGGCAAAGGCTATTTTTTTTTTCAAGAAAGCCATAGCAGTATTGTTAAAGTAGTATTTAAAAGCCTCATATATTAGAAGACAGAGGAACAAATGCATAACAGTAAAAGATATCTCTAAGCAAAATTTCTTTCATCAATAACCAGAAACAGTGAGAATATTAGACACGATCCACATTTTTGTGTGGTTACAATACAATGAAACAAAAACCCAACAAAACCCCACCATGTAGATAGATCACCGATATAAACTACACAACTTACAGGTTTTGTAAGTGAACTAAAATCTAGATTTTAACTCTCAGCTGTAGCTGTGGGAGGAAAGCAGCTGCTGCCTATCTGAATCAAAATGGCTGGGTTTTCAGTCTGTTTCACTCATCATCCTGTGTTTAATGTTTGTATCATAATAATGTTTATATCATTTATATCACCAGATTTCTGGTGTTTTCAAGCCCAGTTAGAAAATAGAGCACAGGGAACGTATATGGTTAAGGTCTTGCATCAGAATGCGAACGAGTCCTGTCAGGCATTAGTGGGCAGCCTTTGATATGACAATTTTGCTAGTCAGCAATTCTTTGTTAACTCCTCAGTTAATGTATCTTCCCAGTTTCCTACTGTTGCATTGAGAAATTTCAGTTCACATGAAGAGCCCTGGGCACTGCTGCTGATTCTCACATTTCAGCAAGCGGTAGCACTTCTTTTAACCACCCAACTATTTGCAATTCAGATTCTGAAGAAGGAAAGTAGAATATCATGTACAAAACCTATTTACCAACTCCAAATAACCCTCACATGCATCTATACTCATTCCAGCTTCAACTCCAGTGAGGGCCAGGAGCAATATTAGCTGCTAGATGACTTCGTCAGGACTGGAGTATAAAATTCAACATGAGGTGTGAAATGATTGTAACATGACTTGGAATTAAGAATAAAGTTGTGACCACATCACTTAGAGGAACAATTAGAACAATTAAAGAAATAATCCATACAGCAAAACATAGTTTGGTAATGCGTAGGAAGGTCTTGCACAAAGCGTGGCTCACATCCCACTGGTGGTCTGAAGAGGTATATAAGAGCACTCCGAATGCTTCAGTTTCAACAACAACAGCTCTTCATCTACACTTCTCCAGACCTGGTGAGTTGGATCTTGTTCGTTCTCTATATGAAACATTAGGGAAATCATTTCAGTATGTAACTGAGGTCTTAGTCTACTGCAGAAGTGCGATGTTAAGCAATGCTGTTTGACTTCGGAGATACACAATTTTTATGATAATTTAAATGCATGTCTTTGCAGAGACAGTTGATGAATTAAAAGATTGGATTTTCACAGGCACTTAAATCAATTTAATATTATCAGTTATCTCCAGAACTCTATATGATAATCCAACAGACTCTTAAAAAGGAGCTGTTTCCAGAGGGAAACGGAGTTTGGCTTTGCTATCCGTGATTACCAGGATTTCTAGAGCAGCAGAAAGTACTTTGGGAAGTAGCAGGTGTTAATTCATCCATGTTCAGGGAAATGTGTAAAAGATAAACCAGAATCTTTCAAAATACTCTTCTTCCACCCATCTTTTTTCATGCTCATGAAAGACATCCGAACAAGCTTTTTTCCCACTGGCATTTGGGCATTGCATGTGTGCTTTATCTCCTGCTGCAGGTGTATCTACATCACAAAAGATGTCTTCAGGAGGATATCTCATGAGCAGTGGTTGCTCCTCACCCTGTGATGTGACCTGCCCAGAGCCATGTGCCAACGCCTGGAGCAGCCAGCCCTGCGTCGCTTCCTGTGGGGACTCCCGTGCCGTGGTCTACGCACCACCCGTGGTCATCACCTTCCCAGGCCCCATCCTCAGCTCCTGCCCTCAGGAGAGCATCGTGGGCAGCTCCTTCCCATCTTCCATTGGGGGCTTTTCAGGGGGAATGGGCCCTATTGAATCAGGGGGCTCATATGGTGCTGGGGGTTCATATGGAGGAAGCAGTTCATTAGGTGGCTCATATGGTGGTGGCAGTTCCTTTGGAATGGGGGGCTCCTATGGAGGGGGTAGCTCATTTGGCTCTGGGGGCTCCTATGGAGGAAGCAGGTCATTTGGCAGAGGTGGAAGATCCTTTGGCTCCAGCTCCTACGGCGGAGGCTTTGGGGGCTCCTGCGGAGGAGGCAGCTCCTATGGTGGGGGCTCCTTTGGAGGTGGCCGTTCCTTTGGTGGGGGCAGCTGTCAGAGCGGTGGGAGCTACAGGAGGTTTGGTGGGGGAAGCTGTGGCTCTGGTTACTTCTGAAGGGGCAACGTGTCCCATTGCAGCAGCCACGGGCTGTGCAAACCTCACAAGAGACCCTGCAACCCGGTGATGTCCAAGCGATCGACTGTGCTGGCACGTGTGGAGCTGCTTCCAAGAGCCCTGCGTGACTGTCTTCAACAAATGTACCCTCTCCTTCCCTGTCATTAAAACTTTGTTGCATCACTACATTGTCCTAATGTTTTTTTCCTCACCTTTTCACCTACATCCCACATAGATTATGAAACAACATTGCCATGAAGCCAGCTGACAGATGCAGACATTCTGTCTTAAGTCTTTAAGAGACTGTCAGGTCCCTTTAGCTAACATGGACGTATTTGGAGCAGTAGAAAAACTGGCATCCTGTGACACATTTCAGGGTTTGTGTTGCTGAAAGGGTATTGTGCTTCCTGGCTATGTGGGATTATCTTTCCTCCTAGCTGTGGAGCTACATAAAGATTGCAATCAAATTATCTAATTGTTTTCAAATTAAGCCTGTTTCTTGAGTCATATTAATGTTTCGCTTGGAGCTGATGAGTTTCTTGACTGCTTATATAAATCACAGATTAAGATTCCTTAACTTCTTTAAACACTGGAAACCAAGCAATTGCTTAATTGCATCTGAATCCTCTAAAGTCTTTTTATTTTCCACTTTATTGTCATTTTCACCTTAGTTTTAACAAAGAGAAAAGGTTTTAAGGTTTTCAAAGTGGCACAAGGAAACTATGACAAGGACATTCTGTGTTCTGTCTTCTGGCTCTGCTAATAGTCCTCGTGTTTCAGATCATCCTTCTTGACTCTCCAAACATAAATGATCACGTAGATCAAACCAAAGTAAACCCAAAGTCTTTGGTTCCTGATCTCCTTAATGTGCTTTTCAAGTAATATCAAATTGAACAGAGCCAGATTTTAACACATCTTTAGCATTCAGTAGAGTTCTCTTGAAGTCTCACCCATTTCACTCTTTGCATTTCTGCTCCCACTGATAGCTGTGGAAAACAACACCATAAGGTATTATTTCTGTTTTCATGTCACTCACCACTCATGAACACTCTTGCCAACTCCAGTGATATGAAAACACATTATACTGCCATATAAATGCAGCCTTTTGATGGGACCACAGTCAAAAGAAATTCCTAAATGTTACCAGGTGTTTAACACTGCCAGTTTAAGATGAAAATCTCTGAAATCAAGTAGTCATTTGGTTGATTTTCAGTCCCTAAAGAAATGCATTTTTATATTGGATTGCATTCTTTAGGCAGTCTTGATAATGTATTTAAGTTGCCTAAACCTCAGACATCTCCAGGGACCCATGGTAATTCCTAAAAATTGATTCTAAATGGAACATGTTGACAATGGATGAATAGACTCCTTCAGAAAAGAAGAGCTGGGCTACACCATGGAGTGTAAAATAAGCGTGAATTTCCATTCTTCAGGTGACCATGTCTCATCCCTTACACTTTTTCCCATCCACCTGAGAGAGATAATACTAAGCAGCCTGACCTCTTTTGAAAAGGTCTTGTACATGTGATACTTAAAATCTCATCTCCTCTGTTTGACGTGAAATAGAACAACTGCACTGATGAAAAACGATCTATCTGAGGGTTGCCTGGCAAGTTTTGTTTGCTATCTGTCCATACACCAGCACAAAGAATTGAGTCATCAGCTCCAGAAACCTCTGTGCCCCACGAAGAAGCAAGGCTGGACTGTTTCTTGTGCTTGCATTTTAAATGCTTCATTCAACCATCCTTTTCACAACACCTTTATTACTTAAGCAATTACTATTATATTACCATAAAAGCATATAATTGTTGCTCACAGGCTATGCAAGCAGCTCTAGGAAGCTTAATGACCTAGTGGAAAGGATAGGACCAAAATGGTCTTGTGGACAAAGAAAAGCTTAACAAAATTTGATGATGCAGGAGTATTTTAATGCAAACAGGAAATGGGGTACATTACAGAATGACATGACACACAGCACAAAGCAGACACTTCCTATGTTCCAGGGAAGGGCACAGCATTCACTGCCTACTAAGAGTCCATTTTCCACCAGTTGTTCTTCTCTGTCAGAGTTTCATTGACAATCTCTGCGTCAGGCCTTTCAAATGATTTTCTTCTCTTACACTGACGCATGAAAATGGGGATCTAGCATTGTGAGGTGATTGACAGAAGCTGACATTAATAATAGACAAAGTAAAAAGTACAAGAAAAAGGTGTGGGCCAAGTATTCAGTGGTACTGAGCAAGGGTGGCTCCCGTTGGTGCAATGGGCTTTCGTCATCTCTGAAAGCCAGGCCCAGATGCAGATCTGGATCTTGTGTTTTCTCCTCCTAAGCTGTCTCATGGTCTGCAGCTGTTCAGGCTGTCTTAGAATGAGCCACAGTTTCCAAGGCGGGATCCACGGCTGCTGATGTAGGACCTCATGCTGTAGCAACCCCCCATCCCTGAGGAACCTCCAGATCCACAGGAACCCCCTATTCCTGACATGCCCCCAGAACCAAAGGAGCCCCCGGAACCAAAGGAGCCCCCAGATCCATAGGAACCCCAGTTCCCTGATGTGCTCCCAGAACCAATGGAACTCCCCACCCCATAGGAGCCCCCAGAGGTCAAAGCACCATAGGGCTGGGGAAACGATGCTCCCACAATACTTTCCTGGGGGCAGCTATTGAGAATTGGGCCAGGGAACGTGAGGACAACCGGTGGGGCATACACCACAGCCCTGGAGTCCCCACATGATAGCACACAGGGCCCAAGGCTGCTGCTGTAGGCACATGGCTGTGACCATGTCACCTCACAGGCAGGCAAGCACCGGGAGCTGATGTTGCAGGACATTGTTCTCAGGGTTTGAGGTGAAGCTGGGAAAGACAACATGTAGTCAGGAAATCATCACAGTCAGGTGCCAAGCACTGCCCATCACACATGTGACAGCAATTGGGCTAGGTGGGCAGGTAGATCCTTTTTCATGCTTCCTATTTTTCCCTCCAGACCTCCTGTCCTATGATCTCATTTCTTCCCCCCTTCTTCCCCACTGTGGATGATGCCTACAGCTTTGTTTATTCATAGAATCTTAGAATGGTTAGGGTTGGAAAGGACCTTAAGATCATCTAGTTCCAACCCCCCTGACATGGGCAGGGACAATTAGTAGGGTTTAGTTTTATATTTGCCCTGAAGTTTTAAAAGACATAAATAAAAATAAAGTAACTCTTAAAATTCTACCTCTCAATACATAAAGAGTCTACAAATCTCTACAACTACCCTCTACAACTACCACTGTCTACAAATGCTGCAGTGAGTCTCCTATGAAAAGTAAGATTTCACTGCAACATCTTACCTTTCTGTTAAAATCACAAATACAGACACAAGAAAGAGTCTTCATTTAAAACTATCACTACGAAGACATGGTGTCTTCAAAATTATCAGCTTAAATCATACTCACCTAAAGCACCAAGATGGGTAAGTCAGGAGAAGGTTTTAGGAAACTCCTGAGATGTTTCTGCTTTTATACCTTTTTGCAGGCAACTCTAGGGATGTGAAGCATATCATAAAATCTCTAACACTTACCAAACGATGGGGTTTCTTTCCTGGGTGACTCCTCTAATAACTGCAATTATTTTCATAGATTCTAATTAATAAATCATCCACAGACCTACACAATATGACTCTCATATAATAAACTTGGGCTTTCTATTGTGTTGAAATTATATAGCCAAATTTCTGTTCAATATTAATTTGCTGACTACCCTTTATTGAGTACTCCTTACAATATTTTGGCCCCCAGAAAGGGACACCCAAAAGATCCTACCCTACAAGTCTGCTTTCAAGAATGACCTGACCCTGATGCTGATGAACAGGAGGTAATTTTGAAGTTCAACCTCACTTCTAGGTTTGAGATCCACCATGGACTAAAAAGACCTGGTGATGTTTGGGTATGCCCTTGCAGTGGCCTCACTGACATTTTCATCACAAGGTTCTATGCGTAGCATCCCAGAATGAATTTTGACACATGGATAAAATTACTCAGATGGCTCAGAGCTTCAAGGAGGTGCCATGTGTCACTTCAATCCCAGTTACCTGTGTTTTGAAACACTTCTGCAGGGCCTTGTCCTGCCCAGTGCTCAAGAATAATTCGTGAGGCCTCATTCTGTCATGGTGCTGTATCATCCATTTGGTCAATAGGTACAGGTGGGGCTGCAAAGAATCCTGACCCCCCAATCCAAGGTGGGGTTGGACAATTTCATTTGGGAGGTATTATACCTAAACCTAAGGCTTACAAATATACTGGGACTGACGCACCAGTAAGCCACCTTCCTTAAAGCAATTATGGAGAAGTAATCAGAGAGCTCAACTCCTGTTTTGGTTGAAACCAGAATGATGCCAAGAAGATTTTTCCACTAAGTTTGAGACAAAAGGGAACTGCTGGGTGTTGGATGTCTGTCACTCAAAAGTAGGGATCACTAATTACGAATTGAAATTAAAACAATTACAAGGCTTAGAAGAGTATCTTTTTCTTGGTAAGTGACAAGAATTTAGTGAGCAATGAGTGACCTCATAGCTTTCCTATTGACTAAGAAAGTGTATAAAAGGGTAGAGAACCAAGAAATCTTCTATTCTTCCATCTCCACTGACTTACTCCTCCAAGGCAACAGGGTAAGTCCAACTTCATTGCATGTCTTTGTAGCAATACGATACTTAAAACTTCTTTTTTATCTTGCAAAAAACTATCAATCTTTTGAAAAGTCAAGGTAAAAAGAAGAATAGATTTAGCAAGAACTCTTTGAAAAGCTAAGGAAAGGGAAGAACAGAGCAAGGAAAATTCTGCTACTTTCCTCTGGAGATTTTCTGAAATTACAGGCAAATACTTCCTGTAGATCTGCTTTGAAAAGAGAATAAATGGGGCTTTCTTGAACAAGTAATTGTATAAGGATCAGGCAATCTACTCCCAGAGAAAAAAGCAATATTATTTGCGATTTGGAAGAGTAAGGGATATAGATGGTACCCAAAGAAAGAAGAACAGAGAAACCCTGAAAGGAGTTAATCAGGAAGGAAATAGCAGGGAAAATGGAGTCTGTGATGGAGGGTTGAACTGAGTGTTGATTATCAGCTGGAGGAGAAGGACAAGGTGCTCATACTGAGAACCTGTTAGCACCTGGCTGTGATGGTTTCCTGACTGTGATGGTTTCCTGACTGCATGTTGTCTTTCCCAGCTTCACCTCCATTCTCCAAGAACAATGATGAACAACAGTACTTCTGAATGCTTGGCTGCCTGTGAGATGGCATGCCCACAGCCGTGTGCCTACAGCAGAAACCTTGAGCCCTGTGTAGCATCATGTGGAGACTCCAGAGCCGTGGTGTATGCCCCACCAGTCGTCCTCACGTTCCCGGGCCCGACTCTCAACAGCTGCTCTCAGGACAGTGTTGTGGGAACACCATTTCCCCAGACCTATGGTGCTTTGGCCCAGAATGGCTCTGATGAGTCCTATGGGATGGGGGGATCCATTGGTTCTGGGGGCATGTCAGGGATGGGGGGTTCCTTTGGAGGCTCCTTTGGGTATGGAGGCTCCTCAGGGATGGGGGGTTCCTTTGGATCTAGGGGTTCCTTTGGTTCTGGGTGCATGTCAGGAATGGGAGGTTCCTTTGGGTATGGAGGTATGTCAGGGATGAGGGGTTCCTTTGGGTATGGAGGTTCCTCAGGGATGGGGGGTTGTTACAGCAGGAGGTCCTACATCAGCAGCCGTGGATCCCGTCTTGGAAACTGTGGTTCATTCTAAGGCAGCCTGAACACCTGCACAACAGCGTAAAAGGAGAAAACACAAGATCCAGATCTGCATCTGGGGCTGGCTTTCAGAGATGGCGAAAGCCCATTGCATCAACGGGAGCCACCCTTGCTCTGTGCCTCTGAAAACTGGGCCCACACCTGTTTCTTCCATGCTATGCCTCATCTTCTATCAATAGCAATTTCAGATGACGGCTTCTCTCTTTAAATTCTTACCTGGTGGAATGGGAATGCTTCAGAATTTGCAAGCGGGACTTTGCTGCAATGATTTCAGCTTTTCCTTGTAATGTGCAGTGCCTTTTATCATCAATATGGATGGTTTGGCTGCCTTTGGACTATGGAACAGATCATTAGTGAACTGTGCCATTCTATTCTGTATCACTTCATGTCATATTAAAAGTCTTGTTGAATCATATTACTAGCTTTCTGGGTTTCATTTTCTTCCATTTTGATTTACAAACCAGTTTACGAACTAGTTTTAGTTAAATTGAACTCAGTGGGAATCAAAATAGCAGGTAGATCTCTGTGTATGTAAAGGGAAGTAGAATTTAATACCCTGATGACTAGGTGCATGAAAGCATCTATCTCACTGTTCTTTCTGTACAGAAGTATTTATACTTATTTTAGTGGCTGAGCCTGGAAGGAGTCATTCCCAAGTACTCATTTTAATATGAGAACATTTGGGTAATGTGGTTTGCAGAGGATGAGTGGTAGTTGTGCCTGCATTCAGCTTCATGCCCAGTATTGCAGCTGCCCAGTACTAAGAGGATCAGAGTCAGCAATTCTGAGGCAGAGCCAGGAATGTCTATATGAACTGCCATACAGGTGGCTTCAGTGAAGGTGATGCCTCACAGTTTACAAAGGAGAGTTACACCCCCGCATAATTCTTACTCAATAGGCTGAGGAATGAAACATTGAGTAATGAGAGTGAAAATTGCTGGGGCATTGCTGCCACAATCTTTTCTGCAGCATGCTAGAGCAAAACCTGGTGTTCCTAAGCCTAGACTAGAAGTGGAGTTACAATAGCTAAGTAACTTTGGGGTACTTTGGGACCCCAGTGTGTACACACACATCTCCCCAAGTGTCTTCAAGCAGCTAAGAATACCAATTCTGCACTAGAAGAAAGGACTTTATTTTGCCTTTTAATGTTAAAATATATAGTATTACTTAAATCTGTGGATTATAGTCCAACTAGCAGAACATCATTGCTTTGCCTGATAGGTGTCTTGTAAAGTAATGCCATTACCTCTGGGTGATACAATTCAAGCAATATTCAGTTAATGTTATGGTGCAGTCCACTGCTGCATAAACCCACAAATATGAGTAGAACTATTTGAATATTTCTCCAAAGATTTTCTGGTTGAAATTCCAGCTTCACCAAAAGACTTGCAGACATATTACCTAATGTGCACAAGATATCAGTGAAAACCCCAACAATTTAAAACCAGATGCAAAGTTCTGGTGGAAGAATCTGTTTCTTGGACAGTTCTGGCAATGATTGTACATGAGGCACTTTGTGATTCTTAACCTGAGAGAGCATGTAGCTGTTGCCTGAGGGAGCCCATGGTGATGCTTAACTACCTCAGATCATTTACTGCATAAATGCTTCAATTAAGTTAACAAACCACAAGGATTAATACAATCAAAGGAAGGAAATTAATGTTATGCTTGGCACAGCAGCACTTGCTCAGCCCACGCAGGAGCCCTCTCTTTTCATCAACACCAGAACAATGGAAATGGCTCCTAAAGAGAAACATTGATACAGCTGCTGGGGTGAATTTCCCAGCTTCAAGGCACATCACAGAGTGCAAGACTTGTAGTCTGATTCTCAGTTGCATACAGATAACTTCTTTCCACTCCTTTTGGCTCTGCCTCCCCACAGTACTTAGATCTAGACTAACCCATTTGCCTTTGCAGTCTGTAATCAATTTTACCATCAAGGTTAGATAAATCAGAGCACATCTTTGCCTTCTGATAGAGTCAGAGGCCGAGTAGTCATTTCAACTGCTGCTGAGGGTTAAAATAATTTCATTTGGGATGTTCAAGGAAAGACTGGTAATGTCCCAGAGTAACTGACCTAGCTTCAAAGTTATCTTGGTTTTGAGAGGGAACTGTATCAGATCAACTCCAGAGATGGAGATAGAATAGAACAGAACTATGATTTTGTTCTATTAGCATGGTATATATCAGAAGGGGGAAAAACACCTTGTTGAAAGATTTCTGACAAATTGTGTGGGTCATACAGAAGAATTAATTCCTTTCTGATGATAGTCCTCAATTAATGTATAAGAATTGGTACACAAAGTTAACTTTGCTCAGACTAATTTGCAACTATGAGACTACAGTGAAATAAAAGACAGAAGATGGTGCTATGATGCAGCAGGGCTTTAATAGAAACAAAGACTGGAATACATTCTTGCAGAATGAGGCAAGGAAGAGACAAAGAATGTAATTTCCATTTCAAACAAGTGCTACAATCAATCAATCGTTCAGAGCAGCACAGGGCTCACAAGGTGTTCTTCTTTCAGCTGGATGCTTTTACAGTCAAATTCCATTACTTGGTTTACCCTTTTCAGGTTCAGAAAGAACAAAACATAACATGAGCAAATGACAAAGTGAGGCAACATTGGGATCATAAGCCTTAGATAAAGCGCAATGAGATCCCAAGCAACCCCAGCTCCTCTGACATAGGCTGGAGCAGAGGCTGCTTGGCATGTCTGATTTCCAGGTCTATATGTCAGCTACTAGCTTGTATTTTACTATTTCTCCAGTCATTAATCTTTCTTAAAGATTTAAAATGGCCCATAATTTCCATAGCGATACCTATAATACCCTCTGGAAAAAAAGGGGGAATAATATCTACCATATCCTGAAAAATATGAGTTTCGGTAAAAGTTTCCCAAACGGGAGAATCCACCACCACATGAGCTTTCCCCACCATATGAGCCCCCTCCTATGCCACCACAAGAACCACCTGAACCATGAGAGCCCGTCCCGTAGGAGCTGCCTCCACCACAGGAACCACCAGAGCCTATTCCTCCACCTCCGGAGCCAATTCCACCTCCGGAACCTATTCCTCCACCTCCAGAACCTATTCCTCCACCTCCAGAGCCAATCTGACCCTCAATTTCAGGCATAGCAGTTCCCACAAAACTCTCCTGAGGGCAGGAGCTTATAATGGGTCCTGGGAAAGTCACGACAACGGGCGGTGCATACACGATTGCTCTTGAGTCTCCACATGAGCTGACACAAGGTTCGTTCCAACAGTTGACATATGGTTGTGGGCATGTTACTTCACATGGCTCAGCACAGCGGGAGCTAATCATCTGTCCATAGGAAGACATCTTTGCAGAAAACAAGCCAACCTGAAAGGCAGAGAGTGCACTGGTCTGGTAAAGTTACGGTCAAAAGAGTGGAAGAACAAATTGTTATAGTAACGTGGAATGGTATTCATCTGAGCAGATGCAGATTCACAGGTCTGAGTCAACTACACTGAACTTCATAGAATCATGGAATGATTTGGGTTGGAAAGGAGCTTAAGATCGTCTAGTTCCAACTCTCTTGTCATGGCCATGGGAGATGAAACCTGACACTGGACCAGGTTGCTCCAAGCCCCATCCAACCTGGCCTTGAAAACTGCCACAGATGGAGCATTCACCACTTCTTTGGGCAACCTGTTCCAATGCCTCACCACCTTAAAATTTAAGAGTTGGCGATTAAAGAAAAAAATAAATCATTATTTCTAAGGTACAATCCATTCCATTCTAAAGTGGACTTATGCATTACAGATATCACCAACCAAGTGAGATGAATTACTAGGTAGGGGGTTCTGAGTCTACTCCCATCACTCTCTAGTGGTCCATTGCCCCATAGTCTATTCCCAAAATGATTTCTGGGAAGAATGTCTCTCCTTCCTTTTCTAACATCATTCCCTTTGCAGTACTTTGGTCTGGGAGTCAGTCTCAGTCATATGTCCCAGTCCCTATGTTGATAGTTTCTGGGCTATCCTGTCTCCATAGATAGATACTCAATTCCTAGGAATTGCTGCTGTCTACATTTTTGGAACTCCCTTTCCTTTTTTCCCCCATACACGTGGCAATGTCTGTATTCACCCTATTTAAAAGTTACAGTTCCCAGCTAAAATGATTTTAGATAATAAGGTCCTACCTTTAAATAGGGTATAGGATATATAACCTCATATTAATGGTACCTATAAATCCACATCTATAATTATGAACTAATTCAGTTAAATCAGACTTACCCAGTCACCAAGAAGAGCAAGTCAGCAGAGGCAGCTACAGAGATCTGAGTTACAAGCACTTTTATATGCTGTCATAGAGAATAGAAATTGGGAGATACCTTTACGCAACCGTTCTCCACATCTTGTGAAACAGAATATTTTCCCCTGGTGATGCCTGCCTTTGTTGCAACTGTTTTGATAACAGCTTATGATTATTAGATAAATTCTAATCCCACATGGTATGATGCACAAGCTTCAACAATCTTGTCTTTTTGCTGAAAATCTCACAATAAATTGAGGTTAGTTTTCTCTTCAATACTTGCTAGTACTTGTGAAGGCACCTCAGAGATGGATAAACTGCATGCTGCTAGTAAGTAGAGGATTCCAGATTATCGTTTGTCATTGCAGGTAACAATAACCAGGGGCCTTCTGGATTTTTCCTCTTTATAACTAGGAAATCTTTTTACGTTAAATAGCCATTAGTGTCCACGGCCATTCTGTACTCATTCTAGGGGCTTTGGGACTACAGTTTATGGCTTGGGACAGATGTTCCTACATGACTATACCATGTCCAGAGTGAGTAGAAAGTAAGAGACACAAAAGCAACTCACAGACAAAATAACCCAATAAGAATTAGCAACGTCAGAGGTTTTTCAATTTATCATCATTTCCTCATCCCAAGGAATCACTCGTTTCCAAAGGGCCTTCAGAATAAACAACAAAACCCCATTAATAACTACGAATTTTCCTTTCTGAGAATGCTTGTTGGAAGCCAGTATGACAGGAAAAATATATATCACCTGTGGGACTAGAGGATCCACAGGAAATATCACCTGAAGTACATGTCCATAACCTCAGTTAGAATAAATTCACAAGACCTCAAAAATGCTGACACTGTGATTCACATAATCACATTTACATGAAAAAAAAACCAACCCTCTTATCTGTGCTCTTGTGACGAATCATCAAAACCAAAACTAAAAAAAAACAAACAAACCCCAAAACCCAGATAATTTGGTTTAAATTTCATGATCATGAAATAAATAAAATGACCAGAGGAATGTATACGGCCAATAGAGATGTGAAAGCAAGCTGGACAGAATAACATGACTCACATAATTTGTGGGAATGAGAAGTAATTAATAATTACAGCAATCTACAGCTGAAGCAATTAAAGGAGTTACCAAACAAAATAGTTTTCAAAAGTTAATAAGGATCTCATTGTTTTTGAAGTTTTCCAAAGAAAACTTGTTTAAAACACAGATTCTTAACTGACATTGCAGAAAATCACACTGGCTTGAGCATCTGCAGTTTTATTGTTGTAACAGGTGCTTTTCGCTGGTAAATTTAAGGGGAATTCAGGTTTTACATAAGGTAGAAAGCCATAAAAGCAGATACAGGCTTTCAAGCTCAAACTGTAGCCCTCATACTCTACAGATATCCTTTTAAAAATATAAGATACAAAATGCAAGAAACAAATGGCAATAGTCCAGCATCCTATTTTACAACACCTCTACCTCAGTGGCCTTACATCACTGAAATCTTTTAAAGAGAGAGATATAGATACTCTCCCTCACCAGGTGAAAGCAAAATTCTTCTGAAAACAGGAAGAAAAAACATCAAGGATTTTGCCTTTTTCCCTAAAAATCTGTTTCTTCATATGTAGAGCTGCATACATAAACCAGTGGTCTGGCCTGGCTGAGGAATCTGACGCTTGGTGTTTACAGCTTTAGATTTACACTAACATCACATAAAGCAATCCTGAAGCATTACCTGAAAGATGTCTCATGTTTTTCTACCATGCTGTTGTTGCTGTTGTTGTTGTTGTTGTCGGCTTTATTGATTTTTCTGTTTTAGAAATCCCAAGCCTGAGCCTTACCCAGATACTTTGCATACAAAGATTAAATCTTAAAGAGGAAGCTGGTTTAATTGCTATTGCTCTCACGTTTGCTATGCTATAATTTTCTAAATTGGTCTGGAAGCTCCCTTGTCTGAAAGGAAATAGCCTATATTATTATCACAGATTGTAGCAAAACATTATCCTTAACCTTCATTTTTCCACAGATTTTATCACAGCAATTCCAGGCAGATAGTGCCTGTAAGAGAATAACAAACAACACAGTGCAGGCTAAAATATGGGAATCACTGTGCAGGAGTGCAAACTTAGAGCAGCTTTTTGATCCTGGACATCCACATTTGGACATACGTTTCCAGTGTGGTCTAAGAGCTGCCACCTGGAAACCTGTTTCCTAAACTGCTGAAACTGGAGGGTCGATATTACCGAGTGCTTCTTCATGCCTAATTGCAAGGCTGAAGATGAAATTAAGAACTGAAGGACTAGATAAGCACTGTGGGCTCTTTATCTGTATAGTCAGTGTTATTATATTGCCCAGACCACATCAGTATCTGATTTGTACTTTCATATTTATTGTTAGTTGTGTATTACATTTACTTGATTCCTTTTGTTCAATCCTGTTAAAAAGAATAACTTGTTGTTTTGCTGGCAGCCTGTGTTTGGAGTTGTTGGAGATGGTTAAGTACAGGAAACCTTGTGACTGTGGGCCAAGCAGAGCACAAGACAACAGAGAAAAATGAGAAAAAGAGTCTAGATTGATGACAAAATTTCTAATTTTCCAGAAAAATTGATGTTTCCAGCAGTTCCCGAAATTGAAAGAACTTCATTTCTTCTTAAAATCACACTCACATCTGACTACCATGTCTCAGGTTTTATCTTATAACAATCTCCAGTAACCATTTCTTAGAACCTTGCTTGTGTACCTATGTGGTTGCCACAGGAGAAAGGAAGACATAAGGGTTAGATTCAGTTCCAGATTGAGATAGCCACACTTGGGTGTCTGAAAATACATATCTCAGTTTCTCTTACAGTCAGCAGACGTTTGGTAGAGCATGGAGATGTCCATGCATTCATCTTTCCAATAAATGCTTGCATTTCATCAACTGAGCTGCTCTGTCATCTCTTTGAAGTTCTGTCTAGTTGTCCTTCGAAGGCACTGGAAGTTTAGAAACCCCACTGATACGGAGACCTTGTTCAGCCACCACTGAGTATTTTAGTTTCCATTGGAACTAAGATGACTTTCTTCTAGTTTTTGCCTTTTCCACACTCCTCACTTAATCTCCTTTCAGCAAAATTCACCCTGATCCTAGGAGAAATTCATAGCCAATGACCTCAGTCCACTCATCTCCCATTTACATCCTGAATACCTAGTCTCATCTTCAAGTATTTTATGGCAAAATGAGGCTCTCATTATATGGGTTTTCTCTCTTCTGAATAGGTTTGGTTATGTTTTCTAGCTACAGTGCAACAAAAGGTAGGGATTAAATAATTATGCACACAAATAATTCTGAAGCTGAAGAATTCTTCCCTGCCACTAAATGAGATTTGCTCAGAGCTCAGGAATAATTACACTGCTGAAATTTTAATGGGCATCTTTCATCTTAAAAACAAAACAGAACTAATAATCTTTAATATATGAGTGCTGCTCTCCTGAGCAAAACCTGAGGGTATGTAAAATTGCAGCCCCAGGTGTAACTACAGCTGTGTATAATTTAGCTCTGTGTAAAAGCTGGCTAATCTATACTTCTCAGGCTGCACACAATATACCCACCACCCAGGCATGTTTTCCAGGTGAGACCCATCTTGCTTGACCAGCAACAGGGTTGTAGGATTTGGATGGCTACTGGGTCATCTGAAGTCCCCAGGTGTGGGAAAGGCTGATGTAGCAGCATTGATAAGGATCCTGGGTTGCTTCATAAATCAGCCAAGCCCAGCCCTATCCTACTCCACCTCACCCTACAAGGTTCAGGCTCTGAGCAGGAGACCTGTATCTTTGTCTCTGAGTGTGAGTTGCTGCAAAGAGGTGAAGGACCTCATTA
Organism: Pezoporus occidentalis; assembly: GCF_034315485.1. Classification (NCBI taxonomy): domain Eukaryota; kingdom Metazoa; phylum Chordata; class Aves; order Psittaciformes; family Psittacidae; genus Pezoporus; species Pezoporus occidentalis. Next base: position 7,947,612 of record NW_026914829.1, read on the forward strand.
AGAACCAAGAGCTTTTTAGAGGCAAGAAGGGCATAGTGGTGGGTACTTATTGGAGTAGCAACTGTGTATTCAAAGAGCCTGGAATAGCATGTTTGTACCATGGTGAAGGGGCATGGGAGTTAGTTCAGCCTTCTTGAAGTACCAGTGTGGTAGAGATGTCTATAGACCTGCTTTTTAATAAGGTGGGTGCTTGTGAGTCCAAGTTTTTGATTACTTACAGCAAAGTGCCTTGGAAATCTCAGTCTTCTAAATAGTTCACTTTTAATACTTTGTTAGTGCTTATGGTATGTGCTGATACTGCTAGAGTGGTTTCATGTTCTTGTATCACCTTATGGCTCACAGAGGGTGTGGTACTAATATCCAATTTAATAATTTATTAATTCTAAAGCTATTAATTATATATTCATTCTGGTTCATTACCTAATTAAGCCCATTAAACTCAGCAAGAAAAACTGGCAGCTGACTTTCAGTTCTTTTAAGGCTATTAGACTAAGAAAGCATTGATCTGGTGGCACAGAATGCTGAAATGAATTTACAGGTGAGCTTGGAGACAGAGAAGGGTCTTCTCACAAAAGGGAAAGCAGAATTGTGCTGTCCAGAGAAAATGTCTGAGTTACGCTGCCACATCCCTTTCTGTTGCACATATCTTTGTAGTACTGTTTCTTCCAACTTAGATCAACAAAACTAGAACTCCAGCTTGAGTAGAAAGCTGCTCCGAAGGCTCACCATACTCTTATCTTGCTCCAAATAACTCATGTGACAACTTGAAAAAGAGATTTTAAACAGAAGGAGCAACCCATGAAGGATCCGTTCTGCCCCTTTTGTGTCTGTCCTATGTCTTGGTCTTCATGACCCCATCATAAATTTGGATAGTGTGTGATATGGAATTATAATGACAGGTTATAAGTAATAAGACTAATAATAATTAGGTGTGTCTAAGTCTTAGATCCACCCTTATGTATAGAGTGTCCTTAGACAGGTTAGGTGGCTTTTGGGAATCAGCTGTCCCATAGTAAGATGGCAATTGTGCCATACAGGTGTAAAGAGAAAGAAGGTTTGCAAGAAGTGATGAGAGGATGATGTGGGATGATATGATGACAACGAAATGTGGCATCCTTTATAGTGACTGAAACAGAGTAAGGTAGAGGAACAGCTGAGCTCCCACACCAGGAGGCAATAGGGGTGGAAAGCATTGAAACAAGCAGTGTAAGAGCAACAGCATTTGAGGGAGGTAGTTACGTGGCAGGCAAAGGAGGAGAGACCAAGAGTGAAGACCAAATTTCTAGAAAGATGCAGTATTATCAGAAATACTGGTGTGGTTTTTTTGCGGGGTTCTTAATCAAAATGTCTCAAGATATGGCTTAGGCAGATGAGTAGAGAATATTGAGGGTTCTTTAAAAATGTGATGTGTCAACACACACTGAACGGACCCAAACAATGTGTCTATATTTCGGATAGCAGAGCACTATCTTGCACAGCGTGGATGTTACACACAAATTTTTCCCAAAGGGATCAAGCTCTAAGTTCCTAGGCTTAAAGGCTAATGGCTCTTCTCTAAAAGCCCTCAGCAAAGCTCTTGGAGGTCAGATCATCATGTGCAAGGGGCATAATTCACAAGAAAAATAGAATCATAGAATCAACTACCTTGGAAAAGACCTCTAAGATCATCAAGTCCAACCATTACCCCAGCACTGCCAAAACCACCACTAAATCATGTCATTGAGGGCCTCATCTACAGGGTTTTTGAACACTTAAAGCTATATTATTCTTGAAGAATGAAAGGTGTAAATCACTTCCTGAATCCCCTTGTGCAAGCAGGTTATTGTTAAACTCATTGAACTGCTGCACTAGCTGGGGTGTAGAGGATGAGTCAAAGCAGGGTCTTTTGGGCTGCAGGTTCCTGAGAGCTCCACCCTGCCCATGAGCTCATTACCACATTTTTCACAACACTTTTTGTGTGAGCCAGGCAAACAACAAAGCTTCTATCTCTCACCTGCCTCCCAGCTTATCTAGGGTGTGACCCGGTTCACAAGCTAATCTTCAAAGATAGAGTAATTACATCTTCATATTAGATCAATAAAGTAGGGCACATAATAATGTCTGCAAGATAAACTAGAAGATTTATAGGAGTTCCCATCCTGTCAAATGAAATATATATATACACCCCAAACGTTTGAGGGGCTCATTTTAGAAGGATTTACAGGGTGCAGGAGAATTTATGGGCTGATCATGTTCCAGGTGGATGGCCAGGTGAGCCAGCTGAGAAGACAGCAAATCGCTGAGAATATAGCAAATCACTGTGAAGGTGAAAGCCTGGGGGCTGCAACAGGCAGATGGGTAAACTGTCTTCTCAGAGGCTGGCAGCTTCCCAGGGAGACTGGCAGGAATCCAGGCTGCTAAGCATGTTTTCATATGATGTTTTAACATTGCTTTAAAGTTTTCTGCAATCCCTTTTCTCTTTGATGAAGTGCCTGGGAAAACAACAGCCTCTGGATGTGACCACATGAGCTGCTTGTAGAATAAGGTGTGCACCCAGATGTTCATAGACATCTGCCTCCACAGATGAGAGCAAATCATTAAATAACAGGTCTCAAGACTTGACAAGCGCAACAATGGGGAATTAGAGTTTAACCAGCTTTCACATATCAGTTTTAGGGACAAGTTTACCTAGGAATTTTATTTCACTTCTGTTAAACTGGGACTTAGCTTGCAAAGACTAGCAGAGGTGCCCAAGTATAACTGCAGTAATATTCTTCTGGGGATGAAAATGACAATGCTTGCATCTAGAATTGTTGGGGGTTTTTTATTATTCCTCTTTAGAGGAATAAAATCTTCAAATTGGGGAGGGAGGGAAGAGCAGAGAAGGGAATAGCTAAGGATTTTTCCTGAGCTGAATTAAATAATAAGGAAAATTTGGGTGTCATTCATTTTCATCTACTTTTTGTTTTTCAGCTGATACATCAACCCATGAACTCTCAAAACCACATGCTGTGTACTTAACAGGATGAAGAAAAAGTGAAAGCTGAGGTGCAAGTGAAAATGAAACAGTCTGTGTGTGAGCATGTGACCAGATCTGAGGAATGCAAGACAGAGTCGATTGTTTCCTCACTTCATGGGTGAGCAGGACTGACAGTTTTGTGTTTAATGTTTGCCATCTAAATTTCACCAGTAGGTATCTGAAAATCAGGAGTAGAAAAGAAAGAAAATGAGAACCACAATGATAATGCAGAATAATTTTAATGGGAAAGGATAGAACAAGACTGCTAGAAAAAATAATAGTGTAAAGGGCACAATTCTAGATGCAGATTCTGTCACTCATATGATTGCATTAACCTCTATATTCAAGTGATACCTTTCATTAAATGCTTTTTCCTTAAAATTAAATACAAACAGAGGATCAATTTGTTTTTCCCCACACTTTTGCCCCACACTTTTCTTGCAGAAACTAAAAGTCAGATACAAATGACGTGTTTGTGTGTATATTTATCCAAAGCAAAAGTGAATTTCCTGGTGACTAATTATCTCTAATTACCTGCCTGAGAATGTACCTGAGAGGGAAAACACCCTATGAACTTAAGGTAAAGCATAATTTAAAGAAGATATGGGTAGGTCTGCTTTAAAGAGGCAGTAGGAGTCTACGAAGCCTTTGGGGTTGGTATCACTGTGTTATGCCTCTGTGTTCTCTTTGTCCTCATTTGCTGTATCTGTATTTTCAGTTTCTGGTTTCTCCTTCTCTGGAGCATGCTCTTCACTCTTGCTCTCAGATGGTTGGTAGCTCCTGTTGCTGGGTCTACTGCAAGGATGCATCCAGTGGGAAGAAAACACATAGGAGCATCGTGGTGCACACTGAGGCACAGGTTTTGGGATGAAGCTATTTGCAGGTGGCCCTGAGCACAGGACTTCTGCTCTCAAAGATGTCAGCGGGGCTGGTGTACCTCCCTCCATGACTGCAGAACTTCCCACTACTGTCTCCTGTGGGCATGTGCTGAGGATTGGCCCTGGGAATGTCACAACGACGGGAGGTGGGTATATAATGACTCTGGAGGCACCGCAGGATATAACACATGGGTCATTGCAGCCGGTAGCAAGAGGCTGTGGGCACTGTGCATCACATGAGTAGAAAATCTGTCCTGCATCCCACTCACCACCAAAGGACATCTTGGAGAAATGATGGTGAACCTGCAGCACATAAGAGACTAAAAATGAGTTTCTCAAAGCATTTGCAACCTCCTCCCTGCCCTTCACCCTGCAGTTCCTTGCAACTCAAGGGGGACTCCTGCTCTCCTTCTTGCAGGGAGGGTGAGGCAAGTGACACAGCTGGGGACACACTGTGGTGGAGAAGGTACGAATCTATAGGAGTGCAGCTCAGGTATTCCAGCTATAGGGGCTGTGCAAGTAATGTGGATGTAGCAGAGACAATGTGATGAAATGAAGGTCATACGGGCTTGTCCTCCCATTCCATACACCCTGTCGCCCTGAGTGCTTCTTACGCTACCTCCACCCTCCCAAAAAGGACCCTAGGCCTCTGGGTTTAACCAGCCTTCATCCCATTTTGTCCCATCCATTGCCCCAGGGCATTTGCATCTCTGCCTGTTCATAGTGTCTCTTTTTGCTTTTACGATTACAGATCCTGTCTGGGCAACCACCAAGGACGACTGGAGAGGTGCTGCAGCTGTGGTCAACGACTTCAACACAGCCACAGCTGGGAACATAAAACCACTGGTCATACAAGAACGGGTATAAGATACCCCTGTACTGGAGAACATCCTTGCCTGGGACTATTTGTTTATCTCACTGATAGAGTCTGCCCAGCCCTCATTAGAGTAATTATACACAATAGGATTCCCGTGCCTCTGGTGAGACTTTGTTGAGCACCGTATTGGTGTCCTGAGAAGTTTATGCAGACCAATGAGGCCATGTCAAGCAGGACTGAAAGTCAAAACCATTACTGCAGCTCTGCAAGCTGGGGACTGCTGTGCAGGAGGTGGAAGGACCTGACTTTGGTGCTATTCTGTATGCTAGTGCCCAAGCTCCTAGTAAAATCTTATCTCCAGGTACCTCCAGATGGTTTGCAGAGACCATCCATGGCAGAGCTAAGAACTTTATAGAGATTTTTGATGCCTACCATTTTGCCTGGACCCTGACTCCACCTTTAAGGTCATTTAACTGGAACTGATTACAAAAATGTACGGTGGGATTTACCTGTCAAAGTTTAAAACTGCGTGATGTAAATGATCACCTGTAAAGCAGCCACTTTATTTTTGTCCCTGGAGAAAAGCAGACTTGCAGAGTGCAGTCAAGCTCATTCAGAGGTAGGTGTTATTTAAATACGTTATGTGAAATGCTTGTTTCTGTTCACTGACTAAGAGGGAAAGGTTAAGGGGGATGTCATTATTTATCTTGTCCAGCTTTTCAGGTCTATCAGATGCTCTCATCAGAAGACCCCTGAAGTTATTGACTAGGGAAAGAACTGTCCTTCCAGACTTTCTTCTTCCTAATAGTGTGATGATAAAAGTCTCAGCCTAAAGAGAGAGGGTCCAACCAGAGAGCAGACCTGTATGAATGGCCAGCTAAAAACTGTGGAGACATTGCTTCTTAGTGAATGAGTTCTCCATTCTAGCTGTGTTTTGCATGATTTTAGTCCCTTTGTATCCCTTTAAAATGAAGTCTTCCTGGGTTTATGAATTAGAACTTCCAGAAAACAAATTTGAGCATCTTAGATCTTAGCTAATTTTAAAATTAAGAAATAAAAATACTACTGTTACTGAGCAACCTGATCTTGTAGAAAATGTTCTGCTAGTTGCCATGTGGTTGGACTAGATGATCTTTGAAGGCTACTTCCAACCCAAACTATTCTGTGATAATGTATGCAACTAAATTTATAGCAGACTTTTTGAGAAAGGATCTTATTAAGATTTTTAGAAACCACAGTGGCTTGCTGTTAAACCCTGGTCTACGTTAAAGCAACATTTTACTCAATATAATTAGATTGAGGTGAATGGGACTTACCGGTTGTCCAGGAAGAAGTCAAGAGAAATGGCCAGAGGAGCCCTGAATCCTTTGAGTTTTATATCCTTTCTTGATCTTCCAGGAAGATGAGACAACCTTTGTGCATAAGGTCTTAATTACTCTCCAAACAATTTTTCCCGCATGTGTAACACTTATAATTATTATAATTATTTGAACATTGTTTACTGGCATTATTCAATTTTCTGTGGTACATACTGTTACATGCTGGGGGGTTCCCTTCATGTTCTCTTTTCATGGTCTAAGTTAACTGCTGAGGTGATTCTACCACTTGGGTCTGTATTAATGTGGGGATGGAACTAGCTCTACTTTGTTCGGCTTCGACTTAAATGTTGACCAGGTGAGCAGTGGTTTGAAGACAGCAGCTGCTGTATTGCAGAAACGTTGGCTGTATCTGCTTGCTAGATGTGGGGTTTTAATTCATTCATTTAGAAGTCCACTGTAGCATTTAGCCAGAGGCACTATGGGGTTCATTCCTGTAAGTGGTTTGGAGGTGGAGGGAGAACAGAATTTTGCAGACAGTACATAGCCCATTTTTGTTCACAATGACATTGATTTAATTATTTGCTTCCTGTCCTTTGTTTTACTGCTGTCGCAACTTCAGCTGGAAGATGTTCTGCTTAGGGATCCTCACTCACAATCTAGGTACCAACCAACAGCTGAGCATCTGGTTCCAACCACCATGAGTGACTGGAGGGCTAAGAAGCATACCCTCTGCAAGATGCCCTCTTACAGAAGAGAAGACCAGAAGAAGGTAAAGTAATACTTTCTGCCAAAGTGAAAGAATGTAGCTGCCATTTACACACTGAGGCCAAGAGAAGTCATAGACTTAAAGTGTACCAAGGGAGACTTAAGTAAAATGAAAATATTTTAATCATGTGGCTACTTATGTGCACGAATTTTGTGGAGCTTCATTGATTTCCCAAGGATTGAGGTGGGTTCTCAGAGCTGAGTCATGTTCAGCTCTCACCAGCTTAGCTGAAGTTGCCCTTTAACCCATTTTGAAATGATTGCTTTTGAATGCAAACAGAAATGCATGTTTAATGAAAATGCAAAGTGCCTGGAGTTGTCAGGGCTCAAAACCAACATCCTGTTTATAAGAACAAGTAAGACACTTCCATCAAAAAAAATGCATATCCTAAAGTTGCTGTTAGTCCTGAGGTGTTCATCTCAGATAACATACTATTATAATGGTAAAACACTTTGCATGCATAAGCCAGTAATGAATAATTCTGAAAGGTTTTGATGTCCCCTGTTGTGTGGAGACTTCACCTCACCAAGTCCCTAGTTGTTTGGATTATTTTTTCCCATCCTCTCACAAAAGACAATGAAAAGTTACAGAATGCAAAGTTATCCAAAAAGCCAGGCCCCAGATTCACACCTCACAACAGAGGTTAACCCCACTGAGCCCTGTTGCCAGAGACTGCTGGTAATTTATGTTCAAAATCATATTTCATAGTGTTTGACAATTTCAGGTAGCTTATGGATCTCTTGGAGAATTCCGAACCAATTTCTGATCATACTTTTCTTCCTTAAAAGTGAGAAAAATGTCTGGGAAAATTGGAAATTCCTGTTTCTATGCCACTTTACCTGCAGAGCATCCAACTATCTCGAACTCGAAACTCAATTACACCTCAGTCTTCCCTGTAAGAAGAAAAGACAGCAAGGTTGCCATTTAATTTCTAAAAGTTATGAAGTTTTCTGCATAAAAAACCCTTTGGAAATGGGACTAGAAACACAACTCTAAACATCTTATACCTCCTAGTAACATGGGCAATGGGGAACTTGTGCAGCCAATGAATCCTGCATTTACACCTGCTTTGGACAGGGGTGGCACGGAAAGGCTGTGTAAAGTAGACCCCCAAAAGAAAAAGCCACTTTGTAGCCCACTCTGTCTCTGTCCACCTTGGTGTGGAGCTTGTCTTTGCTCTGAACACTCATTTGGTGAGTAAAGGTGGCAATAAACTGTCCCTCCAGTGTTTTCTTATCCATAGCAAACATGCCCAGCTCTCCCGACCTCCCTTTTCCTGCCAGTTTTCGGTGCCCTGACCACGCTGCAGCCTCCATCAGACTCGCCTCTGGCTGTCCATGCCTCCTGTGCTGAGCCCCCAAAAGCAGGCATGGAGGTCCGGATGGGGCTTCCTAAATGCCAGATGGAGGGGAATGAACACCTTCGGCCCGCTGCTGTCTATGCTCTGCTTCGGGCAGCCCAGCCTGCAGTTGGCTCTCACTACCACGAGGCTGCAGCACTGCCTCACATTTGGGCAACCGGGTCCTGTTTTTTGCAGGGCCCATGAGCTCTCCAGGAGCAGATACTTTCCGTTTGGTGAGCGAGAGCGGGGCTTGCTGCCAAAGCAGTTAGTGCTTGGAGAGAGGGAACAAGACAGTGTAAAACTATCCTTACGCAGAGAACCAGTAGAAGTTCAAGCACCATTTCATAGAATCATAGAATAGTTAGGGTTGGAAAGGAGCTTAAGATCATCAAGTTCCACCCCCCCCTGCCATGGGCAGGGCCACCCCACACTAAACCATCTCACCCAAGGCTTCATCCAGCCTGGCCTTGAACACCGCCAGGGATGGAGCATTCACAACCTCCCTGGGCAACCCATTCCAGTGCCTCACCACCTTAACAGGAAAGAATTTCCTCCTTATATCCAATCTAAACTTCCCCTGTTTATGTTTTAATCCATTACCCCTTGTCCTATCACGACAGTCCCTAATGAAGAGTCCCTCCCCAACATCCCTATAGGCCCCCTTCAGATACTGGAAGCTGCTATGAGGTCTCCACGCAGCCTTCTCTTCTCCAGGCTGAACAGCCCCAACTTCCTCAGCCTGTCTTCATACAGGAGGTGCTCCAGCCCCTGCTCATCCTCGTGGCCTCCTCTGGACTTGTTCCAACATTTCCATGTCCTCTTTATGCTGAGGACACCAGAACTGCGCACAATACTCCAGGTAAGGTCTCACAAGAGCAGAGCACAGGGGCAGGATCACCTCCTTCGACCTGCTGGTCACGCTCCTTTTGATGCAGCCCAGGATACGGTTGGTTTCTGGACTGCAAGCACACACTGAAGCCGGCTCAGGCTCATTTTCTCATCGACCAGCACCCCCAAGTCCTTCTCCGCAGGGCTGCTCTGAATCTCTTCTTTGCTGTGACCCAGGTGTAAAACCTTGCACTTGTCATGGTTAAAGTTCATGAGGTTGGCATCAGCCCACCTCACGAGCGTGTCGGGGTGCCTCTGGATGGCATTCTGGTGGCTTTGGGATATCAGGGTTTTCTATTATGTTTGAGCAACCCCTTCCTCAGGAGCAAAACCACAGCAACAGAAGCTCAGATTTTTGAAAGGAAACCCTTTTCTGCTGGTCAAGGCCATCTTCTCCATGCTAACTGTAGGGGAGTGTGCACCCTTTCAGGACCAAGAAAGACCGAGGTCAACAGTGCCTTTTAAGCCTTCCAAATGGGATAAATGCAGGTGGGAGAGCTTCCCCTGGGTCTGGTCTGTGCCACTTTCATGCCTTAATTGTGAACCTCTTAATACACCTGATATAAGAAAGGGATTGATCCCATGTGGGGTAGTCAGGAGGGAGCTGCTGGATCAGGCTTTTCTTCTCTTTTTTTCTATTTTATTCCCCAGTGTCAGTGATTTATGAGAAGTTACAATGAATTCTCTCTCCCCATGGGGACCAAGACTCCTGATCCTGGAGGACTGGTAACACCAGTCTCTATTTATACAGGCAAATTTATCACTTTATTAGTAAAAGGAGTCTACAGAAATCCTGCTTGGTCTGTTTGAGCTGCTGCAGAGGAAACCAAGGAGAGAAGGAGGTGGTTTTTCTGTTGGGATATGCTCAGGGAACCGGCTGAGCAGAGCAAGGCAGTGAAGCAGTGATGGGAGGAGATACCAGGTCTCCCACTGCACCTTTAGGTGGTGGCAGAGAGCTGCTGCTTCCACAGGAGCACCTCCTGGGAGAGAGTGCGATATGGGGCAGGTGTGCAGAGATGTGTGCATTGGGACTTTGTTACTTATATAAATATATGTATTAGGAAATCAAAATATTGATCAAGCATGATAACTGTTTCCTTCTATGAAAATATTGTTGTCAAGGAATAGATGAAATTGAGTTTGTTTTCCCTCTGGTTGCAGTTTTGTAACCACAGACTTGATGCCAATCACCCACCCACTGCATCTTTTGACACAGACAGGTCATAGCATCAAAAGAGACCTTCTGTGTCTTATCCCCTCATCCTCCTATGCTAGGGACTATCCCCCACAACCTATTTGGTAATCTGCTCAGCAGTGATTTGTCCAGGGACAAAACTTCAGAGCAAGGGACACCTGGGAAACTTGCCCCGGTCCCAGGGTGCAGGGCTGAAAGTCCTCCTGCATGACTTGCATGGAAATGGTGTGTGCTTCCCTACAACACTGATGTGACAGAGGTAAGCCTGGAGAGACAGTAAACTCCAGTCTGGGGCTCCTAAGTAGTCTCATTGCTTTAGCCAAGCCTTCTCCTAAGTGCCAACATGGGCTGCTGCTTCTGCTGTGTCTCTGGGTAACTTTTCAGCACCAAGATCTGGTGCCACAGATAGTAAATCTAGTCCTAAAAGCATGATTACTGCCATTATTTTACACAAAGAAGTGGTATAACAGCAGGGAATAGGGTGGGTTTGGCGTTTTTTTTTCTCCCCAGTAGTAGGTGTTAGAAACAGTTTCTAATAAAAAAAAAAAGGAAATAAACCAGGCAGAGAGTGGGAATCCAGATGAAACCTGAGTTTAATAGGACAGGTACAACCAGGGAACGCAGTTTGACCCAGTAACAGTAAAAACCTCTTGGGGTATGAACACTGTAACAGAGTTGTATCGATTTGAATCAGTTCAAAGCCTGAGCGATCGCCCAGAGTTACTTAATTTCTCACTAACATCTTTTCTGTTGCAGAATTACCGAAGTGTGGCCAAATCAGAAGGCAGTGTGCTCTATGATTTTAACATAGTTACAATGGGGGGTACAATAAGGCTAAAGCTTCTCTGGGGCTTAAGAATAGGAGCAGGGGAAGTAAAATAAAATACTTTAGACCTCAGCTATATAGCTCTCTGTTTTTCAAACCTATTTCTTTATCTCCTTTACCACAGACATTTTGGACCACAACGACTCTTCTTGGAGTGGCCTGAACGTTTCACACCCCCTGAGTGACGGTGCGTTGAGTGGTGGGTGGTCCGTGGGTAGAGGCACTTGGACTTGCTTAGGTGATGTGCGGATGAGCTCTTGTGCTTGGTTCCCTCCTGCAGCAGCAAGCATTTGCCTGTTTGTTGCTGTGAGGAGTACTCCTTTATTCCCTCTCCAGGGGAGCATTTGGGCACGTTTGGCTGCGGCACGGACTTGGTTACTTGCTGCTGGGAGGAGTAGGTGGTGACGCACTCCTGTGTTGGGTAACCCTTCATGCACTTCTGTTGGGGGAACCCTTTCACGCACTCTTGCATGAAAGACTCTGTTACACACTGCTGCGGGGGGCACTCGGTGACTCCACGCAGCGGTGGGGAATACCCACTGGTCATTCCCTGCAGGGACCGGAGCTCCGTGCCGTATCGCTGCGATGAGCACTTGGATATCTTCTGCGACCGGCATTCATTCTTACACGAGGATGCGTACTTGATCCCACATGGTGGGAACCTGAGTTTGCGCGGCTCCGGGCACCTGGGTGCACATGGTGGAAGGCTCTTGGCCACGCGCTTTTTCTCAGGGTGGATGGTCTCACAGGGCTGGAAACACGGTGTTGTGCTCAGCCGCACGCTGGGCTTCCTGCAGGGCAGAAGGCGAGTGGTCTCACAAGGCTCGGGGTACAGCAGGACACACTGCTGTACATAGGGTGGACAAGACAACAGAGGTGTCTGGGTCACACTTGGCTGTGGGCACACGTAAGTGAAAGGCTGAGTGTAGCTTTGCCATCTTGGCATCGGGCTCTTGATCACGCTGACTGGGTGGCACGTGGTGCTGCATACATCTTTCTGGGGTGTGCACTGCTGGATGCTTTCAGTGAAATAGCCCGATCCTGGCAGGTACAGATGTTTGTACCGCTCCCCATAGTAGTGCATGGTCACACAAAGCACTTAGGCCTGAAAGAAGCAGGGAAAAGACAGACAGTTCACATAGGCATTGGTTGATTTCTGTGATGTAGGACCTAGTTTCTGACAGGCACCTCAATATGCAAACTCATACCCTGGCTCACCTGAGGGTCAGAGGCTCTTTGTGACTCAAAACCAGGCTGGGATTACCCAGGTGAGTGGAGTCTCTTCTCAGCTTGTTCCTTCACACCCTTCTCTTAAGAGCCCAGAAACAACCAGGATTGGAGCCAAGCAAACTGGAAAGTTTTCATGCCAACTTTCGAAGACCAGCTAAGTGTCCATCAAAGCATTTCACAAGGACAAGCACCATTTCGACCCTCTGCCTTACTTCCTGGAAACCTTCCGTGTCCCCACTGGGACAACTATGCAGGTTTATGTCCTGCAACTCCCAAGTACCAGAGATGAAAGGCAAGCCAAAATTAAAGGTGTGTCCATGCTGTAATACTCAGGTGTGGCTGCAGTTCACACAGGCAAACCCAAGCTGAGGCTAAATTAACTAGCTGAGGGTAAGGATAGGTTTGTGGCAGCAAGGAGCTCATCAGCTCAGCACGTACAACTTGCCTATTGAGTCACAATCCCACAGGGGTCTGCTGGGCTGACAGTGTGCAGAGCATTTATGCTCTGAGCATGCTACCATAGCATCAGCTTTGCTGCCTCTCAAGCCTTGCAGTCCCAGATTCATAGAAAATAGTTTGTGTAGGCATCTTCAAGAGAAGAAAAGAGCAAATACAACAGGATTGTGTCTAAGTGTCTGGTGAAATGACAGCAAGAAAGGAGAAGCTGTGAAGGCAAGGTCTCAGCTGTTGTTAACTGCTCAAGTGTCACTGAGCTGAGCGAATTACACCCATTTAAAGCAGCCTCCAGCGCTGCACTACAGTCATACCAAGTCATAATGTCTTGGTTTTGTTATGGTAAGCTAAAGATCCACTGTCACAATGCCTGGCATAGCAATTCTGAGAGTGAAACCTCATCCAGGCAGCCCCAGTTAGAGCAGCAGAAAGGGGAATCTAGATGACACCCCCTTCCCAGGGAAGGGATCAGGTGGCACTATCTAAAGGCCCACACTTCCCTCCTGAAACCACTGAGAAATGTCTCACTTTGTCTTGACCCTGGGAGTTGCAGCATAAACCATCCCACTTAATTCTCCACCCTGGAAAACACCAGTTTCAGGGAGTTTTCTGTGGTTTTAACAGGCATATTTTGAGCACAATAGGTACTTCAACCACTGACACATGAAAGGTACTCTGTTTGAAAATGTTTTCCTTATTTCATTTCAACATTGGAGATTAAGGCATATAATTAAACAATTGTAAAGAAACTGCAGTTTCTAACACCTCGAGTTCTGTCTATAACTACAGTAAGGCGTTTTATCTTCCAAAAGCCTGTCACTGGGTGACTATTAACAATAGCAATGCTGTGTGTTCCAATCATTAGGAAAAACTTATCACTACAATTATAATCATCAACTAATAAAAACAGCCAGATGAAAAACAATGATAGCAATTACTACTAAATGCTAAAGTGATGCTCGTTAAGATAAAAAGCTTCTAAAATAGGGGGGAATATTTGCTTCCAAGGGGTTGTTTGCATCTCAGACTCATTTGTATCACTGTTATCCTAGATGGAAATTTAAACATGATCAGGCTTAGCTAGAGTCTCACAGTTGACCTTCACATTGGCACTGAAGTTGGTCAGCTTCTTATTATTATCTTAAAAGTTGCTTTGCTTAAGTAAGTTCATAAAACAGCAGCAAATTTCTCCATGTCACTTCCTTTAGAGGAGTTGCTCATATCTACTGTCAGCATCGAGCTCTTTATGTAGTCAATAGCCTCCTTTGGACTAGAACTAACAGAAAGCGTAGAGAAGCCCACAGATCCCACTCCTGACTTCACAGTCCATTGGGAAGTGCTTTCCCAATATTCTTCACTTTAGCACAGAGGAGATGCTGCAGTAGTTAGAGCTGTGCATGCTGGTGCTGAAGGCAGCATCCCCCAGAGGATGCTTCTCCACGAGTACATACGCAGAACCTCTGCCTGCTCCGGCCACCCAGGAATAAAACAGCATTTCAGGAGCTCCATTAAAAGCCAGACTTACCCACTTCATCAGTGAGATCAACTGGAGAGAAGTGCCTAGGAGAGCCCCGCGATGGCAGAGCTTTTATACAGTGAATAAGTGCCCTAGGGGAGTGAGGCGGTTTGGCTGGGTGATGCTCTAATTGCCTGCCAGTCCTGGATGAGCCACGTGCAGCTTCATGCCGGCGGGAATGGCTGTCCTTGCTCTGTGAGGTTGCTGTCACCACCAGGTACCATCGGGACATCTGTGAGCTCCATGAGCTGGAACCTCATGATCCAATATACTGAACCAGCGAAGCATCTGGGAGGCTGAGGGCATCCTGTGCTCATGGCCTTCGTGCTCTGAATTCCCATGCACAGTGCCAAAGCATCCCAGCATGCCCATTGCAAACCCAGGCCAGCTAAAATATACCTTTCCACCCAGAAAAAGATTGCAGTTGAGACCACCAAAGGGACTTCTCATTTCCGTGCCTAATCCATTTGGTGCCTTTGAAAACACCATCCAGGAAGGACTCTTGGCAACCTTTTGCCAAGACCATAATTACTGTGGCATGCAGACTTCCTTCACTTACACAGGGAGCCCAGGGAAGAGACGGATGATTTGGAGTGAGAAAGCCTTGGGCTAAGGCAAGATGGCTACTAAAAAAGACTTGCTACGAAGTGAATGACCTGCTGAAAGAGATGACGCTTTTCCGGCACAACAAAGAGGAGAAAGGACAAGCAGGAGCCCGGGGAAAGGCGGCTGAATCAAACCCAGCTCATGTCCTGAAAATACAAATCCTATTTCCTGCTTTGCTGCACAGTCTCTGCACCAGTCATCCCTCCCTTTGTTCCCTGTTTACACCACAAATGAACCCAAAGGAAAATTAACAGTGGCATGAGCAGAAGTGCCAATAGGGAATACATTCTTACGTAGTCATATAGGCATAAGCCAAGGTCCTGGGCTTTATTTTCCTTTATTTTTTTTCCTTTAATCTGACACCTATGACTTGGGTTCCAGCATGCTGGGAATTCAAGTGAGGTCCCATGCATTGAAATAAAAAAAAAAAAAAAGTGAAATAAGTTAACTTTTAATGGAGTAGGTGGAAAATTTTTCACCAATGTGAAGCACTGGGAATGCTGCTGGGCTGTCAACTCTAGAGGTATTTTAAAGACATGCTTAGGAACCTGGTGGACTTGGCCGTATTGTATTTATGATTTAGCTCGATGGACTTAAGGGTCTTTTCTAATCTAAATGATTCTATGATTTGAAGCAAAATATTGATCTCCATCTTATGAACCACTTAGTAAATTTCTATTTCTATTTTCATTAGAAAATTCAGAAGCCTGAAGGTAGGTTTGTTATTTAAATTTCTGATTTTCCAACAACAAAAAAATCTCACTCACTATCATAAAAAAAAATACAAAGTGTGTGTTTCCCCAGTTGATGCCAACAACTTTTACTGTGTTTCACTCCCTGGAGCTATAATGCCCTTTTTTAATGTTAAATGATCTGACCTAAGATTTTGGGAATCAAGCTGGCGTCAGAGAACAGGTAAGCAGATTAATACAGTTTTTACAAGGTCTATAAATCCAACTCCTGGGCAAGCTCCAGATCAAGTAGCCTTCAAGTAATGCTAATATTCAGTTTAGTGTTTCCAATATAGGTAGCAGAATACTAACCCGATGATAACACCGTGCTCTGTCATCCAAATATTCTTAATTATCATCTGTAAAGTCCTTTCATCTCAGAGAGACGCATAGTGCCACATGGGGCATTGTTGAGGGGGGTATTATTATTCCCAGTTAAGGACAGGGGAAACTGAGGCACATTGCACTGTGGTCACTTGGTGGTGCAGAGTGAGTCAGAGCCGGGGTCAGGGCCAGACTCCATCACAACCACCTTCAAAACAAACCCTGTGCACCCTGTGAGGTAAGGCTCTGCACCACCTGGCTACCCATCACCACCAAGAAGATTTTCCTAAGGATCCCCTGGGCTCTGACACCTATGGAAAAGACACAATGATGTGAGAACTCTTCAGAAGGCCACCCCGTTGTTTATTTCTTGGTTTTAAAGGGGACAGAAAGTGTTGGATTGTGAGAGCATCCCTGGCTCTTCAGGGTGGAAATAAGGCCATGGTCACTGCTGCTCTCGAGTGCAGCCCCTCTGGTCCAAAGCATCACCACTGAATATTCAGGAGAAGGTATGAAAAGGGTTTGGTTCCCCATGACCCACTGAGCTCCCTGGGGAAGCAGCCAGATGCCCCCTTGACATTGCGAGATGCTCAGGTCTTGGACATTTCCTTGCCTTCAGAGGGCAGCCTGCAGTGACACCCCAAGGTCACCGAGCAAGGGTGGAGCAGGGCAGGATGCGGGGCAGCGTCCCGGGCCTGGTCACACCCTTCTCTTTGTCTTGCAACACTTGTTTTCAGCCTCCAAATACACATGATCTACTTAGCATGAGTTACTACTCGTTCTCCTAATGATAGGGCATATTACAGGATTTTTCTGTTTTTTAGACTGGATTCACTGTATTTAATAAAGAAGAACCGTGAGACAGGAAAAAGACAAGATACTTAATCTCAGGTCAGACAACTTTATTTAAGTATATATATGTATGAGTATACATATATATATGTGTTTTATTTTCAATATATATATGGATTTTGTTTTCAATGTGTAGAGTACACATCTTTGAGCAGCATAAAGAATATGGTTAATTGCTTTTACAGCTCAAACATTTCTAAAACAGTCGTGCTACAACTTTCAGTGTTATTTCAAAGACTTTCATTTTTTTTCAAGTTGTGTTTTCAGTATTCATGAAAACAACCAAGTGAAGAAAAACTTTCATATATAAAATTTCAGCAAGCATCAGCTTCACCAAACCAGGAATCCTGCCTTGTCTGGGGACTCTGCTGAAGTCAGCGCAGAGTCAGTGTTTTAAAGCAGCAGGCATTTCTGGCCACCTTCTGAAATGAAGGCTGTTGGAGGAAGATTCATACACCGTTTGCTTAGCAAATTTACTTTTGGCTTCCAAATCTGGGTGTGAAAATAGATAGCTTTTTTATAGTTCTCTGTTTTGGAGAACTTGCAGCCTCGTGGAACCCAAGTTAAGCTGAACATTGTCTCCTAAGGACTAAATGCAGAGTTGGGCACAGCCCACTCCTTCACTGACCACATCACCAGTCCTTTTGGTGCTGTCATGATCTGGAGTCCTTAGACATTTCTATTTCTTTATACATATATATATATATATTTAAATCATTATTCATTTTAATTGTGTGAGAATTTAATAGCATCCCGCTAAACTATGCCTTGCAGCAGATAAAGGTACAAGCCTAGGTACCTGGAGTGCAGCCATGGATATAATATCACACCCTATGGCCCAAACTAGAGCTGAGCTACAGGGGAAGCACTTGAAAACAGAGATAAAGCAGATTTAAGCAACAGCAACCAGTTGGCAGGTGGTACATGGAGATCAATAACCCCTGCCAATCCCAGAAGTTGTACCTAGCTCTTTTCCTGTGGGCCTTCCTTTCCCTTCTCCTTTTTACCAGGGCCATTTGGAGGCAGAGCAGTACTTTTTAGCGTGGCTTGAAATTTTCACTCCACCTGACTGACACTGCTGCTGTGGGACACACTGCGTGGCGCGTTGCTGCTGCGGCACACACTGCGTGGCACACTGCTGCTGCGGCACACACTTGGTGGCACTCTGCTGCTGTGGCACACACTTGGTGGCACACTGCTGCTGTGGCACACACTGTGTGGCACACTGCTGCTGTCGCACACACTTAGTGGCACACTGCTGCTGCGGCACACACTTAGTGGCACACTGCTGCTGCGGCACGCACTTAGTGGCACACTGCTGCTGCGGCACACACTTAGTGGCACACTGCTGCTGCGGCACACACTGGGTGGCACACTGCTGCTGCGGCACACACTTGGTGGCACACTGCTGCTGCGGCACACACTTAGTGGCACACTGCTGCTGCGGCACACACTTAGTGGCACACTGCTGCTGTGGCACACACTTAGTGGCACACTGCTGCTGCGGCACGCACTTAGTGGCACACTGCTGCTGCGGCACACACTTAGTGGCACACTGCTGCTGCGGCACACACTGGGTGGCACGTTGCTGCTGTGGCACACACTTAGTGGCACACTGCTGCTGTCGCACACACTGGGTGGCACGTTGCTGCTGTGGCACACAATGGGTGGCACACTGCTGCTGCGGCACGCACTTAGTGGCACACTGCTGCTGCGGCACACACTGGGTGGCACGTTGCTGCTGTGGCACACACTTAGTGGCACACTGCTGCTGTCGCACACACTGGGTGGCACGTTGCTGCTGTGGCACACACTTGGTGGCACACTGCTGCTGTGGCACACACTTAGTGGCACACTGCTGCTGTTGCACACACTGGGTGGCACACTGCTGCTGCGGCACACACTGGGTGGCACACTGCTGCTGTGGCACACACTTGGTGGCACACTGCTGCTGTCGCACACACTTAGTGGCACACTGCTGCTGTTGCACACACTGGGTGGCACACTGCTGCTGTGGCACGCACTTGGTGGCACACTGCTGCTGCGGCACACACTTAGTGTCACACTGCTGTTGTTGCACACACTTGGTCGCACACTGCTGTGGGATACAAATGGTAGCACCATCAGTGTCACACCGCTGTGGGACACACTTGGTCACACACCTGGTTGCACGCTGCTGTGGGATGTACGTGGTGGCACACTGCTGCGGGGCAGAAGAGGTCACAAAGTGGTGCGAGACCCATTTGGTTGCACGCTGCTGTGGGACGCACGTGGTCACACACCTGGTTGCACATGGCTGCTGCGGGGTGTATGTTGTCACACACTGCTGTGGGATGCACTTGGTTGCACACTGCTGCTGCGGGATGGCCTTGGTCAGGTACGGCTGCTGTGGCATACATGTGGTCACACATCTGGTCTCACACTGCTGCTGCGGGGCATAGGCGGTCACACACTTGGTTGCACACTGTTGTGGCACAGCCTCGGTTGCACACTGCTGCTGTGGCACACACTTGGTCACTCTAGGCTGCTGCAGCATGCCCTCAGTTGCACACTGCTGCTGTGGCACGCAGGTTGTCACACACCGAGTTATACGTGGCTGCTCTTGGATGCGTTGGGTCACACACTGCTGCTGTGGCACACACTTGGTCTGATACTGCAGCCGTGGCACACACTTGGTCACACTCTGCTGGTGGGAGAAGCTGGAGGACATGATCCGCTGCCGGGGGATGCAGGGGGTCACATATTGTGGTGTGCATAGTGTCGAGTGCCAGGTAGGCACTGGCAGATGTCTGGCAGTATATACTGGTGAGTACTTGATGGGGATGGAGTTCTGGTAGACTGGAGGGAGGCACTGGTGTAGGTAGCACGACATCTTGGTGAGGCTTTGGCAGGATGGGAACGGCACGTGAGAAAGCCTTCAGAGAGGCTGTTTCTTGCTGTCCTGCTGCTGCCCGTGCTTCAGGACTGGCTTGTTTCACAGGGTGCTGGAGACACGTCCCACCTATGCCATGGTCTCAAAACCACAGCAGCAGCAGCTGAAGACCCAACCCATCATTTTTAACTCTGAAACATAGCATCAAGTCAAACAGTGGGGAAATTCAGAGACATATAGCGCCAAATATCTCCCTGGACTGCAACTCCCTCCCCATCACCTCGACCTCCATGGGGAGAACTAATCATGGAGGCCAGCAGCAGAATGGCTGATCTCAGAGCTTTCAATCATTAAACCCAGTTTTCCCTTCCTATGACCTCTTACTGATGCAGTGAGAAAAAGGCCCAACCCAGAAAAGAGGTCTGAAGCTCTCGTCACATCTGCCGTAGCAGGAGAGACAAACAGCACTCAAGGCTCCGCTGTTTGATCCCATCACACCATGGGCAGATAGAGGTCCACAGCTCAGTCCCAGCATCACAAGGCTCGTGCTCATTATGGAACCAATGCCTATTAAAGAGTAGTGATACCACAACTGAACACAAACCTGCTTGCAGCTCTTTTAGCATTACCATTGTCTGGTCCACCAAAGCTCCTCTGACTGTTGTCAGGCACCCCCAAAAAGCAAACAATAATAGCAGCACCCCAATTACTGCTGACAGCCTTTCCTTAAATTCTTCTGGATTGCCTTTTGGACTCAGAGGCCCAGCTGAAGACACGAAGAGCACGCTGCTACTCCAACACAGCAATTCAAGCCAAATCATTTTAAAAACTTCTCTCATAGACCATTTTTAGTACATAAAAAAAAAGTAGAAATAAATCTGCATTTCAGCAGCTACAGAGGCTCAGCATAAACCAGACTTACCCAGCTCCCTGGTGAGAACAGCTCAGTGGTGTGACCAGTGAGCTCTAATAGAAGGAGAGCTTTTATATAGCTACTAAACATGCCTTGAAGGTATGAGGTACCCATGACATAGCCTATTAGCTCCTATGCAAAGCTGTCCTGTGTGCAACACTCGCAGTGACTAGCATCAGTGTACTCATCCCTGAGGATGAGTAGTTGAATGTTAGCTCGCCATAGTAAGAGTAATTACCTTTAGTATAATCCTCCCTGGCATGGTAATACTTAAAGGTATTTGGAGAGGCAGCAGCAGCGGCATCCCCTGCCTCAGGGGTTTTGCAAGGCAGAAGTGCACCCAATAACAGCTGGTAATGGCTTTCAGAGGTCTCACTGGAACAAGGCTTCACAGTCCCTGGAAATGTCTTGGTGGTCCCCATGAAATGGGGCCATCCCATCACTCAGCCTCTTTCCACACACATGTGGCATTGTTTCATGCTGTGAGAGCTGCACTGACTGTTCCATGTCTTTCTCCATCTTTAATCCCTGGTTAGAGCTTCTTATCTGCCCTGTAAGGCCCAGCAGCCAGGGTTGGCTGTATTTGCAGGCTGGACATAGGGCACTGGCTTCTCTAAGGAAAACAGGAGCTCCTAGTAAGGTTCAAATTATTCCCTTGGGTGGATGCAGTTCATCATCCACAGAAAACTTCATTTTTAGCTTGTGTAGTTCCAGAGAACACATGGCCATTGGTGTCCTGATGCTCCCATGATCCCAGTGCAGTCACCTGTCACCAGAGCAATGGGAATACACAGTCCAGTGACTCTCAGATGAGCGGAAAAGATGAGCTACAGTCACGTTTGATTACAGCCCTTGCACAACAAGCTCAGGAGTCAAAGCTGTGACCGGCCGCACAACAGGCCACAAAAAGCACCAGGAGCAGATAAACTTCCTCCACACTTGCAGGTGACTTTCTCAGTGAGTCAGCTTCTTATCACACACTGTGCCCAGATTAAAAAGACTGGTTAGAAAACTTAGAGATTAACTCTTTGAAATCATCGGTGGTCTGATCAATGCTTTCATGTGTACGTTGTCACATGAAATAGCCTCCATAAGTGACAATTTCTTCCTGCTGGCTACAGGGAGAGCTGAGGGGGACTAATGCAGAGGAGTGCTCAGCCTGCTGGCATGTAATGCTGGTTGAGATCAAACACACTCCGAGAGGATCACTTCCTGAGCATGTTTATTAAAACCCATGGTTTCTTGTGAACTAGAGAAATGGCTCTGCCCACCTGGCCTTTGAGGCAAATAAAAAGGTCCATAAATAATTCTGTAATGAAACTGAATAATAAAGTTTAGGTATTCTTGGACAACTATACACCACACTGAGGAAGAATCACAGAGAGTGAAATTCTCCCTTTACCATAAGCTTCTCCAGTAAGAATGAATCCTGCCCCTTGCTGGTCAACATGGAGTGTGATCACCTTTGCCTGAACCACAAGTAATGTGTCTTTGTTGTGTCATCTCTCTCACAGAAATTGGTTCTTTAATCCAAAGCCATAACTCTTCATTGCTTTTTAGCTCCAAAGGTTGTAGCTGTGATCCTCCCTGTTAACCAAAGTGAGCCGTTCGCTTTTGTATTATTTCCCTTCACACCGTCTCAGCCTTCAAACAAATCCTTGTTTCATCCCATACTTCACTGTAACACCATGTGTACCTGCCCAACTCACTGAAAGCCCAGGTGAACTTTAATTTTCTGATCACAACAATGACTCTTCTTTCATGTTAATATCCAGCAGTGTCCAAAACTATAGAATCTAAGAAAGAAACCCCCCAGAAACCCAATTAGGCTCCATTTCAACTTTGTCAACATAGCAAATTTGGACTTTCACTATACAACAATTTAATGAGTGTTTTATTTTCCCATGGCAATGCCTGCCAAAAATGTGTGCTTCTGTTGTCATCATCTGTGCATACCCTGGCAGTGTCCACCTCCCCTCCATAGCCAGCCCCACCTTGAAGTGGTTGTCAGCTAAGAAAACCTCCTGTCCTTTTCTAACCTGCCTAACAACCTGGAAAATAGCATGAGATGAAGGTGGGGAAAAAAGAAAAAAGAGGTTAAAACAAAGCTGTGGCACTGAGAAGCATGAAGAGGGAAGCTGAAAAACATCCTGGAGGAGATGCCAGGTGAGACATTAGGGAATCCACCACCTTCCCTTTAATAAGTCAGGAATGTGAAGGAGCATCTTCACAGTGTGGCAATTTTGGAGCATGACCAATGACACAAGGAATGCAAAGCTCCCTGCCTGCAGAAGAAGGGGCCATTAGGAAAAGAAGACAGAAGAAACAAGGTCCATTGTCCAGGTATGATCTGGGAGATTGGGTTGAAACCTCAAGTGATGTAAAATTAGCCTTGTTCCATTAACAGTAATAAAAATATAACAATAAACTGGGCAAAGAGCTGTAAATGGGAGGGAGCTACAGTGCGGAGTTGTTAGGCTTTAAAACTAGTTCAATGTGAAGACCACTCTATGTGTCAGGCTACAACAGCAAAGCCAAGAAATATATCCACCTTGGAGAAGTATCTGCAGGAGGATGGGATGGCTATTTCCTCCAGTCTTTCGAAGACACAGCCATTCCCTCCAGCCTCTCCAAGTGTTGTGGTTTAACCCCAGCCAGCAACTGAGCACCATGCAGTCACTCACTCACTCACTCCCTCCCTCCCTCTGCCCTCCTACCCCTTGCCCTGGTGAAAGCAGGTAAACCCCATAGGTTGAGACAAGAACAGTTTAATAATTAAATTGAGATAAATAAAATGCAATAATAATAACAGTAATAGCACCAATAATATAAATAAAGAAACAAGAGGAATGAAACAAATAAAATCCTCCGAGTTATGCACAATGCAGTTGCTCACCATCCACTGACTGATGCCCAACCTGTTCCTGAGCAACAATTGCTGCTTTCCAGCCAACACCCCCCCAAACAGTGTTATACTATATATAATACTATATTATATATTCAGTATTTCTATACTGAGCATGATGTTCTCTAGTATAGAATATCCCCTTGGATAATTTGGGTCAGCTGTCCTGGCTGTGCTCCCTCCTGTTTTCTGTGTTCCCCTTACTGGCAGGACATGAGAGACTGAAAAGTCCTTGACTTTTCCATATTATTCTCAGAATAAAGCCAAAACAGAGCACTGTACCAGGAAGAAAACTACCTCTATCCCAGCCAAAAACAGGACACCAGGGCATGGTCATTTCCTCCAACCTTGCAAAGGAATGGCCATTTCCTCCAGCCTCACCAAGCATGGGCATTTCCTCCCATCTCCCCACAGCATGGATGTGTCCTCCAAGCTCCCCGTGACATGGTCACGTCCTTCGAGCTCGTAGGGCGCGGACATTTCCTCCACGCTATACAAACCACTAGAGAGCAGCATTCGCACAGGCAACCACCTCCTGCAGCAGCTTCGCAGATCCCAGGTACTGATAGTCGGGAAACTGCCTTCCGATGGCCTCTCATGCCAGGAATATAGTTTAAATTGGCAGCCCGTGAACTAGTCCAAGCCAATGCCCCTGCAGCCCACCCGCAGCCTCCTGTTCTACCGCTGTAAAAGCCAGAATGCCTTATTCCAGGTGTTCCTGGGCATTAAGAGCAAACACGGAAGCAGTAGTTGGCCAGCACATGATGTTCTTCACCCAAGAGTACATCTGTTCAGTGAATCCCTGCGGGGCACTAAGGTGTATGCAGGGAGGGGAGGGCAGAGAGTAAAGAAAACATGAGCGAATAAGAAGAAATTGCACTTTTATTGTATCAGACTTGTAATTAGAAAGCCACTTACAGGCTGTAGATAATAAAACTTAACAAGTTTTACAAGCAAGCAGTAAACTCACAGTCTTACTCTTTCAATGATTTAACAGCACTGAAGGCAAAATTCTCAGCCCATCATGCATCAGAATGAAATGCTCCTGACTTGGACTCTTTCTTGCTTCATTTTAAAAGTATTTTGTTACTTAATGAACTCTTGCTGTTCCGCAATTAGTAGCCTCACACCCCTCTTTCTTCTGGTTGCTACCAGGTTCAGTGAAGGTTACCCTGTAGAAAATCTGACTGCATGGTCATAATAGCTCTGGTGACTTTAAAAATACTTAAGCTGAGCTGTGAGTTTCCATACAACTTTCTCCTCCCTCAGCACTCATATTCTTTAGCTCTATCCATTACCTGGCCTTCCCATGGAAGAGAAACCTGGGTGCTGAGGTTTGAGCTCGAAGCTTGGTCACAACCACAGTAGCAGCAACAGTGTTAATCTTAAAGCACAAAGACCCCAGCAGCACAGTTCCAGGGACTGCCAGATCTCATTGTGGAAGCAGTATGTGGTCACCAAGGCACTCAGCTGCAAAAGATGAAGTTGTGAAATGCATCTAGTGGAGCCTCTGTCACACCAGCAATGAGAACGTGGGAGGATAACCTTCTTGCAAGTCAGGGTCTGAGAAAAACAATATAGGAAAAAAGGAAATCCAATGTTTTTGAGGAAATATATTAGATATCAGGAAAACAAATCCCCACTATGAGGGTGGTGAGGCACTAGACGAGGTTGACCAGAGAAACTGTGGCTGCTCCTTCCCTGGCTGTGTTCAAGGCCAGGTTGGACGGGGCTTGGAGCAAGCTGCTCTAGTGGAAGATCTCCCTGCCCATGGCAGTGCATTGGAACTGGATGAGCTTGAAGGTCCCTTCCAACGCAAACCACCCTGGGATTGTGTGAAATAAAAAACTGCGCTTCTCTCCCCTCTTCCCCCACCCCGCTTTGTAAAACAGCAAACCAAAGAAAAAACAGCAGCAAAAGTAGGAAAGAAAAGCAGCAGCAAAGGCAGGAAAGAAAAAGAAGCAGCAAAAGCAGCAGCAAAAGCAGCACTTTTCTATTAGAAACACTGGTATCTTCACCTTCATCCACATACCGGTGTTAGAATGAAGCAAATTGTGAGAGCTCAGGATTGTTATGATTTTAATGACTAACTCAGAGCAATGAAAATAAGAAGATTCAGAGTAAGTCTCTCTCTCTTGATCTTGAATATCAAGAACTGCCCCTCCCAAGCTATCTTCCTGCTGTATGTTCGTCTGCTTGATGTCCCTGTCATGATTAACTCCCTGTCAGATGTCTTCTAGCACTGAACTGTGTTAAGATTGGTTTGCAGTTCTGAGGACACCAAGGTTGGGTCAGAGTCTGTTTTGTCAGACACTGCATTCACATAAGGCTGTGAGGCTCCTCAAAATCTTCCATGCTGCTCTGGGACTTACCCTTCCTTTTTCTCTCCAGAGAATTTAGTTTGTTCTGTTAGACAGAACACGGTATTAAAGCAAATGCTCAGGATATACTAAGCTTTTAAATTTTCCCCTTTCCATAGCAATTCAGCTAATAGAGCATGTTTGAGATTATAGTGCAAGACATGTTTGTATAATCTCCAAGTCCTCTGGGCCTGATTCTCTTCCTATACTCACCTTGTGCAACAGTGTGATGCCATCAAAGTCAAAAGAATGGCATAGGTATAACCAAGATTATCTCCAATGATCTGTGGCATTACACAGATGCAGACACAGTTGGGGAAGAAACAGTTTAATTCCTAGAGCCTGCATCTCTTGCAATTTAATCTCAATTAATTCTATTTGCAAATAGAAGAATCTGAAGTCGCCATCACCAATCTCTAATCCTACAGTAAGTCATGCTACGGCAAGTTTAATTAACAGTATTTAATAGTACATCAGAATCAAACTTACCCAACCCACCAGTGAAGCAATGAATCAATGGAACGACTGCAACAGATTTGGGAGTCAGAAAGGTTCTTACCTACCCCAGCAGCTCTACCTTCCAGAGGGGAGGGCCTGTGCTGTACATGGTGTGCATTTTTTCACAGTTCCAGAACTGCCCAATTTGCAGAAACAGGTGTTTTTTCCTGACATTTAGGAGAGAAAACTTTCCATTCTTAGGCATTTTCTATTTTAGCAGCAGAAGGCTGTTGTGTTGGCCACACCTGAAGCTTGTTTTTATTCAGGTGTTTTCCAAATGCTCTCTTCTAAAGCCCCACAGCTTCAGACCTACCAGATACAACAACAGAAATAACCCAGCCAACAAATGCACAAAAAGATTCAAAATGGGGGGCCTGAACCTCAGGGAGACTCAAGATCTTTTGGGGCATCTTTAGAAGCATAAAGCAACCTTAATCAAAATGTAAGCGGCGTCCTGAGAACCTCCCTGTTGCACCAGACAGCTGCCTGACCACCAGCCTGCTGATACCCCAGCAAGATGGTATTTTGTCCCCTTCAAAGAGGGTATGGAAGCCTGAAATGTGCCACTGAACCCCAGCTCCCAGTTCTCCAGCATCAGCAGTGGTGCAAAAATGAGCACAAACATAAGGTGACCTCCAGGGTGCTCTACTTTACAATTGCATGTCCAGGTGTATGGGCTAGAAAAGGCTGATGACAGGCTAAACTCCAACAAGTTCATTCCTGAACTCGAGTCCATAAATGAAGCAACTGAGAATTAGGCTCTTTGATGTGATGGCTAGCTGGAAAGTGTTCCTGTTGTGCCCGATGGGTTTTCAATGAGGCAATCTGTTGTACTCAAGAAGCACGGTAATTCTGCAGAAGCAGTTAGGAATAAATTTAGGGTAGGGAATTGGGAGAAGATTTTCAAGAAGCAGTACAAGGAGACTCTGGAATAGGCTGCCAAATCAGAAATTTGGAATCAAAATATGGAACAAGCTTTAAGAGAGAGGTTGGTGAATTTATGGAAGAGGTTTTATAACTATGAATGCAGATTTACAGACTTAACCCTGTGATTCAGCCATGTGCGTCTCCTGAGAGTTGTTAAACTAATCCATTTCTATAGGTTTAATAGGAATCTCTCTGGTTCCTGGGAAGCTTGGGTGCTGTACTGCAGCAGAACCAAAGAGGAATCACTCATGAAGTAAAGGCAGGGAAGAAAATATTAAAGCATGGATATTTTGTGTCCAGTACTTTGACACTACAGCATTTGGACATCCCTATGGGTGACCAGCTTCTCATCTTCTGTAACATGACTTGACCCTTGATCAGTCTCCAGCACTAGGGGAGAAGATGCTTTAGTGACTGGACTCACAGGCAGACAGACCGATACTAGGAAATTCGGTAACAGGTAATTATGTCTTTTGTCTCGTGAGATGAGTTAGTCAAGATATCCACCCTAAAATGATGACAGACACAATAATAAAGAACAAGATGGGGTGTTAACGAAACAGTGCCTAATTAAGCCATCAGGGCGAGCCCTGTGCCTTGGGAGATCCAGTTCAGCAACTTCTCAGTCACACCAAGACATGAAATCCAGGAGTGCAATAGTTTCCTCAGATGGTTTTCTCTGTGCACAAAAGTTCAAAGTACAGAATGGAGAAAAATCAAAGAGTATTCATACAGACATGCAGTAAAGGTCAGACTGAACATTTCACAGCCTGAGCTGAGGTCCTCTGCAGTGGTCTTCACTCCTAAAACAATGATCCTTCTTTTCATACTGAAGGAATACAGCTTCAGGACCCTTTGAAATACTGCCACAGTCATCTCAGTGATAAACCAGATAAAGTTGACAACTACAGACCTCCATTCGGAGCTGCTAGCGTAACTGTTGCATATCTCCCAGGGCATCTTAGATTTTGAGGCATTTAATTACCTGATCAGCATTTACTGATGGGCTGATAGCCAAGCTGTGTGGGAGCTGGAATAGCATTTTCTCTCTAGGAAGGAGGGGCTCGGGCCAGTATTTTTCTCACCTGTGGTTTTATGCTCCCTAGAATTAGTGGTACAACTTCAGTATTGACTTGGAGCTGAGCTGGGCTCCATCAGGTGAGAGTTGAGGAGTTGCTTAGCTCCACGTTCACTGTAAGGCCACATTACTCAGTGCACGTTTCTCCCGTAGTTTCCCAAAGTTTCAGTAAGGCAGGTTTCACTGCATATGGCATTTGCTCTAAAAATAGTCTTTGTGCAATTCATATGGAAGGGGAAAGCAATTACACCGCTACTATGGGAAAAACACTCACTCCCTTTCCATGGGCTGACTTCAGAGCCTCTTCGATGATAATTACCATCGTTTTTCTGCTGAGGTTGCTGACATGGAGGTGAAGTGACCTCCCCGTGTCTCTCCAGACCTGGACCCAAACCAGTGTTTAAGGTCAGGATGGCCCCACCTTCTGATTTCCAGACAGGGTTCAGGTCGTCTCCCTTTCAGCTATGGAAAGTGCTTTCCTTAATCACTTGATGTTGCAAGTTGAGGCTGGAAACTGACTCTGAAATAGTCCAGAAACCTCACAGCTTGCTTAAATAAAAACAGTGTCTCGACACAGAGAGACACTGTTTTTATTTAAGCACAGAAACACTTCAACAAGCTGCCTCCACATGCTGCACAAGTCCTACGTGCCCTCTTTCTCTCAGGTGTTCTAATTGAAGGGCATAACAAAGGTTAGTGAAGCTCTGACCTGAAGATACATATTAATGTATGTTGCACAAATATTCACATACAGTGTTTGAGCTGATGAAATGCACAGTCTCCTTTCATACCCAGGTGCTCTGTTGTCTTCAAGCCAGTAAGTGCAACGATTAAAAACCACTTTATTATGAGTCTGAGCTTATTCTATCTTCCTGCTTTGAAGTGCTATATTTCAGGACCCTATGTCAGCAGAAGGGCTAGTTTGATAACCACAAAGCATGATACTACCTAGAAAGCAGACAGGCAGGTTCTCCACTGCTGGAAAGTGCTCTAGTTCCTGCCTTCAGCAGAGCTATGACTGCAATTTGTACCAGCAGAGCAGCAGGCAAGGCCTGAGTCAGGGTTAGGTCTTGGGCTGGAATATTTCCCTCACTAGCAAAGGCTGGTGATTGAAACTAAGCAGCTTCCAGAGCCAAGAAGGGCCCCACCTGCCATGAGGCAAGAAAGGAAGTTGCACAGGTGAAGTCACAATATAGGAGAAGACGTGGTCTAAAATTCAGGTGTTCTGAACTTCAGTTGCCACACAATTATTAATAGAGGAAGTTACACCACAGCTAGAAACAGCTTCTTGCATTTGCACCCCAGGAATCCCAACTGGTGACAGGTACCAGCTCAGCCTGTTGCAATGATAGCATCTGCAGTGCATGCTCTGATAAGAGCTCTGGTAAAATGGTGGAGAGAGGACAAAGATAGTCTCAGGACAGCCAAATATGATGAAATTCACCTCTGTGTAGGACATGTGGTCTCCACTGCTGAAAATAATCCAACCATCAGAAATGAGGACAGTTTGACTTGCATACTGATAGCTCCCTGAGATTTTGAGGATAAAAGTCAGTGAGCTATTTTCACTCAATGAACTTGTTTTACGTGAATAATGCTTAGGGAACAAGCTGCATAAACTACAAGCTCCCTAAATTTCACATGTAGATTGAAATATCTCTTCAAATGCCATTTTGGCACCCAAATGAGACCAGTGTCCAAATCCCATTTGGGTGTGATAAATCTTGTATATTATTTAAAAAATCCCTTTTCACATAATACATGGAGATAAACTCAGCTCCCTTTTCTGTCACATGTAGGTGAGTGGGATCTGCATCTTCTGTGTGATGGACAATAACATGCGTTCAAAACTGTTTGTTCTAAAATGAAAGAAGAATGGAATCTATGAAGATCTTTATGGGGAAAAAAATAAAAACAACCCTTATGAGTTTACAGAATCTTAAGAAAGTCACTTTAGAGAATTCATTGATGAAAAGCAGGTGAGAAAATTGCAGATTAGCCCCCCTATCTTAAACTATGAATACAATCCTAAAAAGGGGGGGAATTAGGTGAAATTAAATGACTCATGCATGGTTTGAAATGGAACCATGCTGGCTGACACCACACCAAGATTCCTGATCTCCATGGGGTCTGCAATGAATGTATTGACCTAAGGGTTTGAACTTTATTCACTCATAATTTTTTTGTTAAATCAGACTAGTCAGAACAGGGAATAAAACACATTCTGCACCAAAAGGCTTTCTTCACAGTGCCTACGTGTAAAACAAGTCTGTGGAGGAAATGCACAACGGCAGTTGTGAAAGAATGAGCTCATTACCTAGGAGGACTCATTCCCAGAAGGCAGGGCTTTGAAACCATATAAAAGTTCTCAAATCTCTGTGCTGCACCATCCACTCGACTTCGTGTGCTTCTCCCTGTTGACTGGTTGGGTAAGTCAGAGAATACTGATACTCTTTTGTGATGTCTATAATTTTACTGCTTGGCTTAGTGTAGGCAGACTCTTTAAAGAAATATTTTATTTGATACCTTTGAATATGCACAAGATACCTTCAAAGAAGAGAAACTGTGGGCATTGGGGTAGGACAAGGATCCTTGGAATGACTCTGCAAGGCAAATTCAGATTGTGTGTAAATGTGAGGATAGTTAAGTGCTAAATTAAAACCTTTCTGAAGAAGAGATTAGATAAAATATGTTGGTTTAAGTATAATTGATGCGGCCTTCAGGCAACGAGAGGGTCTGAATGGCCCCTTAAAAGCTCCTTCCAAAACTGTTCTCTGCAATTCTGCTGTTTATAACACGACTTCTACTAAAACTCCAGTTTCATTGAAGAATTATTTTGTAAAAGATAGATTTGGGAGTATGAGAGGCTGTAGGGAGTAGAAGGGTGAAAGTACTCCTAGTGTGGTGTCTCATTCATGTTAACCATATCAAGAACAACATATTAACTTGGCTTAATATCTTATCAGATCTTTATAAAGAAAATACTAAGAGACAAGTGATATTGATTGGGAGGATCTGGGAAGATGCAGAAGAGAGGAATTAATTTGCTTTGAAGATGTGTTAAGAGGAGTAGGCAACATGAGGAAGGGAGAATGAACTTGCACACTCTTATGTGATCTGTGTTGCTGACAGTCCTGCATTGAGGGGACTAAAAAATGCCCCTTCCAAGAAACACTTCTGAGATTCTAAACTTATTTGTGCCCTTAGCTTGTTTTTAGAAAAACAGCAACACGAGCTTTACCAAGGACACAACAGGAGCTCAGCTGAGCCTGGTGCCTACCTTCAGTAGCCCACAAAACAAGGGCAGTTTCATAAATCATTAAGAAATCCCATTTGGCCTGTTGCACGTTACTGGCCTTGGGAGAAGAAATCCCTCTTGATTATTCTGATTCACACAAGCTTCATGTATTATTAGTGGCCATGATAATCCACACACATAAGGAGGCATTACCACTGCTAATTCTTTCCATGACAGCTGGAAGAACTGTGCCACAAGTAAGCTCCATCCATTATATCACAGATGAAGTCAGAGTGAAACCAGAGCAAGAGGAGGAGTTGGCCTACTGTTACTGCAAAGATTCTTTATACTACAGAAAGCTATTCAGCTTGTTGGTGAGGTCCACCTTGAGGACTTAGCACCTCAGTTCTCTAATTCCAAGTAAAATCTGGAAACCATTTTAAAAGGGGCAAAAGCAAAGGAAATGTTTCAGTTTTGCCAATGTGAAATATTCTATTGGGCCCAGGTTAATATTTTTCTACTTTTTGATAGACTAAACCTTTTTAAATGCGTGTATTCAGCATTCATTTTATTATTATTATTATTATTACTTTCTGAAACCACTTTCAAAATCAACAGATCTGTTATTTGCCAGCCTTTCTCATTAATTCCTCAGGACACCTTGAGAAGTGTGAAGCAACAGGAAAAAGAGCTCTGAAGTGTAAATCAACTCCAAGATAAAAGGAGTAGTTCTACCACAGTTAGACTTGATAGGGCTTTCCCACATTGCAGAACAGAAAGGAGGGACAAGATGAAACAGTCAGAACAGGAGCTGAAAGGCAAGATGAAAAAGAAAGAGCAAATCATTAGTCTTTTGAGCAAACCTGCCTTGGGAAACCAAAAGCAAACTAAGAGAACTTTATGCTTGCAGCGATTCAATTTTTCTTCACAGTTCTTTCACCCTTATCACAATGCAGCTCATTCGTGAGACACAATAACACTCTGACATTTCTTTCAGATAATCTTGTTTTCTGCAAAGATGTCTTTGAATCAAATGCAAATTAAGCAGGAAATCCTGCTCCCACCTGGCCTGAGCAAGACAATTCCAAAGCACAGCCAAGACCCTGTGCCATGCAGTGATCCAGTCCCACATCCACAGCAAGAGCCTGAAGTCCAAGTCCCAGCACCTTGCCCAGAGCCAGTTCCAGTAGAAGTGGTGCCAGAAAAAGAAGTGCCATTGCCAGCACCAGTGGTGGAACCAGGCAAGGGAGAAGCACCAGTGATAGTAATACCCAAGAGTCCCCTTCAGGAACAACAGCAGCAACAGCAATGCAAGCTACCACCGACTTTCCCACCTGTATCGCACCCTGAGCCTGTTTCACACCCTGAAGAGAAACCAGAGTGCAAAGAGCTACCTGTGCCAGCCCCTGTTTCCGGCTGTAAACCAACTCCACATGTGCTGGAGAAGCAGGAGTGCAAGGAGATCCCTGTGCCAGTTCCTGTTTCACACCCTGAACCTGCACCATGTCCCCAGGAGAAGCAGGAATGCAAGGAGATCCCAGTGTCAATCCCTGCTCCATGCCCTGAACCTGCACCACACCCCCAGGAGAAGCAGGAGTGCAAGGAGGTCCCTGTGCCCACCCCACACCCTCCAGAGAAACAGGAGCAGAGGGACACCCCTGTGCCAATCCCTGAACCCACACCGTGTGCTCAAGAAAAGCAACAGCACAAGGAGATCCCTGTGCCGATCCCTGTTCCGCACCCTGAACCTGCACCGTGTCCTCAGGAGAAGCAGGAATGCAAGGAGATCCCAGTGCCAATCCCTGTTCCACACCCTGAACCTGCACCACATCCCCAGGAGAAGCAGGAGTGCAAGGAGATCCCTGTGCCCACCCTACACCCTCCAGAGAAGCAGGAGCACAGGGATACCCCTGTGCCAATCCCTGCTCCCTGCCCTGATTCAGGGAAGTCCTCCCATCCAGAGAAGTATCCTCCCATTGAGCAGCAGCAGGTGAAGCAGCCCAACCAGTGGCCACCCATGCAGAAGTAATCTGCAGCTGACAAGGGAAGCCCTGAAGAGAGGAGATTGCAAATCCAATCTTCCTCTCCCCATGTCTCACAACCAGAGGTCATTTTCCAACACCCTTTTATTCACTGCAGAATTTTTATTAAGAAGCACAGCTTCCAACTCCCCCCTCCCAGCTAACACTAGTGTTATCCCGTACTAACAGCCATAAGCTAACTGACATGTTGGGACTGGCAATAGATAAGGCTTCAAGTGGTGCTGCAGGCATGTGCGTTCAGCTTTTCAGGTGCCTGAATTTCTGCCCTCTCCCAGTCATCCCTCTGGCTTTTAAAGGCCCAGAAAGAGACCAAAGAGCATGACGGCACACATGAGTCAGGGTCTATTAAGCTGAACAATAAACTTAACCCAAATGCAGTTAGGGTCCTAGAGCTCATGCCTTCCTCCCCCAGCTCCCCATACATAAATGTCATCTCCCACCTTGCAGTTAGGGGTTTTTCCTATTAATAATAGGATTTGAGGTTTGTGTAGATCCTGCTGCTAAGGGTTCTGGTAAATGGCAATGAGACTTTCTGAATCACAAATCCATAGTGCTGAATACTTTATGTAATCAAAAAAAATAACACTGGGCTAGAGGAAATATTTTACAAAAGAGCCATCACCTCTTAATTATCTGCTTAGCTGAAGTATTTGTAATCAGTGCTTTCCTCAGAGAGCTCACCTTGGGTTATCCAGGATGTGTAAAAGAACAGTTTAACATGAGATTATTTATGGAAAACATAGATAATCAAATCCAATCCAGACATGTTTTGAAATAGATTAACTTCAGGCGTGGCTTTCATCTGTTAGACAGGATAAAGGAGGAAACATAGAGTGCTGTCTCAATTACACCCTGGAACACGTTTCACGACACAGTGCTGTTGTGTATGTATTTGGTACTTACCTCTAATTATTTTAGGCTGATATTGTACCCAGGATTAATTTCACTGTGAAAATCAACAATAAAAAATACTTTGAATACCAAGTCGTGGAGATTCTTAATCACTTTGCTTAAAAAAAAGATGAAAAGAAACCTCAGCTTGGAACAGT
Organism: Pezoporus occidentalis; assembly: GCF_034315485.1. Taxonomy (NCBI): domain Eukaryota; kingdom Metazoa; phylum Chordata; class Aves; order Psittaciformes; family Psittacidae; genus Pezoporus; species Pezoporus occidentalis. Next base: position 7,982,235 of record NW_026914829.1, read on the forward strand.
CAGAAATTTTTTAGGCTCAAAGCTGGGTAAATCAAGACTCAGAAACTTTGGTGCTTGCAGGGGACCCTGAGTCTGCTGCTCCTCTCCATGCACCAGGATTAGACAACCTGCAAGAGTTCCTGCATTGCGTCAGTCTATTGGGCTGGCTGATAACGCTGATCACTCCTCAGCAAGACACCACGTCCCAGAGCACAGCACATGACATCAGCTCACATCGAGCTGTCCCCACTTTCAGTCTGCCCAGTTCAAACATATTCCCAGCCACTATGTGACCTTCAGAACACATAAGGCAGGGTGCAAGCACAAGCAAAGAAGGTTTTCCCACACTTCAGATGAGCCAGGAGTGATGCAATCCCACTAGCTCGGCCCCGTACCTGTTAGATGAGTGTTAGACACATCCAATCTCATTGTCTGATCACAGAATCTCACTGAGTCACACAGCTGCTGGTTAGCAGAGCAAGCTTATGTCTGTCTGCCAGATATCATATCACTCAACAGTGTCTGTATTTATAGTTTTCCTCCTCTGCCATGCAGCTGACTGGAAATCAATTAGCTGAGCCCGTATGTCCTCCTGAGAAGCTGAAACATTTCTGAATCTGCCTTCTTTTAAAATAGAAGCTATTCATTCTGAACAGGCAAAAACTTCCTTTCAGTGTCAAAAATTTCCAAAGACTCTTTTACTCTCAGCAGTTACAGTATAGTTTAGACTCTAAATCCACAGTTAATTGCTTTGATAGACCCACAAGAGCATACTTCAGAATATTATACAATAATTATTATGCTAGGATGCTGGAGACGGGCTCTGCATCAGTGACTGTAGTGATAGCACAAGGGGCAACAAGTTCAAAGGTAAACAGAGGAAGTTCAGAAAGCAGCTCAGCAGGAAAGGGCCCTGCATTTAAACGGACATGTTGAATGTTAATGTTTAAAGGTAACTCTTTGGCTAATAAAAGAAAGCAAAAGAAAATGGATGACACCAGTAAAGTGAAAAATAATATCAGGAAGCAAATAATGAGGTCACTTATAATTTTATTGCAGCATAACCAAATAAAGATCAGAAGAACATAGCCCCACAATATTAGTTCTTTATATTAAAGGATGAATAAATCCAATTTAATGAACTGCATCACTTTGAAAAGTAATTTCTGCTTGCAAACAGAAGAGGTGTGCTGCAAATTTTTAGCTATTCTGGCAGAGCCAGCAGAAAAGAGAGCTTGGAAATAAGTATTTGTATCTTCCATAGCACTTTGTGGCCACTGCTGCTAGTGCTACTTCTGCTTTGGGCACTGCTGCTGCTGCTGCTGCTGCGGAATGCTCTTCACAGGACACTTGGTTTGCCCTTTTGGTGCCTGGGATTGCTCCACACACTTTGGAGGACACTTTTCCTGGCATTTTGAAGGTATCTGCTGCTGCTGTTTCTGCTGGTGGGAAGACATCTTTTCTAAACCTGGAAGGAAACCAAAATGCCATTTCTATTATTTTAAACCCTACACACTTCTTGTTCCTGGATATTAATTTCAGTCAGTTCTTTAGCTTTGAGATCAAATCAACAGTGAAGAATCTATATAGGTTAATAAAGGCAAACCCACACAACTGACCCCCAACCCCACTGTTGGAAATCCTTGAGGAGGATGCCGTTCAAACCAAATTCCTGTTGGTGACTCCGGTCTGCTGCAGCTGCCCCACAGTTTCTTTTTCTGCACTCCTATTACAATTAGTCTCTATGGAGATCAGCCACACTGCTGAGGCATAACTGTACATAAGCATAAATGAGTAAGAGGCAAGCACCCTCTTAACAAAGTTGTGATCCAAACAGGTGTAACCAAACAGGCTACAGAGGTGGATGGAAGAGAAACAATGACAGGGGTTTCCCTTCTTTCCCTCTGCTCACTGTTTTCTGAACACTTCAGCTGTGACAAGCTAAAAAGCAATACAAATTTTGATGAAAGCATGCTTAGTTCAAGGAGAACCTCAGAGCAATATTTAAAGCTAATCAAAGAGGAGCAGAAAGCTAGTGACATTTAAGTATTGCAAATGGTTTTGAAAGGAAAAATGATTTGATAACAATCCCTTCCAGCAATGCCTTGTCTCTGCTTAGTTTATTGGCAGAAGCCCTGTCTCTGGCTGTTCAATGCCAGGGAACTGTCCTCCTCCTCAGTGGTGATGCAGTTTTATACAAAGAAGTGAAACTCAGAGCCCAGGAGATCCAGGAGACTGCAGTGACCAACCCACGGCTGCTTGATGGGTACAAAATAAGGTGCTGGCAGATGCCATCCTTTAGTAGCTGATACTCAATGCCCAATGGTTATCCACAAGCATTCTTATCAGTTGGGAGAAAAAATTATGAGGGTTGACAAGGGCTTCCTGGTCTAAACAGTTAGCAAGCCATTGTCTAGAGCCTCAGAAAGTCTCAACATAACACAGCTTTCACCTGTATGGAGATGAAATTGTCAGGGAGAGGAACTGAAACAGTTACAAGACAAACAAAGAGAAATCACACTGTCTCCTGAGAACAGGGCATCATAAACCCCCACTTCTATAGCTAAATGTGCATAGGACTCACCTGATGTCTCCTGCTCTTAGAAGAAGAGAAGAAGAAGGCACTCAAGTTAACAAGCCTCCCAAATAGGAGGCTTTTATATGCTTCCAAAAGTCAGCCCCAGGAGCTGATGACAACAGATTAACTTGATGACCAGAATCTTTCACAACCAGAACTTGCTCCACTGACACCTCCATACACCTGGACTTCAGTCAAGGTCTGTGAGAGATGTTTCCTCTTTCAGGTGCGGGGGATTTGTTGTTTTTAATGTAAGGCACACCCAATCTGGTAATAACTGGCTAATTTATTAATAATTAATCTTCTCTCAACCCTGGGCAAAGATCCCACAAATGAAAACAGGTTTGAGAGATGTTCTGTGTTTGGCAGTCTGGGTTTCTGGGTTTTGCTCCGATTCTTCTCTATTTTCCTTCCTGAAAAGGGGAGTGAAACACTTGATATTGCCAAGAAATTAAGAAGCTTTCCCCTAATTTTTTTCTTGTGCATTCACATAGCTTTTCACTGAAGCAACTAGAACTTATTTTTTGTAAACACTGTGGCTTGCTGAAGTTGTGTCAGGATTTCTTTTCTCTGGGTTTCAGAAACATGTTGGTCCCCTTGAAACTTTTCCAAGGAAGGAACAGAGAGGATGTTTCAACTGAAATGATGTTTATAGTTCTAATGGAAAAAGTAGTTCAAGCCTCTCCTGACTATTCATCAATACTATGCCCTGTAGGATCATATTCAACCTAATGAATTACAGCCCAGTTTCCATTACATATGTGAGATACTTGGAGAGATGACGGACGTGGCTTCCACTGGGTGTAGGAGAGCAGAAGGTCTTAATGGAAAAAAGATCATCCCATATCTTAACATCCCTCACCCACCCCTGATTTACCAGGGGTCTTAATGACCCCCAAGATTGACATGGCACAAGTGTCACTAATTTGTTGTAAATACACAGGGGAATCTCAGCAATGCACAGAACTAACCACAGGTGCGTAGGAGAGCCATGTGTCAAGGCTTTTGCAACAGCTTTCCCACAGGCACAGGAAGCATGATGAGCATAAACCAACAGGTCTCTTCTGCCACTTCCTCTGGGGTTTTCAGCACCATGTGCTCCTGTCTGTGATTAGTGTGGCTGGTGCAATGCTCACAGCAGAGAGAGAAAGAAGAAAAAATTTAAATGACTAATGCAGCTGATAGAGATGGATGAAGATGCTTGGAATTCTGTCATAGATGACTAACCTATGGGACAGACCTCATTAGTAGTTGCATGTGACTTCCTGACTAAGACATTTTCCATGCCTGAAAGTGGACACTGACACTACACATGTGGCAGCAGCAAGCAGTTATTAGCAAGGCAGTGTTCACTGCTGAATCCCCAACGGTTTGCATTCAAAAGTAGGAATTAGACGTGCATGTTCCTAGTCTTCACATCCATTTTTGTGCTGTTGAATATCTGGTCCACCTCCCCTTGTTTTGTCTATCTGAACTGAAAGGTGTGTTCAGGTGTAAAATGTTTGCTTTACTGAGTCATGTTTTTCTTATCATTATTCCTCTTTGATGGTGTCACCTTTTGGTGTTGACAGAAATAACACAGTAAGAAATCTACTGTAAAAATCTCTGCACCTGCACATAAGGTTTCATTAAAAGCTGATTTGGTAACAGTGTTTACACACTGCTAAATATAACCCTTTTCTTTTCTAGATTAGATATTCTCCACCCTTGCTATAATGATACGGTACGCGGATAGCAATTCTCTACATCCCAGACATGGAAATTGTGTGGCCATCACAGAGACAGAGGTAAGCAAGTCACATGCACCGTCCAAGAGACAATGAGAGCATTGTCTCTGAAACTCAGCATTTAGATGGGTATAATGTCCCCCCAGACAATGGGCTTCCTTCTGTTTCAAAATTATTACTCCAAATAAAGAAGATGCATTTATAAATGAATTAAAGTATTACTGCACCTGCCAGGCATTAATGAACTGAATTAATGAACCAGAATGTCAACCAGTCTATCAGTCATGGATGTGACTTCTCCTCATTGCAGATGGTGAACAGATAGGGAGCAAGAGAGTGACCTGCCTAAAGCCATATAAAGTATCTGCAGCAAACTTGGGAAAAAATCCTGTGAACTTGCAAGACTTGGACCTGTTCCTGAACCACAAAAAGATTCATTTCCTGAAGCCAGATCCCCTACTTTCTATATTCAGTCAATGAAGAAGAATTAATCAAAAATACCACTTTCATTTCCAACAGAGTGCTTTTAAGAAATAATTCATACCTCAGCAAGAGCATTTTAACTCCTTCTTTCTTGGATTTGTGGCTTTCTTCCACTTAAATATACCTTCTAATGGCGTCTAATATTTTCCTCCAAAATCCAGAGATACAAAGATCAAAATGTAATCATTAATAAATGTGAAAATTTAATTTCTATCATTATTTTCACATGGGATAGAACTCTTCTGGTTTTGTATCTGTCAGAAAAGTATTGACCAGATGATGTTTTGCCTACAGTGTTAAAAGACGTTGCTCCACATTATAATGCATTCTTTCCCTGTTTACAGCACTGCATTGCAGGTACAAATTGTCCACAACCACAGCAGTTTTTTTAAATGGAAACTGAAGGAAGATGTTCTTGGGCCCAATGACACTGAAACGAGGCGATGAAAGAAAGACATACGACACATGATGCCATCAATGGTCAATTTTTATTGCTGCACATAGACAAGAGGACAAAGATTAAAAGACAAACTGAGAAATAAAGAACTGAAGGGGAAGCATCTTCCAACATCAACTGTTTACAGAACAGACCTTGCTAAATAACTTCCCAAGATGCCCAGCAGTATAATTATTGGCCAACTGCAGTTACCAAGAAAGAAGTTGCTGAGATAGCAGTAGCAGAAGTATCATAGCAAGCAAAGGGTGGAAACATTCAGACAAATGTTTTCCAAGACAAAGAGAGCATGGGGTAAACAGATCAGGAGAAGTCTCAGTATGTTGCAGATGGGTCTATAACGTGGTTTTCGTTCCATGGATGCTTGTGAGCCTATGGATATTGCAATGCACTGAAGCACCAGGGCCGCAGGCTAGGCTCATGTGTTAAGGTGATCAGCACGGCCGAGAGCAGACAGTGCTACATGGCTCCAGGCACACCGTCTCACATGAATCAACACACTTGGTGGTACACACCTCCACGCATGGGGGTGGGCAGGGCTCCACACACTTGCTGCAGCACTGGGTGGCACAAGGCTCCACACACTGAGTGGTGCACTGAGTGGCACACGGCTTTACACAGACATCAATGCACTTAGGGGGGCAGACCTCCACACACTGGGTGCTGCAGGGCTCCACGCAGGTGGTGGTGCACTGGGTGGGACATGGCTCCACACACTGGGTGGTGCAGGATGTGGTGCACTGGGTGGCACAAGGCTCCACACACTGGGTGCTGCAGGTGGTGGTGCACTGGATGGGACATGGCTCCACGCACTGGGTGGTGCAGGACGTGGTGCACTGGGTGGCACAGGGCGTTGTGCAGACCTCCACGCATGGGGTGGGACATGGCTTCACACAGATGCTGTCACAGGGCTCCACACACACCGTCTTGCAGGGCTCCACACACTTGCTGCATTTCTGCAGACAAATGGGAGGGGGCAGGCAGGGCTGTTTGCACTGCTCGTAGTAAGACATGCTTCTGAGGTGCTGATAAAGCTGAAGACAAAGAAAAGAGATACAAAATCAGGGCACTCATCCTTTCTTCTTGAGCCACAATTCACAATCTGAACTCTTGCAGCATACATAAAAGTTAGATGTTGGACTAAGAAAAGAGCTCTCAGGAAAAATTACATGTCTGAACGATTTCTGGATTCAGACATATTCAACTACAACTGCCACATTATTCTTTCTTTTCTTGGGAACCTGCAAGTACCACTGTTAGGAAGACTACAGCCATAAACCCTGAATTTTATATAACCGCCCACAGTTAAACTTTGCAGAAGCCATAACATGAAAATAGTTCATGTCTTTATTTTCTTAGTTGTATCAGCAGACATTCCCAGGCCCAACTCTTTCATCGTCAGTTCCTCACAGAGCACATCTCCCTTGGTGTAGGTATTGAGCTGCTAATGCCCAAAGATAAAGACCAGAGATCAAAAATTCAGGCACTACTCGAAATCCTCCAGTTGTATATCACTGGAGTACATCACTGTACTATCGTCATGGTATATCATCATGGTACGTCACTGGAGTTGTATCAATATTAATGGGCTCATCCTTTCATAAGAAAAGGGTTAGCCCAGAGCTTACAGCTCCTATTTCTAATTCATTTCCTCATCTTGACTTGTCCCAGATGGCTCCTGCAGCTTTGCCCTCAGGTATTCTGCAGCTTCCTTCTTCCAGATAATGCTTCTTCCCACTCATCTCTTTGAAGTCCCAAAACTACTCTGCAACATCTACTAATCTATTTAATTTCCAGTCTTAAAGCCATATGAAAAAATTAATGAAGATAGAATAAGTAGGAAGATGAGAAGCAGTCACAGCTTCTGAGGAGGTGACAGGACATTTGCAAGATACTTAAGCAATAGTCAAACACCCTCTCCCACATTCCGGGATAAATCCTGGGACTGAAACACCAGAAGCAAAGCTCTCCTGTGATCAGTAATAAATTCTCTTGACCAGAACAATCAAGTAACACAGCCATTGCATTATTCCCTGATAAATCCAAGAAAGACTTACCGGTCCACCAGTGCAGGTGAGTGAGTGAGAAATCAAACGAACTGCTGTGAGCATCAAAATGCAAACCTTTTTATATGGCTTGCATGGCGTCATCTCCGGAAACAAGGGAGCCCAGGGGTATGGACACCTGACCACTAACTACCTCAACAGGCTCCACCTATACATGCTTTACATATTTGTTTGCATCCTAATTTTTGATGGAAACCCTCTTCCAGGAAAAGCATATGATCTTGAGTAAATTCTGCTTCTACCTAAACCCTGTGTCATGTGGTTCTAAATGAGAATGATAGAGTAATTAAAAAAATCAAGTGATGGATTGATTGCTCTTCAGAAAAGATTTAATATGCTTGGATATTTTCATCTCCTTATTTCCATAAATGTCTGGATGATACTTTAGATTGTTTTCAATGCAGTATGAATAGAAAGTTATTATTAGGGAAGATGGAAGATCTGATTTACTATGAGAAATAGCATGTCCTAATTCTTATGGTAAGAAGCAGCTAATCCTGGAGTGGCCCTCAGAGCTTCCACAGACTGTTGAAGTATCTGTTTCTCTAATAATTTTTTAATCATTAAATGCACCCAACCAATCCCTCTCCACACTCTCATTAACAACATGCATGCTCGGCAATGTCAATGGGGACGCACCTCTAGTTACCTTGAGGACCTCTTCAAGCCATTCAGGGCAAAGTAAAGGGGCATTCATTTTAAAAGCTTTTTTTCACTGCCAGAGCAGTGTAAAGAGCTTCAATTTAAGTGGCATTTAGGCCCAGGACTTTGAGTTAGCATATTGAAGCCCTTTGCTATTCACAATAACTCAGCTCTGCAGCACAGAAAACATGCGTGAATGCATCTAATCCTCCCTGCAGATTTTAAAACAAACCAAGAGCAACTAGCTCAGATTTAGGTGTGTAATAATTTAATAGATTCATCTCTTCCCATATTTTCCTCCTAGAGGTGACCCTGCTGAGTGATGCTGAGCAAGCAATTGTCCTCCAGCACTTTTAGGTCTACCCACATCAGCATCCTCCAACACTTATCTTGCTGATGAGTTTCTCATAGTCTGGTTTGTACAGTTCTTCATGCTTTCCTAGGGCTCCAGGCTCACCTCTAAAACCTAGGTGAGAACCGGTCCTACGTCTCCCTTTCCATAGTGGGTTATTTTATAACCTATTGTTATCTTTGATTAGCAAGAAATTGTAACAACTTCTGAGAGAAATGGACATTTTAGGGGATATAAATTGATCTGCCTTTGTAATATGTGGGGACATGAGAGGGCTGGATTATTATTCTTAATTGACACTTATTTGTGGGTCTCATATATATGAGCAATTTAGTCATTTGAATAGTCACCTTAACTGCAGTGAGTCAGGACATCACAGCAACATCCTTTCCTGTCCATTTGCCTTTGGCGAAAGAGCTGAAGTGATTTTCCACATCTGACACTTCTGGGATCTATTCAATTAAATGGCACGTGTTAAGGTCTCTGGCAGAACCACAGGCTGGTATGAAGGGTTATGCTTTGATAAAAAGAGCACAAAAGATTGCAAACCTGAAACTCCAGGAGGTTTCTGGAGCCCAGGAGGAGACAGACTCCCCTACCTGGAAGTCTGTGTGATGCTGCAGAAGAGGAGCCCACTGACCATTGTATTCTGGTACTCAGGACAATATTTCTGAAAAACTCAGTAAAGAAGAACATGGTCAACACTTTTGGATTTGAATAATCAGGGAGACTTCATATTTCACCACAAAGAGCTACTAAAGATGGAGGCTCATCAAGACTAAAGCCATTTTCCTACAGCTATAAAAATCTTCCCTGCGGACATGAAACACTGAATAATTAAGCAGATGAGAGTGTTAACATAAATACAAAACTTCAGGATGTGCAGATGTTATGATTTTTGATAGAAACATCTCAAACTGATATATTTCCCTTGCAGCTGTTTAGATATGCACCATTTTAAACTGTTCAGCTGGATTTCTACCAAGAAAAAAAGCCCCCTATTATCAACCACAGAAGACTTTTCTTTTAAAAATGTCGTACTTCTGGATTCATTGCTTTACCTAAAAACCTCCTAAATAAACTTCTTACTTTTTCATAGAAATCAAGAGATTCACAGCATGGTAAGACCTTCCCAGCCCACTCTCCTGCGTGTTATTGTATTTCAATCTCAAAGCCTGTAGCTGTATTACAACTGACTTTCACTTCTCATCATTCCCTACCACAACTACCTGGGGAAGGTGTGAGGGTGTGATCCAGCTCTGAGGGCAGCTTCCAGGTGGGGCAGGTCTCCAAGACTGATGGTCCATCCCTTTCCTTTGGAAACATTTGCATAGCTGAGATGCCAGGAGCCTGAACATAGAATGCAATTAGCCTCCCATGAAAACAAGTGGCTTGACTAGTCCATGCCTTAGGGACTATTTGATTGAGTAATAAGATCGTTACTTTGGGGGCTGAGAGGAACCCAAATACAGCACTATTCTGTGGGCAGGTTCCAGGTGGGGCAGGTGTCAAGACTGATGGTCTATCCCTCCCCTTTAGAAACCTATTCATAGCTGAGATGCCAGGAGGCTGAATGTGGAAGACTATGAGGATCCAATGAAAAGAAGGAGCTTGGCCAGTCCATGCCCTAGGGACTAGTTGATCGAGTAATGAGATTGTTATTTCTAGGCCTGAAAGGAGCCCAAATACGGCACTAGCCACCTCTTTCCTCTTTACTCCTGAAGGTGAGTGCTTCAGGAAGAATGAAGCTTCTAAGAAGCACTTTGGGAAATGCTTTTGGCTTTCCGAGCCCTTTCAAAAGCATGGCAGAGAAGGGCTTCCTCGTGCCATAGAACATCCCCTCTCCCAACAGTCGTATTGTATATCCCACATGAGTTCAAGTTTCCCCAGGGATATTCCCTTACACCTTCCCATAAGTTCGACCAGAAGCTACCACCTCACAAACATCAGGGATTTCAGAAGATACTCAAAGAGAAAGGGTGAGTCTGCAGGAAGGTCAGAGTGAAGGAAAAACATGCAGACAGCTGAGGCCAAGCGAACTTTTTTTATTATTGCTTCTCACAAGAATAGGAACAAGGTGGCAAGGAAGAACACATGGGCAAATTCCTCCAGCCACATCAGTACAAAGAGGAATTAGAGAATACCTCTCCCAGGCAATATCCTGGGGGCACAAAGTCACTTAGGTACAAGTTACAAGGAAAGGAATTGTTCTTTGATTAAATACAGCAGAAATGATGCAGAGCAGGAGAAGAAACTGTTGGAGGATTTACTCTTCTTAGGGCAGGAAGGGCACTAGGAAATGGAAGTCCGGAGAAAGATGTTGGCAAGCACAGGGATCAGCAAACCGTTTTCATTCCTTAGGCTTTGGAGAATCCACAGGACAATGGTAGTGCAGAGTAGGGTCACGTTGAGGCTGTCACCATGGGAGCCCCCACATGCAGAACCTCATGGAGCAACGCAGATACTTCATCAGACATCAATGAGACCCAGGTTCAAGAAAATGGTGTTGCCGTTGCTCCCAGCTCCACTGCATGCATTCACGCACCTCCCAGCATTCTGGGACACATAGTGCCCAGGCAAGTAAACGCAGATACTCCCAGCTCCACTCAGACATGGGACACATGAGACCCAGGTTCAAGAAAATGGTGTTGCCGTTGCTCTCAGCTCCACTGCATGCATTCACGCACCTCCCGGCATTCTGGGACACATCAATAGTGCCCAGGTTCAAGTAAATGGTGTTGCCGTTGCTCCCAGCTCCACTGCCTCCATTCACACACCTCCCAGGCTGCTGGGACACATCAATAGTGCCCAGGTTCAAGTAAATGGTGTTGCCCCTGCTCACATCCTTGCAACAGGGATCCACACACCTGGCATTCCGGAGCACATCGAGATTGCCCTGGTTGAAGTAAATGGGGTTGCCCTGAGGATTCCCAGCATTTCTATATGAATACAGATATGGAGCCACAAGAGGGGTGTTAGCCAGATTTCTAATAGCATCTTCAAATCTTCCTAAGGAAGAACTCCCCAGCTGGGCGTTTGGAGAGAGAAAGCAGGGCTGTCTCAGATCGCAACCGTTTTGGAAACTCATCTTTGAGGGATGGGTATTATCTGAAATCAGGAAAGGAATACACTTTGAGGAAAACAAAGACATTCAGCTTTCACAAAGTGTTGCATACCCCTCAATTAAGTAGCCTTTTTTTAAGCGAATCCTGAACAATATCCTGAGAAAACAGCCTCAAATCCAGAGCAAAGCGCTAAGCCTGCAAAAAAGCACTCAGACATTTAGCTGCTGGCTGCACTTACATTTCAAACAACTTCTTTTCTAAAGAAGAAAGAAAGGTGGTGCTGTCTCGACTCAGGGAGATTATACGGCAGGGTCTGAAATCATGGCACTACTCACATATCCACAGAGTCCCTTGCTTTGGGATTAGCTCTATGACATGACTTCCCAAATTCCACCCACACAGGACCTTGTCCATGCACAGGTCCTCAGCTAGAGAACATTAAGTGAGGCATCGTGACAAAAAACTGCCACAAGGAAAGGAGCTGATGCTTATAGTGCAGCAGCTTTCCCACCTCTCCTACAGAAGTCCTTTGAGCTCTTCTCATCCACATTTCCTTCCAGACATTGCAGCCTGCAAGATCCACTTCTTCTCTTCCCTCCCACTTTTTTCCTTTGCAGTCCTAAGCCTTGCCTTTCCATCTTTCTCAAACCCACTAATTTCATGCCTGAAACAGAGTAGATTGTCCTTGGGAAAAGACAGAGATTAGTCCCTTACAGCTACCCTGAGACTCTTCTTGGTAGAGAAGGCACAGCAATTGCAAAGCACACAGCAAATAAAGACTGGTAGAAATTGGCATGAATATTGATCTTCCCTAGACTCAGCTGCACAATAAGTAACATATACAAATCCTGATCAGCAGAAACCATCCCTCTTCTAAGCTTGCTTCTGCAGGTAGCATTTAGCAATTAAAGATCACCAGCCACTACGTTGCTTCCCAGCAAGCCAAGACAGACTTACCCAACGCAGCACCAGCAAGTAGCAAAGGAAACCCAAATGGTTTGAAGAACTCTACAAAATCGATCCTTTTATATGATTCCAGTGTCCGTGTCTCCGGAAGTGAGACACCTCAGAGGTATGGAAATGCATTTTTTAATAATCCAGACCTGCTCAACCTCCAATTCTGAAATTGCTGGCTTACATTATAAGTCTTTGTGGAATGCTGCCACCGAGGTGTTAAACACCACACTATGACTGCTGCCTGCAAGCTGCTATTCCTGATCCACGCATTTCTGCTGGTGCAAGGAGAACAAAGAACTGATGATAGAGCCTGGAAACAATCTCCCTCGGGATTCAATTTGTTTTGGATGAAAGGTAACATAGTGCATTCCAGAGTAAGTTCAAGGGACCTGCACAGCAGATCCAGTTTTGGGGAATTGGCAAGACGAATGTTGTCATAGCCACACAGATGTCATGAACAAGATCTTCCCCAACGTCTTCAATGTCTTCCCCAACCGAGAAGAAAGAAATGCAAGCTTTGTCAGGTGTCGTGTGGTTTTGGAGAACGCACATCCCAAATTACAGTCTGATTGAAAGCCCTCTCTGTCACGGGACCTGAGAGAAGAACGATTTCAAATGGGGCCCTGAGCAGCAACAAGGCTTTGAGCAAACTAAACGGGACTTAGTTCATGCAGTAGAACTTGCGCCAGCCCACAATGGCCAAGAGGTGACAAATGAGCTCTGTACCTCAGCCGTGGAGAATGGTCCTGCCTGGATCTTGCCTGGGTCCTCTGACAAAAACCACCAGGGGAGATTCAAGGCCGACCCTTTGATTTTTAGAGTCAGAGAGACAGGATATGTGAGGTTCGCTCTGCTTCAAATGGGAAAGGGATCCTGGCTGCCTACAAAGGGCTCCCAGCTGCTTTGGAAATGATTGGCACTGAAGAACAGCTCCTCCTGCCACACGCGCTGACCGTGCTGGCCCAAATGTTCAAAGGAAACATCTCCTCTATACATCATGCAACCAGTCCTAGCTGGAGTAAGTGTCACTCGGTGATTATGCAGTGAGGCTGAAGAGGAAATCCCAGTCATCCAGAAATGCTGGAAGTTATCAGGGACTGGCCAGAGGGCAAAAATTTTGGCATGTCACCAGAGGAGGAAGTGACACGTGCTGAAGAAGACCCTGTCTATAATGAACTGTCTGAATGGGAGAAGCAATATGCCTTGTTTACTGATGGCTCCTGCTGTGTTGTGGGACAGCTTTGGAGATGGAAGGCGACTCTATGGAGGCCCCTATGACAAGCTGCAGAACCTGCTGGCCACGCAGATGGGAGTGTTAGCGTAAATAGAAATTTTCACAATGTGCGGATGTCATGATTTTTTATGGAAACATCTCAATCTGACATACATCCCTGTGAAACTCTCAGGACACGTGCCGCTTTTGGCTGTTCAATTTGATTTCTGCAAGGAAAAATCCCTCTATTATCAACCGCAGGACACTTTTCTTTACAAGTATCATACATCCTGATTCCTTTGCTCTAAATAAAAGTTTCCTAAGTGAGGTATTGTTTTTTCCTAAGTGCAGTGGCACCAAGCCCTGGTTGACATCAGGAAGTTCATTTTGCTTATGTGTAGCATCCCTGAGAGCCCACTAATCGTATTTTGGTGAGAAAGCATTTTCACAGAAATCGAGGATTCTCCCCAGATTCTCAGCACTCTGAGGCCTTCCCAGCCCACTCTCTTGCATGTTGGTGCATTTCAGTCTTAAAGCCTGGATCCCCGATGCATTCGACTTTTCCTGCTCATCAGTCCCTTCCAGAGCTACTCGGGGAAGGTGTGAGGGTGTGATCCAGCTCTGTGGGCAGGTTCCAGGTGGGGCAGGTGTCAAGAGGGATGGTCTATCCCTCCCCTTTAGAAACCTATTCATAGCTGAGATGCCAGGAGGCCGAATGTAGAAGACTATGAGGATCCCATGAAAAGAAGGAGCTTGGCCAGTCCATGCCCTAGGGACTAGTTGATCGAGTAATGAGATTGTTATTCCCGGGCCTGAAAGGAGCCCAAATACGGCACTAGCCACCTCTTTCCTCTTTACTCCTGAAGGTGAGTGCTTCAGGAAGAATGAAGCTTCTAAGAAGCACTTTGGGAAATGCTTTTGGCTTTTTGAGTCCTTTCAAAAGCATGGCAGAGAAGGGCTTCCTCGTGCCATAGAGCATCCCCTCTCCCAGCAGTCGTATTGTATATCCCACGTTAGTTCAAGTTTCCCCATGGCTACTCCCTTACACCTTCCCATAAGTTCGACCAGAAGCTACCACCTCACAAACATCAGGGATTTAGGAAGATACTCAGAGAAAGGGTGAGTCTGCAGGAAGGTCAGAGTGAAGGAAAAACATGCAGACAGCTGAGGCCAAGCGAACTTTTTTTATTATTGCTTCTCACAAGAATAGGAACAAGGTGGCAAGGAAGAACACATGGGCAAATTCCTCCAGCCACATCAGTACAAAGAGGAATTTGAGAATACCTCTCCCAGGCAATATCCTGGGGGCACAAAGTCACTTAGGTGCAAGTTACAAGGAAAGGAATTGTTCTTTGATTAAATACAGCAGAAATGATGCAGAGCAGGAGAAGAAACTGTTGGAGGATTTACTCTTCTTAGGGCAGGAAGGGCACTAGGAAATGGAAGTCCGGAGAAAGATGTTGGCAAGCACAGGGATCAGCAAACCGTTTTCATTCCTTAGGCTTTGGAGAATCCACAGGACAATGGTAGTGCAGAGTAGGGTCAACTTGAGGCTGTCACCACGGGAGCCCCCACATGCAGAACCTCATGGAGCAACGCAGATACTTCATCAGACATCAATGAGACCCAGGTTCAAGAAAATGGTGTTGCCGTTGCTCTCAGCTCCACTGCATGCATTCACGCACCTCCCGGCATTCTGGGACACATCAATAGTGCCCAGGTTCAAGAAAATGGTGTTGCCATTGCTCCCAGCTCCACTGCCTCCATTCACACACCTCCCAGGCTGCTGGGACACATCAATAGTGCCCAGGTTCAAGTAAATGGTGTTGCCCCTGCTCACATCCTTGCAACAGGGATCCACACACCTGGCATTCCGGAGCACATCGAGATTGCCCTGGTTGAAGTAAATGGGGTTGCCCTGAGGATTCCCAGCATTTCTATATGAATACAGATATGGAGCCACAAGAGGGGTGTTAGCCAGATTTCTATAGCATCTTCAAGTTTCCTGCATCTTCGAGCCACAAGAGGGGTGTTAGCCAGATTTCTAATAGCATCTTCAAATCTTCCTAAGGAAGAACTCCCCAGCTGGGCGTTTGGAGAGAGAAAGCAGGGCTGTCTCAGATCGCAACCGTTTTGGAAACTCATCTTTGAGGGATGGGTATTATCTGAAATCAGAAAAAGAATACACTTTGAGGAAAACAAAGACATTCAGCTTTCACAAAGTGTTGCATACCCCTCAATTAAGTAGCCTTTTTTTAAGCGAATCCTGAACAATATCCTAAGAAAACAGCCTCAAATCCAGAGCAAAGCGCTAAGCCTGCAAAAATGCCCTCAGACATTTAGCTGCTGGCTGCACTTACATTTCAAACAGCTTCTTTTCTAAAGAAGAAAGAAAGGTGGTGCTGTCTCGACTCGGGTAGATTATACGGCAGGGTCTGAAATCATGGCACTACTCACATATCCACAAAGTCCCTTGCTTTGGGATTAGCTCTATGACATGACTTCCCAAATTCCACCCACACAGGACCTTGTCCATGCACAGGTCCTCAGCTAGAGAACATTAAGTGAGGCATCGTGACAAAAAACTGCCACAAGGAAAGGAGCTGATGCTTATAGTGCAGCAGCTTTCCCACCTCTCCTACAGAAGTCCTTTGAGCTCTTCTCATCCACATTTCCTTCCAGACATTGCAGCCTGCAAGATCCACTTCTTCTCTTCCCTCCCACTTTTTTCCTTTGCAGTCCTAAGCCTTGCCTTTCCATCTTTCTCAAACCCACTAATTTCATG
Organism: Pezoporus occidentalis; assembly: GCF_034315485.1. Taxonomy (NCBI): domain Eukaryota; kingdom Metazoa; phylum Chordata; class Aves; order Psittaciformes; family Psittacidae; genus Pezoporus; species Pezoporus occidentalis. The sequence goes on from NW_026914829.1 coordinate 7,998,536, forward strand.
CCTGAAACAGAGTAGATTGTCCTTGGGAAAAGACAGAGATTACTCCCCTTACAGCTACCCTGAGACTCTTCTTGGTGGAGAAGGCACAGCAATTGCAAAGCACACAGCAAATAAAGACTGGTAGAAATTAGAATGAATATCGATCTTCCCTAGACTCAGCTGCTCCATAAGTAACATATACAAATCTTGATCAGCAGAAACCATCCCTCTTCTAAGCTTGCTTCTGCAGGTAGCATTTAGCAATTAAAGATCACCAGCCACTACGTTGCTTCCCAGCAAGCCAAGACAGACTTACCCAACGCAGCACCAGCAAGTAGCAAAGGAAACCCAAATGGTTTGAAGAACTCTACAAAATCGATCCTTTTATATGATTCCAGTGTCCGTGTCTCCGGAAGTGAGACACCTCAGAGGTATGGAAATGCATTTTTTAATAATCCAGACCTGCTCAACCTCCAATTCTGAAATTGCTGGCTTACATTATAAGTCTTTGTGGAATGCTGCCACCGAGGTGTTAAACACCACACTATGACTGCTGCCTGCAAGCTTCTATTCCTGATCCACGCATTTCTGCTGGTGCAAGGAGAACAAAGAACTGATGATAGAGCCTGGAAACAATCTCCCTCGGGATTCAATTTGTTTTGGATGAAAGGTAACATAGTGCATTCCAGAGTAAGTTCAAGGGACCTGCACAGCAGATCCAGTTTTGGGGAATTGGCAAGACGAATGTTGTCATAGCCACACAGATGTCATGAACAAGATCTTCCCCAACGTCTTCAATGTCTTCCCCAACCGAGAAGAAAGAAATGCAAGCTTTGTCAGGTGTCGTGTGGTTTTGGAGAACGCACATCCCAAATTACAGTCTGATTGAAAGCCCTCTCTGTCACGAGACGTGAGAGAAGAACGATTTCAAATGGGGCCCTGAGCAGCAACAAGGCTTTGAGCAAACTAAACGGGACTTAGTTCATGCAGTAGAACTTGCACCAGCCCACAACGGCCAAGAGGTGACAAATGAGCTCTGTACCTCAGCCGTGGAGAATGGTCCTGCCTGGATCTTGCCTGGGTCCTCTGACAAAAACCACCAGGGGAGATTCAAGGCCGACCCTTTGATTTTTAGAGTCAGAGAGACAGGATATGTGAGGTTCGCTCTGCTTCAAATGGGAAAGGGATCCTGGCTGCCTACAAAGGGCTCCCAGCTGCTTTGGAAATGATTGGCACGGAAGCACAGCTCCTCCTGCCACACGCGCTGACCGTGCTGGCCCAAATGTTCAAAGGAAACATCTCCTCTATACATCATGCAACCAGTCCTAGCTGGAGTAAGTGTCACTCGGTGATTATGCAGTGAGGCTGAAGAGGAAATCCCAGTCATCCAGAAATGCTGGAAGTTATCAGGGACTGGCCAGAGGGCAAAAATTTTGGCATGTCACCAGAGGAGGAAGTGACACGTGCTGAAGAAGACCCTGTCTATAATGAACTGTCTGAATGGGAGAAGCAATATGCCTTGTTTACTGATGGCTCCTGCTGTGTTGTGGGACAGCTTTGGAGATGGAAGGCGACTCTATGGAGGCCCCTATGACAAGCTGCAGAACCTGCTGGCCACGCAGATGGGAGTGTTAGCGTAAATAGAAATTTTCACAATGTGCGGATGTCATGATTTTTTATGGAAACATCTCAATCTGACATACATCCCTGTGAAACTCTCAGACACGTGCCGCTTTTGGCTGTTCAATTTGATTTCTGCAAGGAAAAATCCCTCTATTATCAACCGCAGGACACTTTTCTTTACAAGTATCATACATCCTGATTCCTTTGCTCTAAATAAAAGTTTCCTAAGTGAGGTATTGTTTTTTCCTAAGTGCAGTGGCACCAAGCACTGGTTGACATCAGGAAGTTCATTTTGCTTATGTTTAGCATCCCTTAGAGCCCACTAATCGTATTTTGGTGAGAAAGCATTTTCACAGAAATCGAGGATTCTCCCCAGATTCTCAGCACTCTGAGGCCTTCCCAGCCCACTCTCTTGCATGTTGGTGCATTTCAGTCTTAAAGCCTGGATCCCCGATGCATTCGACTTTTCCTGCTCATCAGTCCCTTCCAGAGCTACTCGGGGAAGGTGTGAGGGTGTGATCCAGCTCTGTGGGCAGGTTCCAGGTGGGGCAGGTGTCAAGAGGGATGGTCTATCCCTCCCCTTTAGAAACCTATTCATAGCTGAGATGCCAGGAGGCCGAATGTGGAAGACTATGAGGATCCAATGAAAAGAAGGAGCTTGGCCAGTCCATGCCCTAGGGACTAGTTGATCGAGTAATGAGATTGTTATTCCCGGGCCTGAAAGGAGCCCAAATACGGCACTAGCCACCTCTTTCCTCTTTACTCCTGAAGGTGAGTGCTTCAGGAAGAATGAAGCTTCTAAGAAGCACTTTGGGAAATGCTTTTGGCTTTCCGAGCCCTTTCAAAAGCATGGCAGAGAAGGGCTTCCTCGTGCCATAGAGCATCCCCTCTCCCAGCAGTCGTATTGTATATCCCACGTTAGTTCAAGTTTCCCCATGGCTACTCCCTTACACCTTCCCATTAGTTCGACCAGAAGCTACCACCTCACAAACATCAGGGATTTAGGAAGATACTCAAAGAGAAAGGGTGAGTCTGCAGGAAGGTCAGAGTGAAGGAAAAACATGCAGACAGCTGAGGCCAAGCGAACTTTTTTTATTATTGCTTCTCACAAGAATAGGAACAAGGTGGCAAGGAAGAACACATGGGCAAATTCCTCCAGCCACATCAGTGCATAGAGGAATTAGAGAATACCTCTCCCAGGCAATATCCTGGGGGCACAAAGTCACTTAGGTACAAGTTACACGGAAAGGCATTGTTCTTCAATTAAATACAGCAGAAATGATGCAGAGCAGGAGAAGAAACCATTGGAGGATTTACTCTTCTTAGGGCAGGAAGGGCACTAGGAAATGGAAGTCCGGAGAAAGATGTTGGCAAGCAGAGGGATCAGCAAACCGTTTTCGCTCCTTAGGCTTTGGAGACTCCACAGGACAATGGTAGTGCAGAGTAGGGTCACCTTGAGGCTGTCACCACGGGAGCCCCCACATGCAGAACCTCATGGAGCAACGCAGATACTTCATCAGACATCAATGAGACCCAGGTTCAAGAAAATGGTGTTGCCGTTGCTCTCAGCTCCACTGCATGCATTCACGCACCTCCCAGCGTTCTGGGACACATCAATAGTGCCCAGGTTCAAGTAAATGGTGTTGCCGTTGCTCCCAGCTCCACTGCCTCCATTCACACACCTCCCAGGCTGCTGGGACACATCAATAGTGCCCAGGTTCAAGTAAATGGTGTTGCCCCTGCTCACATCCTTGCAACAGGGATCCACACACCTGGCATTCCGGAGCACATCGAGATTGCCCCGGTTGAAGTAAATGGGGTTGCCCTGAGGATTCCCAGCATTTCTATATGAATACAGATATGGAGCCACAAGACCTGGGGTCTGTGATACATCAATAGCCCAAGTTCAGATTTCTAATAGCATCTTCAAATCTTCCTAAGGAAGAGGTCGTGCACTTGGTCACTCCCCAGCTGGGCGTTTGGAGAGAGAAAGCAGGGCTGTCATTTCATAGATACAGCAACCGTTTTGGAAACTCATCTTTGAGGGATGGGTATTATCTGAAATCATCAGGAAAGGAATACACTTTGAGGAAAACAAAGACATTCAGCTTTCACAAAGTGTTGCATACCCCTCAATTAAGTAGCCTTTTTTTAAGCGAATCCTGAACAATATCCTGGTAAACAGCCTCAAATCCAGAGCAAAGCGCTAAGCCCACAAAAATGCACTCAGACCTTTAGCTGCTGGCTGCACTTACATTACAAACAACTTCTTTTCTAAAGAAGAAAGAAAGGTGGTGCTGTCTCGACTCGGGTAGATTATACGGCAGGGTCTGAAATCATGGCACTACTCACATATCCATGGAGTATCTAGTTTAAGGATTAGCTCTATGACATGACTTCCCAAATTCCACCCACACAGGAGTCTACTAGGTTTGTGACAGCGCCTTGTCCATGCGCAGATCCTCAGCTAGAGGACATGAAGGAAGGCATCGTGACAAAAAACTGCCACAAGGAAAGGAGCTGATGCTTATAGTGCAGCAGCTTTCCCACCTCTCCCACGAAGTCCTTTGAGCTCTTCTCATCCACATTTCCTTCCAGGCATTGCTTACCCTTGCAGCCTGCAAGATCCACTTCTTCTCATTGCTCTCTACCCACTTTTTCCCTTTGAAGTCCCAGCTTTGCCTTTCCATCTTTCTCAAACCCACTAATTTCATGGCTGAAACAGAGTAGATTGTCCTTGGGAAAAGAGAGAGTTTAGTCCCCTTACAGCTACCCTGAGACTCTTCTTGATAGAGAAGGCACAGCAATTGCAAAGCACACAGCAAATAAAGTCTGGTAGAAATTAGAATGAATATCGATCTTCCCTAGACTCAGCTGCACAATAAGTAACATATACAAATCCTGATCAGCAGAAACCATCCCTCTTCTAAGCTTCCTTCTGCAGGTAGCATTTAGCAATTAAAGATCACCAGCCACTACGTTGCTTCCCAGCAAGCCAAGACAGACTTACCCAACGCAGCACCAGCAAGTAGCAAAGGAAACCCAAATGGTTTGAAGAACTCTACAAAATCAATCCTTTTATATGATTCCAGTGTCCGTGTCTCCGGAAGTGAGACACCTCAAGGGTATGGAAATGCATTTTTTTAATAATCCAGACCTGCTCAACCTCCAATTCTGAAATTACTGCCTTACATTCCATTAAGAATTACATTGTAATTCTTAATGGAATGTGGCCACTGAAGTGTTAAATGCAACAATATCAGTGCTGCTTGCAAGTTTTTATTCCTGATCCATGCATGCTGGGGGATCAGGAACAAAGAACTCATGATAGAGCCTGGAAACAATCCCCCTCGGGATTAAACTCGATTTGAATAAAAGGTAATTTGGACATTCCAAAGGAAGGTCAAGAGACCTGCGCAGGAAATTCAGTTTTGGGGAATTAAAAAAGGCAAGATGAATGTTGTCATAGCCACACATATGTCATAAATAAGATAACAGCAACGCCTTTATCAACCAAGAAGAAAGAAACACAAGGTTTCTCAGGTGTTTTGTGTTTTCCAGGAATGTACATCCCAAATTACAGTCTGGTTGAAATCCCTCTCCATCACAGGACCCAAGAGAAGAACGATTTCAAATGGGGCCCCGAGCAACAACACGGCTTTGATCAAATTAAATGGGACTTTGTTCATGCAGTAGCACTTGGCCCAGCCTGAACCAGGCAAGATGTGGCAAATGTGCTCTGCACCGCAGCTTTGGAGAATGGTCCTTTCTGGTGCCTCTGGCAGAAAGCACCTGGAGGGACTCGAGGTCGACCCCTCGGCTTTTTTAGATGATGATGCTGGGGATCCGAGACCTGCTATACTCCAACTGGGAAAGAGACTGTGGCAGCCTATGAAGGGCTTCCAGCTGCTTCGGAAGTGATCTTGGATGACAGATTGGTACTCTTCTTCAAGGACTGTAGCAGTAGGAGAAAAGGTAATGGGCTTAAACTCAAACTGGAGAAGTCCAGGTTAGATATAAGAAAGAAGTTCTTTATTGAGAAGGTGGTGAAGCATTGGAACTTGTTTCCCAAAGTGGTAAATGCTCCATCCATGACAGTGTGCAATGCCAGGTTGGACAGAGCCTTGTGCGACATGGTCTAGAGTGAAGTGTCCCTGTGCATGGCAGGAGGTTGTAACTAGATGATCTTAAGGTACTTTGCAGCCTTAAACATTCTGTGATTCTATGGTTCTATGATTGGCACTGAAGCACACCTGCTCCAGGCACACGGGCTGCCCATGGTGGCCTGGATTTTCAAAGGGAGGGTCTCCTCTACACATCATGCAATTGTTATTACATGGAGTAAGTGGGTTGCACTAATCGCACAATGAGCTTGAATATGAAATCCCATTTATCCAGAAATGCTAGAAGTCATCATGGCCTCACTATGTCCTGGGCTCTGCTAGTGAGGAGAAGAATGGGAAGCTTGGAGGAAGCAGAGACAGGACACCTGACCCAAACTAGCCAAAGGGGTATTCCATCCCACAGCACATCATGCTCAGTTTATAAACTGGGTGGAGTTACCCTGAAGACCCAGATCACTGCTTGGGTCAGGCTGGGTATCGTTCAGCAGGTAGTGAGAAATTGTATTGTACATCACTTGTGTTTATTGGGTTTTTTTTTCCTCCCCCCCGTTAGTTTTGTAGCCTCTCCATTTGTTATTTTCCTTATCATTATTCTTGTTGCTGGTAGCAGCAGTGGTTTTGTGTTATACCTTAGTTACTGGACTGTTCTTATCTCAGTCCATGGAATTCACATGCTTTCGATTCTCCATCCCCTACCTCCGGGTGGGGAGGCAGGGGGGGACATGGAAGAAGTGGGGAAGTGAGCGAGAGGCTGCATGGTTCTGAGTTACCAGCTGGGCTCAAACCAGGACAGTGACAAATGCCCCTTGGGTGTGGTTGATGTAATGGAAGCAAAGTGTCAACATAGAGGTAAACACTTTTGGGTTGCTGCACAGTGGCAAGATACCAATGCTGGCTGGAGAACCTGGTGCTGAATGGGGGAATAAAGTTCCTGCATTGCACATAAAGAATCTGCTGGGGAAAACAGTCTGGGTTATTCCTGCCTCAGTTAAAGGCAAACCCATGCATGGGATTGCTTTTGCTCAAGGACCTGGGCGTATTTGGTGGGTAATGCGGAAAGATGGGAAAGTCAGGAAAGTCCAGTTTGTGCCTCAAGGAGATTTAATTGAGGACAACACAGCCAAGGACATCAATTATATGCTTGGTATCAATAATATAAATTATATTGATTGGTATATAACACTTCAGTGGCAGCTGGCTAACACTAATGACATTTCAGCAGAATTCAGTGGTGAGTGAATCTGTGTGCATCCCCTTATGTGATGCTGCTTGCCCAGTTGATGCTAGAGACAAAAAAAAAACAGAAGCTGATTGCAAGAGGCTGAGATAGGACTTGTAGGACACACATGGGTGACAAAGCCACTATGCTAGCCTCCTAGATCTGCTCACCTTTCCCTGGACAGTGGCTTATTTACCCATTGCTCATAACGGAACATTTCATGTCAGCCTGTGTGAGGCAGACATTGCTGGCCCTAAGCTCCTCCAGCATCTGAGGAGCACTTTGGGAAAAGCTTGGCCTTTCCAAGTCTTTTCAAAAGTATGTCAGAGCACTGCTTCCTCGTGCCGCAGAGCATCCCTCTCCCAGTGATGATCTGGGATGTCTCAGATGAGTCCCAGATCCCTCCCAAGACTATCGCCTTACACCTTCCCGTAAGTTCGACCAGAAGCTAACAAACACCAGGGTTTTAGGAAGAAACTCAAAGAGAAAGGGTGAGTCTGTGGAAATTCCACAGTGAAAGAAACACTTGAGGACAGCTGATGCCAAAAGCAGTTTTTTTATTATTGCTTCTCACAAGAAAAGGAATAAATTGGCAAGAAACAGCAGATGGGAAAATTCCTCCAGCCACATCAGTACAAAGAGGAATTACAGAACAACTCTCCCAGGCAATATTCCTTGGGGGCACAAAGTAACTTAGTTACATCTTACAAGTAAATGCATTGTTCTTGGTGTAGCTACAGCCAAAATTATGCAAGCCTGGGGAAAACTGTTGAATTATTTACTTTTCCTAGGGCAGGAAGCGCACAAGAAGGCAAAGATGGGAGGCAAGTATAGGGATCAGCAAACCGTTTTCGTTCCTTAGGCTTTGGACACTCCGCAGGGCAATGGTACTTCAGAGTAGGGTCACCTTGAGGCTGTCATCATGGGTTTTCCACATGCAGCCCCTCATGGAGCCATGAACTAGCTATAGCAGACATTTCCACGTCTGCTGCAGTACCGCTGGTCACAGCCAGGACTGCATATGTTCCTGCAGCCTGCAGGATCTCCCCAGCCACTTTTTTCCTTTGAAATCCTAGCTTTGCCTTTCCATCTTTCTCAAATACATTTAATTTCATGGCTGAAACACAGTAACATTGCCACTGGGGAAAGAGAGAGTTTAGTCCGCTCTCAACTACCCTGAAATGCATCTTGATAGAGTAAGCACATAAATTGCAAAGCACACAGCAAATAAAGACTGGTAGAACTTGGAATGAATATCGATCTACCCGAGGCTCAGCTGCTTGGTAAGCACCAAACACAAATCTTGATAAGCAGAAGCATTCATCAGTCTTCTAACTTGCTTCTGCAGGTAGCATTTAGCAATTAAAGAACACCAGCCACTACTTTGCTTCCCAGCAAGCCAAGACAGACTTACCCAACTCAGCACCAGCAAGTAGCAAATGAAACCCAAATGGTTTGCAGAACACTGCAGAATCAATCCTTTTATATGATTCCAGTGTCCGTGTCTCCGGAAGTGAGACACCTCAGAGGTATGGAAATGCATTTTTTAATAATCCAGACCTGCTCAACCTCCAGTTCTTAAATCACTTGCTAATGTTGGACAGAGCCTTGGGAGACATAGTCTATGGTGACGTGTCTTTCCCATGGCAGGGGGTATGGAACTTGATGATCTTAGGTTCCTTTCCAATCCAAACCATACTATCATTCTATGTTAAAATCTTTTATCAAATGTGGCCACCAAGGTGGTACATGCGACACTATGACTGCTGCCTGCAAGCTTGTATTCCTGACCCACGTATTTCCTACTTTGAACAAAGAACTGATGATACAGCCTGGAAACAATCTGCCTTGGGATTAAACTTTTTTTTTTCATAACCATGAATTTGGCACATTCTTGCACCTTGCCTTAAGACAACCATAGAGACCAGGGTTACACATGGGATAGAACTCTGCAGGCAGCTTTGCTCTGCTCAGCTCTGAAAGTTTGCTTGCTCTCACTAATGCACAATATCCCCCTTACTGAGAAGTTTATTTCCAATAATCTGGCCATGATTTTCCTTGTTGCAACCTGCAGTCATTGCCTCTCCCCTGTCCCTGGGATCATCTGAGAAAAGCCTCTCCATTAATACTTTTTAGGTAGGTGAAAGTGGCCCCAGGATCTCCCCTAAGTCTCTGCCTCTCAGGAGAAGCAGGTCCTTCAGCCTCTCCCCATCAATCATCTCCTCAACACCCCTGAAACACCTTGGTGATCTCTACCAGGCTCATCCCAGTTTGTTAGAGACTGCCTTGCCTGTGGGCCCCTAAGTGGACACAGCCTCCAGACATTGTCTCACATGTTCCAGATGGAAGGGAGTAGTTACGTGCCTGTTAACTGTATGCTGGAGAGTGCAGCCGAGTATATGGGAACACCCAGGTTTTCTGGGCAGCTTCATAACACCTCTGCTCCTCAGTCAAGTGCAGTAAGCTAGCAAAACCTAAATTTGTCATTATTTTGTTAGTTAGGCAGGCAGGGAAGTCTTTGCACTGTGTTCAGATCTTCGGTGTCACTCAGACTCTTTCCAGGACATCTACTGCAGCATCCCATCTCTATGCAGAGATGCTCCAGGGTGATGAACTGTCTGCGTTTGGTGCTCTGACCATAGTGTCAGTGGCAGTAGCCCTTTCTGGTTTGCTGTGCACATCTCTATCGTATAGCTGGCTAAACTGAGACTGAGATGATACACCATGCACAGAAGATAGAGAACAGTGCACAATTCAACAGCATGGTGTCACTGTTTTCTGCCTGCCACAGTTGCAATCAAGTGAAGATGTTCTTGTGTGAAAACCTCTCATTATAAGAGAGAAGGGAGAGCCAATTAGTGAATTGCCTGTGAGAGATCAAAGGCTCAGAAACTTCCTTCTCTGCTCACTCTAAACTAGCCTTTAGTCACTTGGTAACACAAGCATCAAACCAGTATTACTTGCATGCGGAGATGAAGGTGTTTATTATCTGGAGACTAAGGTATGGTTTTGTGTCTGCATGCTGTTCTCCCTTTTAATTTGTGTGCCCCTGCTACTGAGCATGGTGGTGCCAATGTAGTGGCTTTTGCCTATTTAACTGGAAATAAATCAATCTGGGAAGCTTGACCACTTGTGTTGCCAGTTCACTGCTGACCAAAGGATTTTGAATTAACCCTCAGTGTAATTCAGCTGACTCGGGTGAACCAGTGCACTGATGGGACAAAGGTGGTGGTCACTTCTCCTACAGCCCATCTGTTCCTTGGGGGTGTACCTGCATGAGGATAAAGGCAACATCATGGCAGCTTAGTAGTGTTGTGTTGTTTGAGTCAGAGCTTCAGGAGAAAATGCAGAACTGCAAAACATCACAAGACTAATGACAAGACAGAGTTTCCAGGAGTCCCTCAGGACACTGCCACCAGCAGCACCATATCTAAACAGGACAGTGACAGAAAGAGGTCAAATGTGGCTAAAAACAAAAGATCCTCCAAACTTCACCTCCCATCCTGTCTCTAATGGCATGCAGGATGTGTTGGGATGGAGGATGCTTTGCAAAAAACACGACTGACTGACTATTTGAGAGCAAGCAAACAACCATTCGTTCCTAAATACTTCTCTGGCGTCAACCCTGCTGAAAGGACATGTGAATTTACAAGCCATCTTTGCCCACCCGAGGTTACACTATAGGCATGGAAATAGCCAGTTTCCATTAAAAATCACTAGTCGGATAATTCATCACAGGGCAGAGGCAGAGCAGGTCTGCGTTAACAAAGGGTAGCCTGCATGTGTGCCTGGGGCACCTCATCTCAAAGGCTAAGCTCTTGATTATACAAGGTAGATCCCAGGTTAAAGTTGCTCTGCTTGTTAGCCATCTTTATTTGCTAGTCCTGAGCTGGGTAAGTATCTTTGGGATTGTATAAACCTAAGCCTATCGCTGGTGTTAATTTTCTGCTATGTGTTGAAATAGATTACTGCTAGCAGCTGTGTAAGGGAAATAATTTGTTGGCTCTCACACCTTCTCAGTGACAAGGATTTTAAGAGATTTGATCTTCCTTCACACTTGCTCTAATTCCCATGGACGCTCTGCAAACTGCTTCCTGTTGTCTCAGCACTAGATTTAGAGGGATAAATTACTGTCTTGCTCACTGAGCACGTACACAGCAGGCAGAAGCCAAAACTGCTGTGCATGTAGTTATTGTCTCAGTGGCGAAGTGACTGCAGCATCACATACAGCAGCGACGGAGGTCCCAGGTAAGAGCACCCAGCCTCATGGCAATCCTAATCAACCACACCTTTCTTTTACCTCTTTAGCCTATTGCTGCTTTTAGCCATGGTAAAGGTAGGACAGTGAGAGCTGCACCTCCTGCAGCTGCTGCGAGATGGGTACTGTCCTGCAAGAGAGCTTTGGGACAAGCAGAAAATCCCTGGAAAGGGATTAACTTAAAGTTTATAAACTTGCTGAAAATGATAATGAAATCTACTCTTATCTATGCAGGAAAATGCTGTTAGAGTGAATTTTTGGGGCTGGAAACAGATTTGAATAAGATAAGCTGAGCTTGGAAATTTATCCAGAAATACAGAGTGACCAAAGTTCTTTTCATAAGAAGTGGTTGCAGAATTTAAGGAAACAGAAGATTTTTCTCTCTATTCATTGTTTCAAGACCAAAATGTGGCACAAACAGCAAGCATCTTGCTGAAGGGCTCACCAGCCAAGAAAATGACTGATTCTTTGGGTTGGGAAGACAATAAATTGTTTTTTCTTTTTCTTTCAGGCTTGCCTGCAGTGCAGAAAGATGACTTCCCAGTGCAAGGAGCCCTGCCTGTCCCCCTCTGCCTGCATGGGGGCTGCTGTGCACACAGACACGTGCACATCACATCGTGCCATGGTGGACCTGGCTGCCTGCCCTGTGCAGGACATGCCCCCCTGTCCTGAGCAGACTTTCCAGGTGGATCCCTGCCCATGTCAGGGTGCTGCCGCCTGTGTGACTGCTTGTCCTGAGGTTGGGCTCACCTGCCCTCCTCCTGCTGTCTCCATGCCTGAGGATATCTGCTGCCCTGAGCACACTGCTGCCTGCCACCCCAGCTCTCCTCCCTGCGTGAGTGACTGCGTGTGCCTAGCAGCGACCCCCTGTGAACCTGCTCAAAGCAAGGGAGGGACCAACTTCCCATTCCAGCCCACAGCCTTGCCAGTGGAGTTCTGCACCCCTGAGACAGCCGCGATGGGTGTGAAAACCTTCCCCGAGCAGTACCCAGCCTCATCAATGGATCCCTGCACGGAGACAGTTGGGACTGGTGCAAAAGCCTTCCCCCTCCAGCACCGAATCCTGACAGTGGAGCTCTGTCCCCCTGACACAGCTGGGGCAGGCTTGGAGACCTCCCCCCTCCATCAAGCAACCTCACTGGTGGAGTCTTGCCCCCCTGAGACATCTGGGACCTGTGCGGAAAACATCTCCTTGCAGCACCCAATGATGTCAACTGTGGAGCCCTGCACCCTCGAGGTGATCGAGACTAATACGGAAGAACCTGGCTGTGGGCAGGCTGTGATCATTGGTGATCCCTGCCCTGATCAGTGCTCAGTTACATGTGTGGATCCCTGCACATCCCAAAGTCCAGTTTGTATGGAGCCATGCATGACCCAGAGCGTCGCAGAACCCACAGGGACGTGCACATCCCAGAGCACTGTGGAGCTGTGCACACATGCAGACACCAGCTCTACCAAGGGCATGGTCAAGGGTACTGGAGCCTGCCCGGCCCCTCAAACACCTTTCCGCTTGAACACCCGCACCACCGCCGTGGTGGAGCGCTGCCTTTCCAGGTGTCAAAGCTGGCTGCGAGGCAAGAAATAAGAGTGGCATCAGTGGGCATGCAGCAAAGGAGAGGTTTTCCTGCGTCAATGAGACCTCCCGTGGTGAGTCTTTTGGTTTCTCACGTGTAACGACAAGGGAGAAAATTGCTTCATGTTAAATAAAGAAAAAATGAAAAAAAATACTTTTCAATCATCTGTTAATTATGACTCTTATTTTTATTGCCTAATGTTAACTGCAGAAAGAATAGCAAAAGTGTAATGCAAGTATTAATTGCATTCAGAGACGCATTACATCATCTTCAACCTTTTTTTACTTCCCACGTACAAATGACTTTTCTTAGTCTGTCCTAACTTCAGTTGTGACTTTGCCTTAGCATTTTCTAGCCTTTTTTTGTTTTTTTTTTCTTCTTTATGGTCTTCTAAATGAAAATTGCCATGAGAATAATCAGAAAAGGATCTCAAAGACATCATTTTAAAAGAGCTAAAGAAAGGTGTTTTGTAGAGATATAAACTGACAGAGAGCATTCAGGGGGAAGAGAGAGAAATGCTGAATAGAAAGAGACTGCAGAAAACACCAGAAGAGTAATGCTGAGAAATAGAAGTTTTGCTGCACAGTGCCCTGTTGAAGACTGGGTAAAACTCTGTATAATTAAAAGCTTTCACCACGTAACAGCTTTTCCCAGAGTGAAGTTAATATTAGCAGCAACCTGTTGCAGTAGACGAATAAGCATTCTTAAAAGTTATAGAAAGACCAGGGGAGAAGGTTATGCCAGTTATTCCTGCAGCTGCCTGCTGTGTAATTGATATATCATCTAACATTCCTTGCCCATCAGCCCTATCAGACTCAGTGCTAAAATCCAAGGCTTTCTGTACTCCCAGTGGCACTTGGTCATGGGCTGCAGTTTGCTGATGGAGCAGCTTTTTGTCACTGCAAGAAGAGCCCAATTCAGGACAGGGCAGCCTGGAAAGAAAGATGAGAACCCTCCTTCTGTTCAATTAAAGCCATTTTTAATGGATTATGGCACTTTGTTTGCTGTGTCTTTAATATCCCTTGTTAGAAAAGATTTTTCTGTCTCCAAACACACATCAAATACAATATCTTTAGCATAAATATATCGAGTACAGCATCCCTGTTAGCACTCTCTATCTATCTGCAAAGAGATAAAAGAAGTCCTTTGAGTGTAGCCGTAATAGCAGTGTATTGGATTGAGGGAATAAATCTGGATGGATCTGAAAAGCTTGACAGCTGTTTCTCTTTTTTTCTAGTAAATAAATCAGCAGATGTCATTCTCAAGACACTGTGCCAGATCACCATGCCTGAAACTACATATATCACCCATTACATTGTAATCTGTGAGTTAGATTTGATCTGTCATGTTAGATTTGATCTGTCATATTATATTTTGGAAACACCTATAAATCAAACATTAGTGAAGATAGCTTATAGTAACATAAATGCGACAACTAAAGATGAACCAACAAGGATGATAAGCAGAAGAATACTGTTTACTGTAGCACCAAATGTACTTGCAAAGTCAGATAAGCTCAGCTCATTGTTACAAGAAGCTCTTTTGACACTTTATTACTAGGCTGCCCTTTACAAATTGTTGGGCTCTCCCACATAATCTAAGTTACAAATGAAACCGCTCATTACACACCTGCATTACCCTGGCTGGCACTTCCCCTCGCAACCCCAACGTTTATGGCAATGCCACCATGATGTGCTCCATCCCAAAACATCTGACATGCAAGCACTCATCTCCTGATGCTCAGAGTTTGCTGGCATCATCCTGGCTGCTTCCAAGTGCATACCAACAATAGTAAAACAAAACCTGGAGAGTGAGCCATTTCCTCCCGCACAGCAACCGCGGGAGCAAGCTTCCTTTCCTCAAGTGTCATTAAGCTGGAAGTGTTCATTAAGACCAAGGTAAAGACTTTGTTAGCTCTTTAAAGGACTCCACAGTCCATCCAGGGCCATAAGCGTGTCATGTTTTGCATGAAAACTAAACCTAGAAAGACTTGTCCTTTTTGTTGGGTGCACTGACTGTACTTCCTGCGAATGCTTCTTCATTCAACCAATCTGGGAGAGATAGATAGTCTTTGTGGCTAGGCTGCAGTGATCCAGTCGTATTCCTGGCCTGCAGTGCTGGTGGTTAAGAAGCAAAGCAGGAAGAGCACCAGACCCAGCTAGATCCTTTCACTGGTCCATGTTACCTGGGGATGTACTGTGTTTGCACCTCAAATCTCAGGAGCAGCCTGTTCATTGCCTTACCCCATCTCTTCATTCCTTCGGTTCTCATACTCCCCATTGCCATGATCTCCTCCCCTCACTCATCTGTCATTATTCCTGCCTTGTCACACCTCATCATCATCAGGGTGGAGTGTAATTGGTACAGCTGGAGAAGAGGCATCAGGTGTAATTGTGGCATTTCTAACATACCAACTAGTAATTTACACCTTTCCTATAGAGGGAAAGGGCAAGATGCCATCCAACCTGGCTCCCACCAAACTTTGTTTGCAAATAGAAGTGGAGGACCTCATTTCTCAGGCATGACCAACAAGGCTGAGAGCTTGCAGATGAACATCTCAGCTGGTACTAAGATGTAGGACCGCATGCAGTACCCCAGGGCCAGTACTGCTTACTTCGTGGAGCCATGTGAGTCATTCTAGGTAGCTAGCCTTTCAGAACAGGTCAACTGCTCCATGTCTGCACTAGTGAGCAGTGCCATCTGGAGTCCACATTCTCCTGGACGGAGTCACCAGCTCCAGAGGGTCTCCCAGGCAAGTAAGGAGGCTGAGAAGTCCAGTTAAAACCATCATGCTTGCACATGCAAGCAACTCTTCAAAACACACGAGCTGCACTAAGTGAAGCATTTAGCAGAAATAATGGGTTCAGCCATTGCCCCATTGGCTCTAAATTCCCTGTTTCTCCACCCCATCTTTTCCCTTCTGGCTTTCAGGCTCCCATCCAGCCTCTTGCTGGGTTCAGATCCAAGTGATTTCTGCTCAGGGGCTGTGACTGGCTTTGTTTCAAGCTCTAAACCTCACCACAAACCTGCACCTAGGCAAGAAGAGAACAGCTGGGGGACTGCAAGCGCTCAGCACACATTCCTCTGCTCTCACCTTTCCTCTATAAACAAACAGAAATGTTGCTGTTAAACAAAGCAGGGCAAAGGCAGAACTGATAGAGCCTGGTTTCCACTGTCTGCCCTGTATCCAACAGCTTGATGAAGGGAGAACCGAATAGTCCTTTCTACTATAGCATCATTAATTGAGCCTCTTCATGAAACCAGTTGAAATTCAGCAGTTGTTCGAACCATACCACTGTGTCAAATCTGCTTGCAAATAACAGGTTAGGATATTAGAAGTGGAGAACAGAAGCTTTATTTCTTGGGAAAGACAGGCTAAAGAAAGAGGAACCCTATGAAAAAAAAATAAAGAGCAATGTGAATGTGACTTCCCTGTCTGTACATTGCTCTGGAAAAAAAAAAAGAGGAGCAGGCAGGAGTTGCATTCATGCAAGCAGCACAAGTAGCACAGGACAGGACAAGGTGATCTCCCCCCTGCTGCCATCCCACAAGCCTTGTGCAAGCAGCTCCCAGACCTGCATTGTTCACCTCATTGGGTGCTTCCATAACACAGCCAGACACACATCACTGCCCAGCAAGTTCTGTCTTGCCCCAGAGCACCCGCTCTAGCCCTTGGCTGCCAGCCCAACACAACACCTTGTTCCTGCCCAGCGGCACCTTGCCCAGCCAGATACACCACACTGCCAGCCTGGCTTTGGTGGGGTTTCTATCAGGTTGTGTTTCCCAACACGTCCTCTCTGCCCCTTTCCACCCTCTGCTCTAGACGTCGCTCCCATTGTTGCAGCACAACCACTGCCAAGCACTTCTTGGTTGCTTCCTGTCCCCATGGCCTCAATGCTCCTGCAGCCATCCTTGTGGCCAGAGCTGCTTTTCAGGACAGCAGCTTTGCACCCCAACCAGAGAAGAGACTAAACCTGGGACTGCTTGAAAATGGCAGCTTTCCCCAAAAACAAAGCCAACAAAACAACCAAAAAAAAAAACCCAAACTAGCAATTCTAGAAAACCAGAAATTCTCCTGGTGATGTGCTGGGCAGTGAGGAAACTAACGGGCAAAGGAACCAAAATTGTCCCCACCACCAAGGGGAGCAGCCGAAATGAGTGCAGCCCGTGACTCACTTCCACCACGGCCACAAGAAGTGACTCAGGTCTCCACCAAACCCTCAGCTTTCAAGTGGAGCAAGCTGGCAGAGCCCAACACCGAGCCAGCTGCCCTGGCCTGCCCCATCCCATCTCCTCTGCTGTCAGCCCCAGGAGAAGGCAGCAAGCTCCACAGGTGGCAGAAGCAAAGTGCTGCTGCCTCCATCCCCAGCCAGACTCCCTGCACATGGCAGGAGGGGGGGCTGCAACCTAAGAATGAGACAATAGGGGAAGAAAATCAAAGAGGAGCATCACCAGCGTTCCTCCTCCTTACAGTGAAAAGCAGGCGCCTTCAGAGGGAGGTGAAATAATTCTTCAGAACACTAAATGTGGGATAATGTCATTGCATCTTCCTCACTGCCCTGTTTCCATGTTAGGCTTATTCTTAGTCTCTGAATGCTAAAGATTTGCTTAAAATGAGATCCAGAATTTCCTACGTGCTTTCAATGCACTGGCTGGCTACATACACGATCACGGAATAGTTAGGGTTGGAAAGGACATTAGGTCCAGCCTCCCTGCCATGGGCAGGGACACCTCACTCTAAACCATGGCACCCAAGGCTCTGTCCAACCTGGCCTTGAACGCTGCCAGGGATGGAGCATTCACAGCTTCATTTCCTTTCATCTTCCAGACCTAAAGCGGTTTATGTAAACTTGGGAGCTCCTTTGCACCTTCAGAAAAATAATTTATCCAATGATAGCTTTTATGTTTTGAATTTAAAAAGACAGATAATTTATGAGCCCAGAAAAAGACCTGTCTTCACAAGAAGATTATGGGTGAGAGGAGCAAGATAATCAGAGATACCTATGCCCCTTTGTGAGTTCTGCAGTACAAAGGAAGGGTTTGGTTAACTTCACCAAAATTACAGTTAACATATGTATTAAAACTGCCTGAAAGCAATAAAAATATCTTTAAAAGCCTTGTTTCTGCCAAAAGATTATTTCCTTATTTTAATTGTGGGATTAGTCAAATGCAGAAAGTCTTTGAGCTAGCATTGCTAGCTGGCTTTGAGTGCATTACCACAGGAAGATTTAGAAATTAATTATCTCTGAAGAAATATGATAAATATGCTCATTAATATGTAAAAAGGTGAAAGCATGTATTAAAGAAAAGCTGAGGTATTACACTTCTTAAACCTCACAATGAATTAGCAATTAAGAAGGCTGCAAGCAAAGTAACTTGCTGAAATGCCTAGGCAGCATAGGAAAATAAAGTGTTTTATTCCAATTAGCTTAACTCCTGATAACCACATAGATGGGGTGATAAAACTTTGTATAATGGGCTCTAGCCCCGGGAAAGTTTAGGAACCGTGCTTCATGTATAGAACAAAGAAAACGGAGTTAAGCCTGCACCTTAGTGTAAACTGCCCCCAGCAGGCAGAATAAAGAAGGAAATAACAGGAGCAAAAGGCAAAGGAGGCACGTTAGGAAGGCAGCAACCACAGATAAAACCTCTGGGTCCCCTGGCTGCTCAAAGTGCAGGCACTAACCAGGCATTTGCTTTCTCCTCCCAAAGCAAACCCGAAGATTTGAGCCCCGAAGATTTCCAGCTCTCCAAACCCTGTGTTTAAATGCTTTCTCACATTAAACCTTCAGTGCAGCACTTTCCTTCCTTCAGCAGCACTAACCTACACTTCTGCTTTTCCCTGCTGAGCAGGAACGGAGTCAGGCAGCAATAAACAGTAATTTCCTGCTTTATTTTTTGTTGAGAAACCTGACCACTCTGACCCAGCTCCAAACCTTAAACACCCCCAAGTCCTAACAGCCCATAGCAGCTCAGCACCATTCCCTGCCTTTACATTAATCACACACCCCAACTGCTGGCAACACTCTTTTTGTGCACCCTTCCCTCCTTCAGCACCTTGGGTGCCCTGGTTTAGTGTGAGGTGTCCCTGCCCATGGCAGGGGGGTTGGAACTGGATGATCTTAAGGTCCTTTCCAACCCGAACTATTCTATGATTCCACGATTCATCTGCTTCTTTCTTTCCCCCCTCCATTAACCCAGGAGCTGAGCAATTCTTCTTTTCCACAAGGCAGAAGAGAGGAAAACAACCTTGGGCTCCCCGAAGAGGCACGAGTTTTCTAGTTCTACTTTCAACAAAAAGAATTACAGACGAGGTTGGTTTACCTGAAGTTCTACACATTAAAATGCAGCAGGAGAACTTTAAGCCTGACCTAATTTGTGGGTCTTCAGCCATCACCATGATTGCTGAATCACCAAATCAGGTACTCAATTACTTTAAAGCTCTTGCATAACCATCCACAGATTGCCAGGTGATTCTGTTAGAGCAAGTCTCACCTGCTTTCCACTCCCTGGATTCAACATAATTCAGTGCAAGCTCTGCTAAAAAGCGTTATTTTACTCTTTTCTGTCCTGCAGTGCTTTTAACTTCTTCACTTGAACCTTCTAACCTTCCCTGCTTCATGGAATCCAGTACAACAGAAGTCTGTTACTGACTGCAGTTGTCTACAAGAGGAAAAACCACCTTGCTCAGGGGCTGGGTGGTTTGACTACAAATAACTTCAGTAAGAACCCGTTCTTGCCCCAGGAAGAACACTCTAAATGCTTTTGCCTCTCCAAAGCAATTGTCTCCCACCCTCACTGCAACTTAATGAGAAGGTTAGCAGCAATATGCCAATATTAGAAGAAAATTGTGTGTTTGCATGCAGGTATGATAGAAAGATGGATAGGAACTAAAGCAAAAGGTACTGCCCAGGAGATCACGGCTCCTCCTTGGGTACTGCACACTTGGGCTGATGGAAGAGCTGCTTGATGGCTGCTGGGATTGAAACTGTCACAGATCAGAACCCTCTCAGTTGAAAGAAAGGGCATGGCTTGAGATAGCCCCAGCCAGAGAAAAAGTAAGTCCTGAACTCAAGAGGACTCAGCACACCGCCAAAGGACAGGACAACCTGCAAAGCCCTCCTGATCCTGCAGCCTCCCATATTTATCCTCTCCAAGCTCTTCTATGCGCACCTTAAGGATTTCACATGAATAAAGTGGGACTCATTCACCTTTCCCCTGCCAGGCATGGAGCAAGGCAGGGTATTTTCCAGAAAGCGGGTTGTTTGGGTTTTTTCAGCACAAAACTGGCTGTATTTCATTTTCTGTGCCTAAAACTCCTCATACTTTAAAAGCTACATGGATTTATGATATAACCTTTTTCCCAGTCTTTCTTATTAACCACATATTGGCCAAAAGAAAGACTTCAAAAATAGAAAAAATATAGAAAAAAAAAAAAGAAGGCTTAAGTGAAGACACCTTAAAGCCTGACCCAAAGGGCTTAGAGAGCAGCTTTCAGGTCACACTGCATTTGGAGCACAAGAGGAGCACAATAAAATTGATGTCCCTGAGCAAAGAGAAATAACTTTCATTTAGGTCTTCGGGGCTCCCAGTTAACCCACTAGGCCCCAGTAGCCTCACCCACTGAGCTGCAGCAGGGACTGATGCTGACCACAGCACGAGGAGTTTAAGCCCTTCCTTGCCGTGTGCCTCAGTTTCCCCTGCTGGGTAATGGGTGCTTGCTGGCCACCATGCCCGCAGTCCCCAGCTGATTGCTGGCTCTGGGACAAGCGATGTCACCCCTTGTCCTACTCCGAGTCCCACTTGGTGGCACTGTTTGAAAAGATTTCTTCTCTCGATGCCTACCTCCCGTTGGGATCCAGAAGAGGGAGTTCCTGGCAGGAATCACTTTGATCTTAGCATCACAATATCCTCATTTTCCTTCGTTTTCTTTCCTCTCTATTCAGCCTGCAAGCACTCCCAGACCGTCTCCTCCCCTGCGTGTCAGTCACTGGAGATCTGCTTTTCACAAAACACGTTTGCAAACACAAGAGGCACGGGCGTTGCTTGGGCATCATCTTAAACTAAATCACCCAGTGCTAAAAATAGCCTTTTCTGTTAAACCCCTCTGAAATATGTCTGCAGGTGGGGCAGGCTTAGGAAAGATCTTACTTTAACAACAGAGAAAAGCATCAGAGCCAAAGCTAATAAGAAAGAGACAAATGAAGACATGGGCATGACAATGTAAATGGGTGGAAGACGTTTCAGATCACCCTGCTGAAAGGGTGTCTCTAAGGGTGTCTCCTCTGGGAGATGCGGGCTGTGATCCTGAACTCTATATAAGATGACCAAGAGCTGTTCTGCTCCAGACTGTGCTCCTGAAGCTCAGCACTCCTGCTCCTCATCCAGGTAAGCTTGGGCAGGCTTTTTGGTCTGTCTGGTTTTTCTACCAGCAGGAAAGCAGAAGCTTCTAGCTGAAACAGTGTCCCTGGAGCTGGCAATGCAGAGATCCCTTAAAGGACAAAAGTAATAATGAGATCTGGAATGACACTATTGATGGACTGTTAGAGGCAGCTTCCATTCACAGCTCTGCTCTGCTCTGCTCCAGAGAAAGAGAAATGGGATATTTTCTTTTCCCTCCTCTCTTACCATGTGGCTCCAGCCTTTTGAGCCTCACTGTCCTTTACCTCTCCAACCATCACTTGTTGGTCCACACCCCCACCATCTCTGCAGCTCAGTTTCGTTTGTCAGATTGGTTTTCCTGTGAGATCCTTCTTGCTCCCTCTTTCTCTTACACTGATTCCATTTCATCTGTGCCCTTCTCTGTCTCTTTTTCCTCTTTCTAGCTGTTCAGCTGTGTTGGTTAAGAGTAATTTATATGAAAAACCAACCAACCAACCCCTTTTTGTCTGTGTTTTCTTGCAGGTTGCCTCAGTTTTGCAGGGAGATGGCCCAGCTCCAGGAAAACATCAATGGCATCATTGCTGCTTTTTACACGTGCACCAGAAGCGACGGCAACTGCAGCCCCTTGAACAGGGAGGAGCTGAGGCAGCTCTTTGAGCAGGAGTTTGGGGATGCAATAGAGGTGAGGATCCAGCCCTGTAGCTGGGACCCACCACTGGTATGGCCCTGGGCTGGGATCAGGGGTACGGTAGGTTTCGTAAAGCCATGCACTCCCATGAGGGAGTACAGAACCCCTGGCTTCCTTGGATAGGCGCAGATGCCTCCAGTTCCCAGGATCTGCAGGGAAGAGGAGAAGCTCTTCATTCTCTCAATGCCAGCAGCTCATAGAGATCAGTGCAGGGAGCAACATGAGCCACCAGGGTTGGGAGCATGGGGCAGGATTTCTACCTTGAGACTGCTTGAGAGCCCCTAGAGAGAGGGTGCGAATAGCTCACAGGCTTTCCAACACCATTTGTGTCTTTACAGAACCCCCAGGACCCCCAAACCGTCAAGCAGGTTCTGTGCTTCCTGGATGATGACAGCAACTGCAGGGTTGACTTCAGCGAGTTGCTCAGCCTGGTTTTCCATGTGGCCAAGGCTTGTTACAAGCCACTCCAGCAGCACCAGGCACCAGAAGATGGTCAAGAGGTGACATCACAAGAGAAGGCAAGTGGGGAGCAGCCATCGGAGCCGCACACAGCCCACCACAATCAACAGGTCCCTGAGCAGGGTGTGGACAATCAGGTTGAGGACACTGAGACACAGGATCCAGACAACTATCAAACCCAGACCAGTGAGACATCAAAGCAGGACCAAGATACCCATAAAACCCAGGAGGGTGAGACACCAGAGCAGGATGGGGACACCCACCAAACCCAGGAGGGTGAGACACCAGGGCAGGACCATGACACCCATCAGACACAGGAGGCTGAGCCACCAGAGCAGGACTACAACACCCGTCAAGCCCAGGAAGGTGAGACATCAAAGCAGGACCAGGCAACCCATCAAACTGAGGAGGGTGAGACACCAAAGCAGGACAAGGACACCCATCAGGATGATGGGACTGAAGTACCAGAAAGGGATCCAGAGAGAAGTGAAATCCTGGACACTGCAACCCCAGCACAAGACAGAAATACCCATAAGGCTGAAGATACTGAGACACCAAAGCAGGACCCTAAAATCCACCAGGCCCAAGAAACTGAGGCACCAGAACAGGGTTCAAACCTCCCTCAGAGTCCAAAGACAGAGTCCGCAGAGCAGGACCCAGCTTACCCCCAGCACCCTGAAGCCAAAGTGCTGGAGCAGGAACACGGTGGGGCAGAATCTCCATCTTGTCCAGCACAGCAGCAGCACGACACTCATCACCAGAGCCAACCTGCTATAGAGCAACAGCTCTTGGAATCTCTGTATCAGTGGCCACCAAAGCAGTAAAGGCTGAAACAAGCCTCCTCCTTCTGAGGCTGTTGCTCCATGCAAGGAGGTAAAGTTTGCCCAATCCCACCCTGGTTTTCTCATTTCTGCTTGTCACATCTCGTCCAATTCCATGTCAGCCCTGAGCTTCCCACTCCTGGTTTGTGCTGAGCTATGCATGCTTAGAGACCTTCCCTCTTACCCTGTGCTAGGCTACCTCTGCCTGTGTAAGCAAAGCAATAAAACTGAAGGCATACGAGCACAGTGTCCTGGTGTATCACTGCAAGCGTGCCCTCAGCCTGGCTCTGAGCAACCATGATGTGGTGCATCCATCCCTCACACGACATACAGCCAGATTGCTCCAGGGTGCAGATGGAAGGATGGCTGCAGAGAGGCAGGTGTGTCCTGGGGATGGATAGCCTCGAGGAGCTGCAGCTGAGCTGCCTTTGCAATTTAGCTGAGGTGAATGGATTGCTCCCCGCAGGCAGGGATGGGACATCCCTGAGAGAGATGTCTTCACAGAGGGGAGAAGTTTTGGTTGACACGACAGCATGGCCGACCTGAGCAGACTCCTGACAGCATCCATCTGCTCTGGGTGGTTTTCATGTCTGCTCTGAGAAAAATAAACAGCTGCTTACAACTGAATGGGAGGGATTTGTCCTATTCATCCTCACTTATTAATAATCTCAGAAGCAAGGGGAATGTGAAGCATGCTATGAAGATCAAAAATCCCTATTAGCTATGGAATTCTCCAAAGAAAATTGTGGAAATATATTAAAAACAGCAAAAATGATGATTCGGGTACATCCAGCCCCAACGACAACTGGGAAGCCAGAGATAAAAACTGACAAGAAATACTATGCACAAACAGAGCCAATCTCAAACTCAGATTCAGTTCAGGGTGCCAGGTCCTCAGGCACTTGTCCAAACATGCACATCGGAATGTGAATAACTCTGAGGGTATGAGCAGTCCGGTGAAGTCAGTGGGGTTTATTAGGGGGTTCAGACGTGCTGGACCACCAGACAGGCCCAGGACTCGGGATCCCGCAGGGAGGGTGATGCTCAGCCTGTTTTTCACCATGTTATCTTTCACTTGTGACCTATCACCAAATCAGCACATGATAAATGCACCCGCACCTCCTGCTCTGTGGCCGGTGACAAGCAGCACGCAGAGACCTCACTGGGAAATAAAACGTCATTCCTCTGGGACACCCCAGAATTTCACAATTTGCTGAGTGCTGAATCAGAAAAACCTGCGTTTCAAAACTACCCCCAGAACGGCCGCCCCTAAAATGAGTCGCTTTAAAAGTGACAATGTTAAAATGAAAAGTATTAGACACAAAGTACATCGCTCTGCTCTCCTACTGAGAAAACATAGCAGCAATAATAAGTTCTCGTGACAGCTGTGGACACGCAATGGGAGAGTCAAGGCTTAAATTCCATCACCTATCCGTCAAAACCCTATTCCATCTGAGACATCCCTCAAAACATCGTTTTCCAAAGAACACCATTTTTCTTGTAAAACAGGTCTCAGTTCAATAGCTCTTTGCTTCCTATTAGCTCTGGCTTAGGGTCTAAAATCACCAGACCAAACCATCCCCTGTAGTCAGTCTGTCTCCAGCTGCCACCTTCTGCAGCATCAACATAAAGACTGACCTCCCAGTTCAGGCAGACACCAAGCCCTGTTAGGTACATGTTAATTATGTGCTCTGTTCTGAATAACACAGTTTTTTGCCATCAGGAGTATCATATTTGAAATTAAGAGGGTTTTTTTGATTCATTTTAG
Organism: Pezoporus occidentalis; assembly: GCF_034315485.1. Classification (NCBI taxonomy): domain Eukaryota; kingdom Metazoa; phylum Chordata; class Aves; order Psittaciformes; family Psittacidae; genus Pezoporus; species Pezoporus occidentalis. The sequence continues at coordinate 8,023,431 of NW_026914829.1, forward strand.
GAGAACATTAAAATTATCCCACTGACACAAATACCTGTCTAACAGTCTTGCAAGCCAGGAAGAAGCTGGATTAAAAAAGGTCATTTATACACCACATGAGGAGCCTAGTTCCTCTAAGATCAAATGCAATAGAAGTTTGGTCACCTATATAAATGGTGATGGGCACAGAACTGGGTGAGAAGCAGGAGGATGGAGCCCACCCTCTTGGGGGTTTTAAGCTTTTTAAAAGCTTAAAACCCTCCCCAAGTCCCATCTAATTAAAGCACCTTTGGGAAAACCAAGCCCTTGAAACAAAGGGAGTTCCAGTACTGCCAAGAACGTGCTTTGAAACTCGTTGCTTTGTCCTCAGAAAGGCAGCAAAGCACGGGATGACGTGCGCATGGATGAAACACAATGTACCTTTTCCTACATCGATACCCAGAATCTTCCACGTGGCTAACATGGCACCCGACCATCCCGCACTGCCCCAGCCCTTGCGGGGGGATTACAGACTGTTACAGGACACCAAGCCACACTGTAATACTCTAATTTTAATAATAACTCCAATCCACCATGAAATTACAGTTTCCCAAGGGTATTATTATCCCACAGGTGGGGTATAATTTGCACAAGTATAATTTAATCTTGAAAAAAAGCTCAAAAATGAAGTATGGTTAGTAACGATCCTTCATACGTACTTGTATGAGTATCCCCAAGGTGTTACCAGCACTAATTAATGAGGCTCCTACACCCAGTATGATCTTACCTTACAGATGAGCCACTCACCCGAGGCTGCGTGACAAGTTCATGCTCTAAAGGCTCTCTGCAATGTCTCCGTCATGCTTGTCAAGGCAGCATCCTACCTCCAAAACCAACAGCAGAGGCCCAGGTGGCATGGCTGGTATCTTCCTTATTTGCTCAATGTACTGGGAGAGATGGTGTGAATAAAGGAATCAGATGGTCTCTAATTAATTTACTGTTAAAAGAATTCTCTTCTTTTTTTTTTTTTTTCCCCAAGTAGAGGCAATTACAGTGAAAGCTGCCTAGGGCAACAGATGAAGACTCAACATGAATCGACCTCCCAGCAGAAAGGCTTCTGCTTTTATTTGTAATGGAAGATCAAGTAAAGATGAAATAAAAGTAATTTGTGGAGAACATCTAATATGAAAAACATGTCCATGTGAAGTCGCTGCTTATTGAACAGACATCTCCTTGTACGAAAAGTCATTTTGCAAACTTTTGCATTTAAAAGTATTCTGTTTGGGTTTGGGTTTATTCCAACAGAAACCTGGATAATACAACATAATTTAAGAATAAGAATATTCAATATTACATAAGGATAAGAAGCTTCTAAGTTACCAAAATTAAAACACTCTACAAGGACCCCACACAAGCTGAGATCTGGAGGATTTGGGAATCTCACTGCTGTTCACCTGCACTTCACCGTTTTTGTAGCACTTGGGTCTTCTTCTGTCCTTCTGTGAGCAAAAGCCAGACACAAATCCCATCAACCTCAGGCCAAAAGTGCTAAGGGAATTGCACAAAAAGCAAACAAAAATAATCTCTGGTATTGTGGCATCAAGTTCATGGGCCATAGAGATCTCAACTGTCCCCATTCTGCTCATAGTGAGCTCTGCTACCACCAGCACTTCTGTGTCATCCTCAAAATTTCATCCTGGTGGTATTTTTGAGTGTGTGTGCATGGTACGTATATAAATTCATACCTACACAGATGCACACATACATTAAAATGCACCCTCCCATTCATGCATATATATGTTTTATAGCTACTCTAAATTCTTTAAAATCTGAAATACAATCAGCCTGTAAAATAACTTTACAGCCTGGATGAGGTGGAACCAGCCAGTGCCTGAATTGCCACATGGCAACTGCTATTTCTGGGTTAAAATGATAGGTAAGGGGATGATAAGTTAAATAACCCGTTTGAGGACGTGAAGGTGCAGCTGGGCTTGGCCAAAGATGAATCAGGAGAACGTCCACAAAGGGTGTCTCCTTTCCGTAGCTCCGTCAAGGACCCTATAAAAGCACTCAGGTCCTCCGATCACTCCGCACGGCTTCACAGGAATCCCACTTGATCCCATTGGCGATCTGGGTAAGTCACTCCTGAAACGTACCCTTTGCTGGGCAAGGACATATGGTTTCTATAGGATTTGTGTTGGGTGGCAGCGTCATTCGTGCCACAGTATTTTCTGAGTCTTTTGCATTTATATTCATTGAGGTGTTGTTTTGTGTTATTGGGATATCTGCATGATGTCGTTATGCGGCCATGTCTAGAGGCAGCTTTTCTCATAGGGAAAATGAAAGAGGGAGCCAGGCTTTGTGCCTTACTTTGGTCTGGGGTCAGGTCCCTGCTGGAATGAGCAGATTGGAGAATTTTTATGTTCTCTACAGGATTTCATATGCAGGTGCGTGTGCATGTGTGTGCGCACGTTGGAGAGATGGCAAGGCAGACAGGTCACAGCTTCCCCAGCTGCACGCTGAGATCTCAGCACTGATACAAGCTTGGGGATCCAGCGAGGAGGAAGGAATAAGGTGGTTTTTGAGGTTTCCAGACACAAAGCTCCAACAGGAGCACTGCTTTCTGCCAAGCAGATCTCAGTAAAACTAAATAAGCAGCTCTGACCTAAGTGATCTGACAAAAATCTATCTGCCAATAACTTCAGTTGTAATGAAAGCTTTATCAGTTGTTTTGTATTATTACTGGTCACAGGAGCATCAGCCACAGGGCTTGTTTTAATTCCCTGTAAGTACTCTGTCTCTGACCCAGCTAGATCTTGTCTCAGGCCATGCCAGCCTCTAAGCTGCTTCAAAGAAGCCATTGTAGCTCAGTACCAGGCAGAGACAGCAGCATGGACCCTGGAAAAACGAGTAGCTGGTATAGCCCCATGGGTGCAGGCAGATTCTTGGGGCATCTCTTGAGTCACCATCCCCAGTTCCCTCCCTGCGATCCATAAATGCAGGTATCCTGCCATCCCCTATCAAACGTCATTCAAGTACGTTAGTACGCACTTGGAAGACACTCCCCATCCCACTAAAACCCCATAGCATTTGGATTTCTTCCCAGTGCCCTGGTGAAACAGAGCTCACCGTGGCATAGGAGCAGACACATGGGTCATGGCACCTAGCATCCCGTTAACGCACGCAGCCTGACCGCAGCAATTCTCCTTCCTCTTTCCATGCTCAGAGGCAAACAAATCACAAATCCTTAGGCCTGTTCCTTTTCTTGCAGGCTTGCTTGAATCTGCAGGAAGATGTCTCGCTTCTTAGACGGCATTTCCACCATCATCAGCCTCTTTCACAAATATGCGAAGGAAGATGGAGACTGCTCCAACCTCAGCCACAGGAAGATGCAAGAGTTCATCCAGAGGGAGTTTGCAGATGTCATAGCTGTGAGTGCTGCTGCAAGGGGGAGGGCTTGAGGCCCAGGCTGGAGTGCAGGGACTACAAAAATCTCCTGGAGAGGAGGTTATTCTTATGATGGTGGGATTGGAAGGCTTTCAGCAAAGGGGAGCAGCAGTTATGTTCCTTTGCACTGACTGCTTTGACAGATCCTCCAACTCATTTTTTCCATAAGACAATGGGCAAAAGCTGGAGGATGAGCCATGGGGAGGTATGCTTTTCTTTCAAAGGTAGGAAGGAAATGGGTCCAGTAGAGGGATTCAGTATGTGCCCAAAGACAGCCGGGCAGCTGCAGCCAGGGGACAACCAGGAAAGTGGAGAACAAAGGCATGGAACTGCTGATGAACTATAGAAGTGAAGCTATGTAAGATGGAAGGAGAAAAGATTGCAGTTGTCCCTGTCTTTGCATTTCCCTGACAAAGAGCAGGAAACTTAAGCCACCTTTTTTGTTCCCCTGTGTGTTTTTTCCCTGCAGAAGCCACGTGACCCTCAGACAATTGACAAGATTCTGCAGTTTCTGGAGTGGGATGGTGATGGGCATATTGATTTTAATGAATTCCTGCTTTTGGTGTTCAGAGTGGCTAAAGCCTGCTACTGGTTCCAGCCGAAGGGACCATACCTTCTGCAAAGAACAAAGCTGACATCCAGTGGCAAGTTGCACCAAGAGCCTGAAATTAAGAACAGAGGGAGCAGTCGACAGCTCCAGGAGGAGGAAGAACAAACCTGTGAGAATAATGACCATCCCCTCTGTGAACCTGAACTGCAACGAGACACCAGAGTCAATGAGCTTGAAACACTAGAGGAAATGGGGAGTTACCAACAACGTAACACACAAAGCGTAAATGATGCAATACGAAGCAGTGAGCGAAGGGAGCCAATCCCTCAGGTGTATGAAGAACGAAGCCGAGAGCCATGCGACCAACGGAACAGCCAGAGAAGACGTCAGCCACCAGAGCCGAACAGACGAGGAGATGTACAACTCCGCAAGCACAGAAGCTTGGAAGCACAGGAGCCCAGGCTGCGGAGAGGTGAGAGGAAATATCAAGAGGGGCCACAGCAAGACCAACTGGCAGACATAAGGAGTCGCAGCCAGGGCTATGAAACAAGACCACTGCAAAACCGGTGGGGTAGCCGTCAGCCACATGAGCCAGTAGGACCAGCAAAGGATGACAGAAACCAGCGGCCACAAGAAGCAGATAGAGGAAGTGACAATCAGCCACGTAAACCTGAATTACTCACAGAAGAGAGAAGCCGCTACCACCTACGTGAGCTGGAACAAAGAGCACTTGAAGAGAAGAGCGACAAGCTACGTGAGCCTGAATGCCTGGATTCGAGAGTCCCGCATCAGTCATACATAAAGGAACCACTAGAAATTGACCTCAGGTACTGTGAGACCTGTGAGCTAGAAAGACGTATCGATGAACAAGGTACAAATGAGGAAAATAACCTTGAACATGTGGAAAGTGAGCGTGAAAACCATAAGATTAAGGAGTGGGAAGAAAGAGATGATACAAGGAGGAAAGATAGAGAACAGGAAAGGAGGACTGATAAAGAAAGGGAGCGGGACATCAAGGTCTATGAGGGCCGCAGCCGAGAGACACGTGAAAGGGAAGAGCAAAGTGCCAAAACCAACCGAAGGGAGAGACGCGAAAGGCGTGACATTGTAGCACGTGAGGCTGAAATCGATGGAAGGAGGCAACGCGACCTTGTGAGGCTTGAGAGGACACGAGAGACCGATGTATTGGCAGCAGAAGCTGACGTGAAGATCCATCGCGTGTCCCAGGAACTGGAGACCCGTGAAAGAGTCGATAGAAGGGAGAGTGATTTTGAGCATTTGGATGCAGAGGAAGAGAGAAGAATTTGCCTGGAAAGAGAGAGAGAGGAGCCTCTGCGAGAGAGAAGGGTCGAGCGACAACGGGAGCTCGATCTGGAGGTCATTGAGCGTCGACGCCGCCAGGCACGTGAAAGGGAAGAGCGAGGTGCCACCATAAACCAGACAGAGAGACGTGAGACACGTGACTTTGAAGAACGTGAGGCTGAAGTCAGTGGAAGGAGGCAACGAGAACTTGTGAGGCTTGAGAGGACACGAGAGGCTGATGCAGTGGCAGCAGAAGCTGAGGTGAAGATCCATCGTGTGTCCCGGGAACTGGAGCCCCGAGAGCAGGTTGAAAGAAGGGAGCGTGACCTGGAGCTGTTGGATGCAGAGGAAGAGAGAAGAATTTGCCTGGAAAGAGAGGGGGAAGAGCCTCTGAGAGAGAGAAGGGTCAAGCACCAACGGGAGCTCGATCTGGAGGTCACTGAGCGTCAACGCCGCGAGGCTCTTGAAAGGGAAGAGCGAGGTGCCACCATCAACCTGAGAGAGAGACATGAAAGACGTGACTTTGAAGCACGTGAGGCTGAAATCGATGGACAGAGGCAGCGCGACCTTGTGAGGCTTGAGAGGACACGAGAGACGGATGTAGTGGCTGCAGAAGCTGATGTGAAGATCCATCGCGTGTCCCGGGAACTGGAGCCCCGTGAGGAGCTCGAAAGAAGGCAGCGTGACCTGGAGCTGTTGGATGCAGAGGAAGAGAGAAGACTTTGCCTGGAAAGAGAGAGGGAGGAGCCTCTGCGAGAGAGAAGGGTCGAGCACCAACAGGAGCTCGATCTGGAGGTCATTGAGCGTCGACGCCGCCAGGCACGTGAAAGGGAAGAGCGAGGTGCCACCATCAACCAGACAGAGACACGCGAGAGACGTGACTTTGAAGAACATGAGTCTGATATTGATGGAAGGAGGCAACGCAACCTTGTGAGGCTTGAGAGGACACGAGAGGCTGATGCAGTGGATGCAGAAGCTGACGTGAAGATCCATCGCGTGTCCCGGGAACTGGAGCCCCGTGAAAGAGTCGATAGAGGGGAGCGTGATTTTGAGCGTTTGGACGCAGAGGAGGAGAGAAGAATTTGCCTGGAAAGAGAGAGGGAAGAGCCTTTGCGAGAGAGAAGGGTCGAGCGACAACGGGAGCTCGATCTGGAGGTCATTGAGCGTCGACGCCGCCAGGCACTTGAAAGGGAAGAGCCAGGTACAAAAACCAGCCAACGAGAGAGACGAGTGAGACGTGACTTTGAAGAACATGAGGCTGAAATCGATGGAAGGAGGCAACGCAACCTTGTGAGGCTTGAGAGGAGACGAGAGGCTGATGCAGTGGCTGCAGAAGCTGACGTGAAGATCCATCGTGTGTCCCGCGAACTGGAGCCCCGGGAGGAGCTCGAAAGAAGGGAGCGTGACCTGGAGCGGTTGGATGCAGAGGAAGAGAGAAGAATTTGCCTGGAAAGAGAGAGGGAGGAGCCACTGAGAGAAAGAAGGTTTGAGCACCAACGGGAGCTCGATCTGGAGGTCATTGAGCGTCGACGCCGCCAGGCACTTGAAAGGGAAGAGCGAGGTACAAAAACCAGCCAACGGGAGAGACGAGTGAGACGTGACTTTGAAGAACATGAGGCTGAAATCGATGGAAGGAGGCAACGCGACCTTGTGAGGCTTGAGAGGACACGAGAAACGGATGTAGTGGCAGCAGAAGCTGATGTGAAGATCCATCACGTGTCCCGCGAACTGGAGCCCCGTGACAGAGTCAATAGAAGGGAGCGTGACCTGGAGCGTTTGGATGCAGAGGAGGAGAGAAGAATTTGCCTGGAAAGAGAGAGAGAGGAGCCTCTGCGAGAGAGAAGGGTTGAGCGACAACAGAAGCTCGATCTGGAGGTCACTGAGCGTCGACGCCGGGAGGCACGTGAAAGGGAAGAGCGAGGTGCCACCATCAACCAGCCAGAGACATGTGAGAGACGTGACTTTGAAGCACGTGAAGCTGAAATTGATGGAAGGAGGCAACGCGACCTTGTGAGGCTTGAGAGGATACAAGAGACAGATGTAGTGGCAGCAGAAGCTGATGTGAAGATCCATCGCGTGTCCTGGGAACTGGAGCCCCGTGAGGAGCTCAAAAGAAGGCAGCGTGACCTGGAGCTGTTGGATGCAGAGGAAGAGAGAAGACTTGGCCTGGAAAGAGAGAGGGAGGCGCCTCTGCAAGAGAGAAGGGTCGAGCACCAACGGGAGCTCGATCTGGAGGTCATTGAGCGTCGACGCCGCCAGGCACTTGAAAGGGAAGAGCGAGGTACAAAAACCAGCCAACGAGAGAGACGAGTGAGACGTGACTTTGAAGAACATGAGGCTGAAATTGATGGAAGGAGGCAGCGCGACCTTGTGAGGCTTGAGAGGACACGAGAGGCTGATGCAGTGGCTGCAGAAGCTGAGGTTAAGATCCATCGCGTGTCCCGGGAACTGGAGCCCCGAGAGGAGCTCGAAAGAAGGCAGCGTGACCTGGAGCTGTTGGATGCAGAGGAAGAGAGAAGAATTTGCCTGGAAAGAGAGAGGGAGGTGCCTCTGCGAGAGAGAAGGGTCGAGCGACAACGGGAGCTGGATCTAGAGGTCATTGAGCGTCGACGCCGGGAGGCACGTGAAAGGGAAGAGCAAGGTGCCATCATCAACCAGACAGAGAGACGCGAGAGACGTGACTTTGAAGAACGTGAGGCTGAAGTCAGCGGAAGGAGGCAACGCGACCTTGTGAGGCTTGAGAGGACACGAGAGGCCGATGTAGTGGCAGCAGAAGCTAACGTGAAGATCCATCGTGTGTCCCGGGAACTGGAGCCCCGGGAGGAACTCAAAAGAAGGGAGCGTGACCTGGAGTGTTTGGATGCAGAGGAAGAGAGAAGAATTTGCCTGGAAAGAGAGAGGGAGGAACCACTGAGAGAGAGAATGGTCAAGCGACAACGGGAGCTCGATCTGGAGGTCATTGAGCGTCGACGCCGCCAGGCACTTGAAAGGGAAGAGCGAGGTACAAAAACCAGCCAACGAGAGAGACGAGTGAGACGTGACTTTGAAGAACATGAGGCTGAAATCGATGGAAGGAGGCAACGCAACCTTGTGAGGCTTGAGAGGACACGAGAGACGGATGTAGTGGCTGCAGAAGCTGACGTGAAGATCCATCGCGTGTCCCGGGAACTGGAGCCCCGTGACAGAGTCAATAGAAGGGAGCGTGACCTGGAGCGTTTGGATGCAGAGGAGGAGAGAAGAATTTGCCTGGAAAGAGAGAGAGAGGAGCCTCTGCGAGAGAGAAGGGTCGAGCGACAACAGGAGCTGGATCTGGAGGTCATTGAGCGTCGACGCCGCCAGGCACGTGAAAGGGAAGAGCGAGGTGCCACCATCAACCAGACAGAGAGACGCGAGAGACGTGACTTTGAAGAACGTGAGGCTGAAGTCAGCGGAAGGAGGCAACGAGAACTCGTGAGGCTTGAGAGGACACGAGAGGCCGATGTAGTGGCAGCAGAAGCTGACGTGAAGATCCATCGCGTGTCCCGCGAACTGGAGCCCCGGGAGGAGCTTGAAAGAAGGGAGCGTGACCTGGAGCTGTTGGATGCAGAGGAAGAGAGAAGACTTGGCCTGGAAAGAGAGAGGGAGGAACCACTGAGAGAGAGAAGGGTCAAGCACCAACGGGAGCTCGATCTGGAGGTCATTGAGCGTCGACGCCGCCAGGCACTTGAAAGGGAAGAGCGAGGTACAAAAACCAGCCAACGGGAGAGACGAGTGAGACGTGACTTTGAAGAACATGAGGCTGAAATCGATGGAAGGAGGCAACGCGACCTTGTGAGGCTTGAGAGGACACGAGAGACGGATGTAGTGGCTGCAGAAGCTGATGTGAAGATCCATCGCGTGTCCCGGGAACTGGAGCCCCGTGACAGAGTCAATAGAAGGGAGCGTGACCTGGAGCGTTTGGATGCAGAGGAAGAGAGAAGAATTTGCCTGGAAAGAGAGAGAGAGGAGCCTCTGCAAGAGAGAAGGGTCGAGCGACAACAGGAGCTCGATCTGGAGGTCATTGAGCGTCGACGCCACCAGGCACGTGGAAGGGAAGAGCGAGGTGCCACCATCAACCAGAGAGAGACATGTGAGAGACGTGACTTTGAGGCACGTGAGGCTGAAATCGATGGAAGGAGGCAACGCGACCTTGTGAGGCTTGAGAGGACACGAGAGACCGATGTATTGGCAGCAGAAGATGAGGTGAAGATCCATCGCGTGTCCCGGGAACTGGAGCCCCGGGAGGAGCTCGAAAGAAGGGAGCGTGACCTGGAGCTGTTGGATGCAGAGGAAGAGAGAAGAATTTGCCTGGAAAGAGAGAGGGAGGAGCCTCTGCGAGAGAGAAGGGTCGAGCACCAACGGGAGCTCGATCTGGAGGTCGTTGAGCGTCGACGCCACCAGGCACTTGAAAGGGAAGAGCGAGGTACAAAAACCAGCCAACGAGAGAGACGCGAGAGACGTGACTTTGAAGCACGTGAGGCTGAAATTAATGGAAAGAGGCAACGCGACCTTGTGAGGCTTGAGAGGACACGAGAGGCTGATGCAGTGGCTGCAGAAGCTGACGTGAAGATCCATCGTGTGTACCGCGAACTGGAGCCCCGAGACCAGGTTGAAAGAAGGGAGCGTGACCTGGAGCTGTTGGATGCAGAGGAAGAGAGAAGAATTTGCCTGGAAAGAGAGAGAGAGGAGCCTCTGCGAGAGAGAAGGGTCGAGCACCAACGGGAGCTGGATGTGGAGGTCATTGAGCGTCGACGCCGCCAGGCACGTGACAGGGAAGAGCGAGGTGCCATCATCAACCAGACAGAGAGACGCGAGAGACGTGACTTTGAAGAACGTGAGGCTGAAGTCAGCGGAAGGAGGCAACGCGACCTTGTGAGGCTTGAGAGGACACGAGAGGCCGATGTAGTGGCAGCAGAAGCTAACGTGAAGATCCATCGTGTGTCCCGCGAACTGGAGCCCCGGGAGGAACTCAAAAGAAGGGAGCGTGACCTGGAGTGTTTGGATGCAGAGGAAGAGAGAAGAATTTGCCTGGAAAGAGAGAGGGAGGAACCACTGAGAGAGAGAATGGTCAAGCGACAACGGGAGCTCGATCTGGAGGTCATTGAGCGTCGACGCCGCCAGGCACTTGAAAGGGAAGAGCGAGGTACAAAAACCAGCCAACGGGAGAGACGAGTGAGACGTGACTTTGAAGAACATGAGGCTGAAATCGATGGAAGGAGGCAAGGCAACCTTGTGAGGCTTGAGAGGACACGAGAGACGGATGTAGTGGCTGCAGAAGCTGACGTGAAGATCCATCGCGTGTCCCGGGAACTGGAGCCCCGTGACAGAGTCAATAGAAGGGAGCGTGACCTGGAGCGTTTGGATGCAGAGGAGGAGAGAAGAATTTGCCTGGAAAGAGAGAGAGAGGAGCCTCTGCGAGAGAGAAGGGTCGAGCGACAACAGGAGCTGGATCTGGAGGTCATTGAGCGTCGACGCCGCCAGGCACGTGAAAGGGAAGAGCGAGGTGCCACCATCAACCAGACAGAGAGACGCGAGAGACGTGACTTTGAAGAACGTGAGGCTGAAGTCAGCGGAAGGAGGCAACGAGAACTCGTGAGGCTTGAGAGGACACGAGAGGCCAATGTAGTGGCAGCAGAAGCTGACGTGAAGATCCATCGCGTGTCCCGCGAACTGGAGCCCCGGGAGGAGCTTGAAAGAAGGGAGCGTGACCTGGAGCTGTTGGATGCAGAGGAAGAGAGAAGACTTGGCCTGGAAAGAGAGAGGGAGGAACCACTGAGAGAGAGAAGGGTCAAGCACCAACGGGAGCTCGATCTGGAGGTCATTGAGCGTCGACGCCGCCAGGCACTTGAAAGGGAAGAGCGAGGTACAAAAACCAGCCAACGGGAGAGACGAGTGAGACGTGACTTTGAAGAACATGAGGCTGAAATCGATGGAAGGAGGCAACGCGACCTTGTGAGGCTTGAGAGGACACGAGAGACGGATGTAGTGGCTGCAGAAGCTGATGTGAAGATCCATCGCGTGTCCCGGGAACTGCAGGCCAGTGGGGATCTGGAAAGGAGGGAGCGTGACCTGGAGCGTCTTGATGCAGAGGAGGAGAGAAGGGTTTACCGGGAAAGAGAGATTGAAGAGCCCGCGTGGGAGAGAAGGGTCAAGCGCCAACGGGAGCTGGACCTTGAGGTCTATGATCGTCGCCACCGCCAGGCACGTGAAAGGGAAGAGCGAGGTGCCACGACCTCAGTACAAACACGTGAGAGGAATCTCTACACAGTTTAACAGGGTGTTCTGAGAGGGTGTCAAGTGGGTTTTCCATGTACCATATTCAGCTTGTGGGTAGGCAGGCAGTTACTGCAGTACCTGAAGCTTCTGCCTTCCTGCATTATGACTATCCACCTTATTCCACATTATGTCCAGCTGCCATAATGCAGTACTCATTTTCCTGCTCTAATTGGATTCCTTGGGTCCCTCTATCCTTTAGGTCCCTGCTATCTCTTCTACCCTGTGGCATGACTCTTCTGCAAGGCAAAACCCCTTAAAAACTCCCAGTATCTCAATCTCATTGGGGCCTTAAAATCCTCAAGGCTGGGAGAAAAAAAAAAAAAACAACACCAAAAGCTAACCCAAAAAAATCCTGTAGACTCAGAGCTTTTGGTTGCACCTTTCTGTTCCCCTAACAGCTGAGCAGAGGCTTTGAAGCAGCTGAGTTGTGCTGTGGTTACTGCAGGGTAATGGTGGCGGGTGGGGGGTCTCCCTTTCTTCTTCACACTGATGTATTGCATGAACAACCAGAATAAATAGCTGATGACTGCACTTACTGACATCTCTCATCCTTGCATCTCATCTACAAGGGTCTCAGCCTGATGGGGGGGTGGCTCAGTTCAGCTCACACATTCCTCCCAATCCCAGGCATTTAATCCAGGCGGGGGCTGCTGAAAATCCCACCAAATCCCCCCTTCTATGTGTCCAGGAGCCCACATACCTCTGGCCCTTACCACTGATGTGCATGGTTTCAGGGCCTTCCTGCACACGCTGTGCTCCACGATCCACACAGGGGTGTCCAGGTGCACCCCAGCTCTTCAGCCCTCGAAGCATCTTTTTGGCCATCCTCTGGACTCTCTTGAAGAGCTCCACATCCCTCTTGTGCTGGGGGCTTTTTCTTTCTCTTGAGCAACAGAGAACCAATTCCCTCAGCAGCTGGGGCTGCGAATCTGCGAGATGACCAAGGGAGAAGCAAGGACAACCCCAGCATCGCTGCATCCTGCTCTTAAAAGCAACCAGGCTGGTAACGGGCCAGGAGGAACCAAGGCACCATAGCCTGGTTCACCCCAGCAGGCAGCACCCAGGGCAGCCAAAACCACCACCCAGTGACATTTTGAACCCAGTGCTTGGGGCACTGGAAGGATCTGTCCCAGGCAGGGGCAGGCAGATGCATGGGGCGATGCTCTCAGCGATGCCCCCTTCGCGCACACAACTGTCACGAGCCTTGGTGGCAAGCATATGGCAGCCCAGATGGGCTGTCTGCAAATGGGGCCAAAGCCCTGACTGCAAACACACACAGAGCAGCAGGAAAGCAAAACCTCTTGAGGTGTGTGTCCCCCCCCCATGGAGCCAGGACGGGGTTGGGATTGGCTTGTGCAAAGAGGGAAAGGGCACTCACCTCTCAGAGCAGTTCAGGGTTTATTGCTAAGGGAAGGCAAAGAGGAGTTTGCAAAATGCAGGTGGAAATGCAAACCCCAAGGAGAAGAGGGGCAGCATTCCTGCCCCCAGCTCCCAGGTTTGGAAAATCCTTTTGATTTACATGGACTGAGCTGTTTCCAGTTTGGGAGGGGTTGGAAGGAGAGGGGGAGGAAGTACTCTTTCCGCCAATACATGGGGAAAAAGAGAGCTTGGGGGCAGGAAATTGGGGCAAGAAAGGAAAACCCATTGAGGAGACTTGTTTTGCTGCTGCCCGTTGTCCTGCTCGACGCGGAGCTGGGGTCTCCAGCAGGATCTCCCGCAGAGCCCCCGTCCCTGGAAGCGGTCCCAGGGCGCAGCACACACCCCTGCAGCCCTCTGCATCCCTTCCTCTCCTCCGCAGGCTCCCCTTGAAGCGCCTGGGGCCGCACGGCACCGCCCGGGGCAGGGACTCACGGGGAAATCCGGCCTCGGGCGGGCGATTCAGCGTCAGCGAAGGCGTGGAGCTGGGGGTGGTTGTGCAAACACCGCGTATCCCAGCAACTTCCCTGGCTCCCAACGGATGGGGAGCGGCTGGGAAGCCCAGCTCCATGCGCTGGTGCCTGGCAGCCGCCACCCGGAGCTCTTTGGGCACATTACTTGCCTTTCTGGGTGCCTTTGTGGGTGCCTTTTGGGTGCCTCCTGTTCCTCCTCTGTGTCTCCCTGTTTTCAGCCCTCCAGGGTCCCTCACTCTGCAGCAGCACAAGGGTGGCCAGCCCCTCTGAGGAACTCAGCCCAGCACCACTGGGGATAAATCCATGCTGCAGCCAGCTCCCAGTGCAGCATCCCAACCCTATGGGGCTGCCTTCCCCCCTTTTCCCAGGGTGCCGCAAGGGGGAACAGGCAGCAGATGACACCCAGGGTGGGCAGGGGAACGCTGCCTGCTCCCCGACACCCCATCTGCCTTGGCCGGGCTCTTTGGAAGAGCTTGGGAAGCTCGAATCTCACCACAGCAAGAAGAAATACTGCAGAAACTCCGGGTAACAGCGAGGCAGCCCCAGGGGGGAGCTTAACCTCGAGCTTGTGGATGAAGTGAACGAGTTAGGAATGAACGCATTGCAAGGGATCAAGGGGTGAAAATGGATAAGGAGGAGGAAAAGGCGAGCGTGAATAACTGTAAGGAATAAAGCTCCTGAAGCCAAGGGACAGAGTCTGAAGGAGGGGCCCAGCACATTCCTGAGCCCGAGCTGGGGACCGCAGGCACGTCCAGATCTGCCGTTAGGGATGACGATTGCCCAACGCAGCCCAAGGGGCTGAGTCAGGGCTGGGAAGGGCGGCGGCTGCGGGGTGAAGCTCAAAACCACCCCAGTTCCTGCTCTGCCACTTCGAGCCGCGGCTGCCACCAGAACCAAGCCCCCTCCTCGCACCGCAGCCATGGTGAGTGCACCGGGAGCCCGGGATGGGGAGGCAGAGCCAGGTCCCCAAGGGCAGGAGGGCGATGGAAAAGGCGCTGTCCCCACAAGTGGCCCCAGAGCTGAAGGCAAGACGGGGTTTGGCACCGGAGAGAGCAGACGGCGCCAAGGGCTGAGCCAAATCTTTGCCAGAGAAAGGGGCCTGGGTAGGGGAAGAGGGTGCAGAGGTTGATAGGGAGGGCAGAGCGTCCCTGCAGGTGTGGGGCACTACGGGGTGGGCATTTGAGTTGTTCTCCCCCATCCCCTTCACTCCCCTCTTCTCCTTTTGCTCCCACCGGTACTTCCGCTGCCCATCACCAGACTCGGGGCTGCAGCTCCACTGTCCTGCCCCCCCCCTCCCCACCGCCCCAGCACCAAGGGAGCCAAGAGCTGAGGACTTGAGGCTGAGTAAGCTCAGCCCCTGTCACATTCACCAAGCTGAGGCTCAGACCGGGCAGGATGTGGCAGGGAGGCCCCAGGATGCTGAGGTTAGCAGGGAAGGGAAGGGCAGGCTCCCCCCAGCCCCACAGACTGGAGCCCTGCATCCCCCCCCCACCTTGCCCTGTCCAACCCTGCTGGGGAAGGAGCCAACTCCGCTTGCATTTTTCTCTCATGACTCAGTCTCTCCCCTGCGCAGACAGGGCAGGGGGAAGAAAAGGGGGGAGGACAGGGTTATCTGTCCAGAAACCCAGCTGCAGCGCATGCAACAAAGCCTAGCAGGTCACTGTGGTTGCAGCATCAGCTTTTCCCAGTCCCGAACCCTCCTCTGCTGGGAGCTGCCACGTCCCCAAGGGATTTTCCATGAACCACTCCCCAACCTTCTGGGTCCTTCCTGCACCGCAGCGCTGGGCCAAGGCAAAAAGAAATGCAGTTGGACAGGTTGGGCATAGGAGACTCCTCCAGGGAAGCAAGTGCAGGAGGCCCCCTCCAGCCCAGCTCCTCCTCTAGAAGGCCCAGAGCTCCCTTCCACACTCACCTTACCCCGCTTCTTGCTCCAGCAGCCCACGGAGACCGAGCGCTGCATCGAGTCCCTGCTCGCCGTCTTCCAGCGGTACGCGGGGCGCGAAGGGGACAACTGCACCCTCTCCAAGAAGGAGTTCCTGGCCTTCATGAACACCGAGCTGGCCGCCTTCACAAAGGTGAGCAAGGCCACGAGAGGCTCCTGTGGCTGCAGCCCCCAGGATGGCAGTTAAGGCCTCTGAGCACCATGGTGGGCAACGGGATGAGCTTGCTCCCACCGGGAGTTGGCCTGGCTGGATTCTGCCTCCCTCCACCAAGCCCTGTGCTCTGGCACTGAACAGGTTTGGTGAGGAGCAGACATAAACTCAAACTCTCTTTGGGCTTCCGCAGAACCAGAAGGACCCGGGTGTTGTGGACAGGATGATGAAGAAACTGGACTTGAACAGTGATGGGCAGCTCGACTTCCCCGAGTTCCTGAACCTCATCGGGGGCATTGCAGTGGCCTGCCACGATTCCCTGGTGCTTAACACCCATTCCCGCTAGTCCTGCCTATTAGTGCAGCCCCCTGCTGTGAACATTCCTGGAACAAAACCAATGCAAAGCTGGAAGCATTTTTCATTTTTATGTATAAAATAAAAGGTTTCAAATCCTAGTGGAAGGCATGGTTTTATTTCAGCATTATGAGGAAGGAGAAAGCACTAAGAAAGTAAATCCAGGCACAGAGGGAGCAGGATCTCAGTCCAAGCCTCTGCTGCTTCACTGATGTGAGAACACACATGTTCTCATCCTCATCACTGCCAGAAACTACAACCTGCCTGGCTCTGGAGCTCCTCCAGCCTGGTAAATGCCACAGGGAAAGGTACAGCAACACAACAGGGTACAACTGCACGAGGTAAATGCAAAGGCAGGAGCCTCACCAATCAGGATAATTTGAGCACTGACAACTGCAATTACACACTAACAATTAGCAAAAGCAGCCCCTGCTGGCACGATACGTTATTTCAAGCCTACAGCCTCCATTTTCTGGAGCCTCCAAACCCAGCAATGGACAGGAAGGGGAGGTGAAGAGAGAAAATTCAATCAAATCTCTCTTCTCTCTCAGTAAGACCAACTGAGCATCAGAAAGATCAAGGTGGTCAATTCACTTTATTGATGAGGCAAGCTGATTATTTCAGAGACATGTTGCTAGGACACCAAAACAAGAAGTTACCACTAGCACCTGAACCACTGCTGAGCTGCTCTCCTGCCTCTTCTGAGCTACCCCCAGAGCAGGGACTGGCCCTGGCCCTGGTTTGAGGCACTCCCATGAGAGCCAGGCTTGGCTCTTCCTGCTGCCCAGACTGCAGCAGGGCTCTGAGCTCTTCTTTCAGGAGCTCAGCACTAAGGATGTAAGAGGCAGCTGCTGGCTTTTCCCTCTGGAAAAGATTTGCCTTAAGGAACTTCACATCAGCTGGATCTGGAAACAGAAGCACAAGTTGTGACTACCTGGCAGCAGCTCAGAGTCTCACTACAGCATTACTGGGTGGGGAAGAGCAGGTAAGATGCACTCTATGGGGAAGAGACTAGACTAAAAGCTGGAATGGTGGGAGGTGAAGGTTTCCATGCTGTGCTGTGGAATGGGACCGTTTCCCTCTGGTCTAACACCTCCCGGGGATGGGTTCCTAGCGGAACTGGAGCGGGCTGATCCGCAGCCCAATGACATCTTTGCCAATCTCTGTCACCTGAGGAATAAAAAGGAGATGATTAATGCTCCAAAGACAGCTCTCAGAAGCACACACTGACTGCAACGTCAGGCCCTGAAGGGAGCACTCGAATTACACAGTATTTCACAACTCCCAAACTGTTCCAAGGCCCCCGACATTCAACCCGATCCACAACCCACGCCAAGGCAGTTTAGAGGGAGCACGGGGATGCTGCTGAAGGGAAACATCATAGGCTGGGATACAGTGGTGACAGGCATCGAAGCTCCCTTACCGTCGTGACACGGCAGATCTGCCCACGGAACTCAGGGCAGTAGCAGGCCCCGCTGAGAGGACACTTCTCCACAGGTTTGCCACGATAGATGGGTCGGTAAGAGGCAGCACAGATGTCAAAGGGGTTGTGCATGTCATAGTTGAGCTGGTAGGTGTCGGTGGGATTCTTCTCGCACGCCGACAGGATCTTACGGGTCTGCCAAAAGCAACCACATTGAGCAGAGGGGCAGCTCGGAACCAGTCCAAACGTCTGCCACCTCAGATACCCCTGCCCATGCACCTCACAGACGTACCTGCTGGGCCACCTCCGGCTTTGGACCCAGCTCCAGCAGCCGACGAGCAAAAGTAGCAGCTGTCTTGAAGTTTTTGAGTTTGAAGAAGAGGTTGAGAGCAGTACGCAGCACCAGGATCATGTGGACAGGCTGCAGGTTGGAGTGGGTGAAATAGGCTGCCATCTGCATTGGGGTGAAAGGAGGACATCAGGGATACAATCACTACCAAGCCTGGCTGCAGGAAACCCCTGCCAGGTAATGCCTGCCGCATCTGCTTTAAAGGAGGACACACAGCAGAAAGCAGGATTCTCACTGCCTTTTTAAACCCAAAGGTTACTCCCCACATTATCTGCCTCTTCGTGAAGGATGGCACCGAGTTTCTGTACCTCACAGATTCGCTTCTGCTGCTCCAGGGTCTCTTTGGGCAGCTTCTTCCGCTCAATCTCCATTGAAAGTCCTACAATGTACTCCCGGCAAATGGCTATGAGCTGCTGGGCCTTCCAGAGAGGGAAACAGAGTCAGGCATCCAGCCTCCTGCCCCAAGGGCATGCACACACCACACAGAGGAGTCTGTCCCTCACCTCAGCAATCTCCTGCTTGTTGTCCACCACCAGCAAGGGCACGCTGAGCAAGATGGAGCGGAACTTCTCCACGGCCTCCTCGAACTTGCCGGCTGTAGTGAGCTGGTAGCAGAGCTGCAGGCGCTGGATCAGGTCATTGAGTTTCAGTCCAACAGCAGGGAGGGCATTCTTCAAACCAGCATCTTTCCTGGGGGCACCAAAGAGGGGTTGGAGGTACAAACGGGACCACTGCAGAGCAACCACTCAACAGCAGCTTGCCAGATACGGTTTGACCTAGGGCCATGCTGCTTTTCTTCACCAGTAGCTTAGCACAAGACACATCTGTGCCTCCATGATTCTGCTGCCCACAATGCCCAGCTCCCTCTGCATCAGTGCAGGCTGGGAAGTCTGGCTCCTTTTTCTACTGTAAAGCACACACCTGTGGTTCTTGAGATGCCCCAGAGCAGCTTTGCTGGAGGCAGAGCATTAGTGCTAGAAAACTCAGCATTCCAACTGCCACACACCGGTTTTAGCAACACAGAAGGGTTTGGTTTGGAAGGGACCTTAAAAAGCTCATTCAGTTCCAACCTCCTGCCACAGACAGCGACACCTTCCCAGGTTGCTCCAAGCCCCATCCAACCTGGCTTTGAAAAGCCTTCTAGTCTCTAACCAAAAAATGAAAGCGGTTCAACATCTTTACATCTAAGAGCAGGCAGCAGAAAAATCCCACTGAAGACAGAATGCTCCCTATTTAAATCCCACAAAACGGAAAGCTCCTCCCTTCACAACAGAGGGGAGAGATAACTTCTGTCTACAACACCAAGGAGTCCAAGAGGTCTATGGCACAAGGAAGAGAGCACAGCAAAGGAGCTAACCCGATGCTTACCAGTTGCGATGTGGGTACCCATACATGGCAGGGAGACATGGCAGGGCTTGGTAGGTCGTACGGCCACGGGCATAGGTCTGCAGGAACAACTGCTTGTAGGGTCCAAAGTTTGTTACTCCTACCTGGTCATGGAGGAGCTGGAAGAGACACAATGATCTGCTGAGTAAGAGCTGTCCAAAGGACGCACAGGCTCCCAGCACCTTTCATTTTATACCCAGAGAAACCAATGCACAAAATGGTCCACAACAGGACACAAAATGAAGCTTCAGATTAGATCAGAGACAAAATACATGGGGATAGTCTTTTCCCTATGCATACCAGGGGAAACTTACTCTCATTGCTGTCTCAAAGGAGCCTGCCAGAACGTGGTCAACAGGCAGCTGAGAGTTGTTACACCAAACCTATATGAACAGAAGGGAAACATTTACAAGAGGAACTGTGCATGTGCATGCATTTGTCTTACCTATCCTCACTACCCCTAACTCCCCTTAACACAGTTCCTGTGTTGTGCTCACAGGTGAGTGCTAACAAGGACTGAACCCCAAAAAAGAAGCACCAAAGTAGAAAGTTCCTGAGCAAGACAATCAAAGACTTGCACCATTACCTGAGCTGGGCTGGTGCCCTTGGTGGGTGGCACAAAGAATCCATCCTCTGTTGATCCTGCTGGGCCAGCAGGAACATCCTGGGGGAGCACATAAAACAGGGGTAAGTGGGGAAGTTTCCAGCACTCAGATGCAATCAGAGCTGGCCACAGCTGTGGAGACCAAGCCTCTGAAGAAGCCCAGAACACGCTTCCTCCATACCACCATCACAGACTGTCACTGTCTTCCCAAGTAGCTACCACTGGGCTACTTAAGAAGCCTCCTACCAATTCAGGGGGAAGATCCAAATCTTCTTCAACTTCCCATCCACCTCCTTCTTCCTGTCCTTTACCTAGACCTTCCTCTCCAAAGTTCTCTCCAGCATCCACAAAGCCATCTGCATGGAGGGAGCAAGGGAGAAATAGTCAGAGCTCTTACACAGGCACACGCTTACACTTCTGCATGAAGGGCTCTTGGATTCACCCACCTTCATCCAGCTGCAGCTCTGCATCTTCACCCCAGCCTTCAGTGCCGACAGTGTCGATATCAATATCAGCAGCCAAGGCACCCCCTTTGCCTACAAAAAGAGCAGGATCCTTTATTTACTCATCGCTGAAGTGCTAAGCAAAGAATCAGGTTAGGCCAGCAACCTCCCCTCCAGTTGTGAAGTCCCATCTTGTGCTAAAAGGGCAAAGATTTGAGAGATTTGCCACAGATGGTGCAAATGCCATGCTGGATTCCCACCTCTGCTAGCAGCACACAACAAATCTGAGGTTAACAGCAACAGGTGAGGAGCCACGGGGACAAATAACTCCATTGTGCACATCACAGCTTAATGCAACTTCCCAAGTCCAAAGCGGTACCTTTGCTAGCAATTGTTCCTTCAAAGAACCCCTTGGACACAGTCAGCAATGGCCAGTTGGTATCCAGAGGCATGACAGGAGCAGGAGGCTGCAGTAGCTTTGCATTGTGATCAATGTCTGGAATCTGAGCAGAGAGGAGCAGAAAACAGTTACAGGCCACATAAGGGAAATGCCATTCTTTGCCCTACTCTCCTCCAAGCAGCACAGATGGTCTCAAGCCTGATAAGCAGTGACTGGAATGGAGATGGCTCCTCCCTCCCAGAAAGGAGCTGCCTGGCCAGTCACACTAACACCAGATCCACTGTCACCTTTCCAAGCCCTAGAGCTCTTGTAATGCAGCAGGAAGCATTAGGGGGGTTGCTAACCGTTTCCTTCTCAGGATCAAATGTTTCCTTCAGGCTTTCAGCTTCCTCATCCAGACCATGAGTTGCAGCTGTGAGATAGGCCAAGGACTCTGCAATGAGATACAGTATGTTCTTCACTGCCAAAAGAAAACTCCCCACACCATCATGCACGGCCAGCCACTCACAAAGGGAGGATTAGCAGCATACCAAGGTGTAGATTCACACCTTTAGGGTGTGATACTGGATTTAGGACTGAAATGTGCAGGCAACAACTTATGATCTGAATACGCTCTACAGTTGATTCAGGTCTCCTCGATGGTATTTGAGCTCTTGGGTTACTTTCTGCTCACCTGATTTAGTTTCTCAGGTAAGGGATTATCTGCTTCCAAAAATGACTTCATCCCAACAACCTCTCCACAGCTTCTCCCCAGGGACATATGTTAGTCTGATATTACTCACTCTGGCCACAGTTCTTCAGGATCCTCACTCTCTCTGCCACGTCTCCCAGATACAGGGCATTCTGGTAGTGGCCGCTCATATCTTTACGGATCTCAGCTGAACCAAAAGGAAAAGAAGTCACGATAGCTTTGGTATTCTTGGCTGCCACTGTGATGCTGCTCATTCCCTCTGGGAATGACACTCAGATCCTCTTGATTTCATTCTTCTTTGCCACTCACCTATCTTCATCATCTTGCGAAGCTTCTCCAGATTGCCAGTGATGAGATAGAGGAAGGAGAGCCTGTCGAAGTTCTTGGTGCGCTGGTAGCACATCTCCACAATCTGGTGGTTTCCCTGCAGCAACGCCACTTCTCCCAGTTTCTCCCAGCAATTCTTGTCATCCAGAGCTTTGGCTGCTTCCAGAGCAATCTGGACAGGATATAATGGTATCATACATGATATAATGAGAGAACTGACAGGGTTAAAAAGGCTTGGCACAAAGCAGTTTTCTTTGCAGGCTTCTGTTAATAATGCCCCTGATGGAAAGCATGGGATTACAAGGCTCACTGCACTAAATCACGCCCCCAGCTGGAGCATGTTAGTAAGGCTGCTACTACCCTCAACAATATCACTCAACTAAGACTTCTTCCTCCCAATACTCTTCCTCCTTGCAGCAAAAAGCAAGGTTTGCAAGCAATGCCTTAAAGCATAACCTGGTGGAAGGTGTCCCTGCCCATGGCAGAGGGTTTGGAACTTGATGAGCTTTAAGGTCCCTTCCAACCCAAACCATCCTATGATTCTATAATGACTCTGTGACATGCCTTTCCCACAGCACCACCTGCCAGCTCACCTCAATGTTACCACACTCCAGTGCCAGGCTGAAACGGGTCTTCTCATCCTTGACAAAGTGCAGGGCCACCTCTGGGTAACCCTTTTTCTGCAGGTAGGCAATGATGGACTGGCCCACGAGCTTAGCATTCCTCACCATGTGCAGCACCTGCAGAGATTAAAGCTGTCAACAACTTCTCTCCACCCTCAGGTATAGGTCAAGGAAGAGCACAGTGTTCCCCACGTCTCCTCACCTCATCGTACTTTCTGTTGATCAAAGCCAGCTTGAATTTGAATTCTGTGGGATCGATGGTGAGCACCCTGGGGCGACACTCTCTGTCCAGGCAGTAGACATTGTTCCCCTTCACTCGGGTAACGTAGATCGGCAGGTCCAGGGTGCGGATAATTCCATGATCCCTATTGCCAACACACAGCACACGTGTGACATGCACATCAGCACAGCCCAGCTGTACAACTCCGTTCTCTATCCCCCAAAGGAGGATCAACACTCTGCCTGTTATTTTAGCCTGTGTTATAAAAGCAAGTCCCACTCAGATGAGCAGTGCAGCCATCCAGCCCAGCGATAAAAACCCAGTGCACAGGGTAAGCAACCAAATGCAAGCACTTGGCTCTGTTATCTGCCTTGGTGGACATCTATGCTGTAATAAAGTCCCTTTCACAAGCCTCAGCTTTGGTGTTGGCCAACCCCCCCCCCACCCCGAGTCTGCACAAGGCCTGTCAGCCCAAGGACTCCCAGACTCACCCTGTGGTGACAGCGTATTTGATGTGATTGCTGGTGGTGTAGATGAAAACACCGCTTTCATCCCAGGCACCGCTCTTGACACGGATGTTTTCATGGATGTTACACAGTGACTCCAGTTTTCTGTTGCAGATCATGATGGCTGGAGAGGAAAACCAAAGGAAGACAAGCTAGGGAAGCCTCTACTGTAAAACAGCTGCCTCTGAATTACTTCTCTCTTCCATAATCCCAGCAACAGGAACTGCATTCAGTGTCAGACACCAAGGAGGTGATGGCAACCAAAAACTGTCATCACGAAAGAGATTAGCTGGATCATTTTGAAGAGTACAATAAGCCCTCTGTTTTACAAGCTTACAGAAGACAAGGTGGCAGAGCCCATGCTGTGAACACTGCATCTTCACTGCACTGAACGGTTCCCTTAGCAAGGGCTCTGCTCCCAGCCAAGGAAGGAGCTAGCATGCACCAGGGTCCACATGAAACACTGCACCCCCCTGCCACTTACCATGCTTAGCCAGCAGAGCCACGTGGGACATGTCGGCCGACCAAATGACGTACTTCACCTTGGAGATCTTCACAGAGGCCAAAGTTCTGGGAAAGGACAGCACTGACATCAGTGTCAGCCCAGTTCTCTCTATAAGAACTACCAGTACCCAACAGCCTGAACCCAATCAGCAGATGCTCTGAAGCCCCTTTGTGCCATTCTAGTGCTATAAAACCATAAGGCAGGACTGAGCGTCTCTGCAGTCCAGTCCAGCAAAACCCACCTGTGAAATAACAAATATGTTTCAGTGACAACTGACTTCAAAACCTGGATTTCAAATTAGGTCTTAGGGATGGATTTACGGAATGAAGGAAATGAGGTATTCCCAAGCAGCATTCACAGTGTTTTATTTACTTGTAACTTTCCCAATGATACCAGAAAAAACAAAGGCATACAAATGAGGGAATGAGGCTCCAGGAAGACCTTAGCGCAACTACAGGGGCTGCAAGAAAGCTGGAGACAGGGTTTTGGCAAGGGCCTGTAGAAACAGGCCAAGGGGAATGGCTTTAACCTGCTAGAGGGGAGATTGAGATGGGCTCTTAGGCAGAAGCCCTTCCCTGTGAGGGTGCTGAGGCACTGGCACAGGGTGCCCAGAGAAGCTGTGGCTGCCCCATCCCTGGCAGTGTCCAAGGACAGGTTGAAGCAAGCTGCTCTAGTGGAAGGCGCCCCTGCCTGTGGAAGGGGGTTGGAACTGGATGAGCTTTAAGGTCCCTTCCAACCCAAACCAGTCTGGGATTCTATGATGATTCTGGACATAATCAACATACACTGTATCTATCTGCAGACAATCCAGAACCTTCTCAAGCCTACAAGACAGCCAAAAGCTCCAACTCCTTGCCCATTTCTTTGTGGCTAGCAACACATATACCAGCACAAACATGCTGCCAAAAGAGCATTATGAGTAGATATAAAACCTAGGGGACAAGACATCAGGCGGGCTTAGCTTGATTGAGTTTGGGCTTTTTGATTTCTCTCCTCTTTTATAGCACCCCACTCTGCAGTCACAGGCTTTACAAGGGTATGGCACACATCTCTCTGTGATCAATGGCACGATGCCTGCAGCATAAATTGCACCTTGGCTGTGTTTACACTCTGCTCTTTGTAACAGTTGTTAGCCGTGGTTTGGATCAGTCTGACACAGCCTGCAGCTGATGCTAAGTTCTGGAGTGCATTAATAGCTATTACTTGTCCCCAGAGGGCACACGCCAGCAGGATGACAATATTAAACCTTCTCCCAGCAGACCAGAGCTCACCGCTTCTGCTGCACGTCAAAGAGGGTGATGGAGTCTGCATCTCTTAGTAACAGGTTCCCTGTGCCAGCATAGAATATCTCATCACAGTTCGGCACCTGCACCTTCTTCGTGATCTCGTTCTTCAGGTTTTTGATGAGGATCTGCCAGTTGAGGAGAGGAAAGGCAACAGCACAGGACAGTTAGGTAGAGTCTACAAAGAAATTTAGGATTATTTTAGTTTTTGTATGGCTGAACCTCAGGCACAAGAGGCCAAAACAAGCCTATCTCGAAGCAGGACCAAACTTCACCCTCTTACAAAACCCAGCTCAGGGTGCAGACACAGTGTATCCTTCCCTTCCAGCCCCACCACTATCGCGACTAACTGGCTGATACGGTTTGCAAACCCTCTCTACAACAGGAACAAAGTAAATAGTAGGGAAAAGTGAGAGAAACAGTGTAGATAATAAAAGGAAAGAAGTTGAAAGGGGAAAATGGTAAGTGGAGGTGGGGAAGGCGGACAGGAGTAACACAACTGGCATGAAATAAGCCTGAGTTTACTAAACCAAAAGCACTATTAAGGAAAAGGAAAGGAAACAATGCAATATCCTGCATGGGGCAAAGCGCAAGACCTTTCTTCTCCTTCACATCAAGCGAATTCAAGCAGGGAAAACTGTCCACAACTGTCTTTCCCCCTTCTTTCTCCTATAGCACTCCACAAGCGAGAACAAAGAGCTCTATTAAAATCTAACCTGTTTTCATTATTTCCCATTACTTTGATGCTATGGAAGTGACTTGGGTGGCTTCACAGTCCTGTTGTGATCAGCTTTCACCCCTTGAGCCTTGCGGTAGCAGGCTTCCAGCAACTGAGCTATGATTTACTATCAAAGAAGTTAAATCCTATTTCAACCCACTCCGTTTCCACTGTGCGATATTTCTTTGTGCACGGCTGCAGCCCACCCTCTGCTGACAATGCTCTGCCAGTCTACTTGGATCTCCAGTAATTCCATGAACCCAACCTCCCTCCTTTCCATCTGCAAGCTTCCAAATGACACCCTGTTAAAGAAACGACCCTATTAAGCGTGTCCCCTTACCGAGTGCATGCGATCCAAGACTGCAAAGCGGTTCCGAGCTACCCACACAGCTGTTAGCCCAGAGGAACGCTTCCCTTCAGGGGCTGGGGAAGAGCAAAACGCAGGCAGTGAATAAAACCTCTGGCAGGCTCTTACAGCAACACATCAGTCAGTCTTGTTTGAGCCCATCTTGGCTGCTGTAGCTGCTTCCCACTAATTCCTGTTTAACCTGAGGCTATTCACAAGACTCATTTCCCCCCCCTCCCCGATGTCCTTTCGGATCTCGACGTGGCCAGTGCCAGTCCTTCCCTGCAGCCAAGGCACAAGGAGCTGCTTGGCGCTGCACTGGGTGACAGCACCGTCTGTCACACTAACGAGCAGAGCCTTCATGGCCAAACGAAGCGAGCAGCGAGGGTCCCAGCGTCAGTGGAAGCTCTCTCCCCCCACTGCAAACTGATCTATAACAAGCTGGAGGAGAAAGGCTGAGCTCTCCCCAGCACGCAGCTGTGCTCCCTGCTTTCAAATGCTAATACAAACACAGCTCTCTGCATGTCAGACAGCCCCAGTGAACAGTGCTGAGGGATGTGCTTCAGATGGGGAGAAGGCTTTCTGCAGCAAGGGGGAACAGAGAAGTGAAAAAGCTGCTGTTTTGGTAAAAAAATGATCTTTAATTCTCAGGTCCTTTTCTCTCTGCTCCCCACAAGTGTTTTTGGAGACACACACACTAGACCAAGTGCTGTTTCATCAAGGTAGTGCCATTTGTGGCCAGCCTACATCCTAACAAAAGGTGGCTTAAACCTCACTGCTTCACCCTTCAGCCCTTATTTATGACCCAACCCAAGAAAGACTTCTCTGAATTCAATTCCCAAGCTCCACCTGGGGCTTTCTGATGGCAACTTCACCTGGTTTTCTGAATCACCACAACTCAACATTTTTACTGGCTTTAAATCTTTTAACACAGACCATAGATCAGGCAGAAAATGATTGAAATATATTACTCAATAGAGTATGGTAACAAAGCTTGGCTTCCCAGTCTGGTAAAGAAGCTGAAGGACATGAGGATGATAGCTCCAAGCATGTTATATACCTGCATCATCATCCCAGGAGATCATCAGAAGGTTGCATAATAGCAGCTTGTTGGAAAAAATACTTATAAACCAGTACAATTTTACGTTACTCTTAAAAATGTATTAAAAGTAGATGGTTTTCATGAGGCCTTCCTCTGGAAGGAGAATATCCCCTTCTCTTCATTTAGAAGGTCACAAGCTGGGTGTCCCCAGACAAGTCTCAATCAAACTAGGTATTTGAAACCTATTCAGTAACACTTAATCTATACTAAGCCACTAAAAAGCTCACTTTCTAATTCTCTCTCTAAATACAGCTCCTGACTGCGCTCAGCAGAGAAATCCTCCCTCCATCAGACCTGCAGAAATCCATAAATCCATGAATAAGAGAGCTGGATTCCCATCTAACTCATTCATCACTCCCCCTCATCTCAAAATCTTTACTGCCGTGACGACAGAGGCAGGAGGAACCAGCTGGAGTTTCAGATCCCAAATGGAATTCAGAGTTACGAGAAAGAATTACTTGGTTTTTCCCCTCTAAATCATGTTTTGACTTGTAAATTGCACAAAAGTGATGTGGAATTTGCCGAGAGGAAGAACTGACTACTGGCAGCCTGGCACTGTCACTTTTACAGCCTCTTTTCAGAGTATAAAACCTCTTAGAACAAACCATATCTGGTTAAAATCCATCTCTGTTGACAAGCCAGGAAGGCTGCCTGCTGCGTGGAAAGGGGGAATGCAAAGTTCCTAATAACCAAATTATAAAATATATATTTGGAGCAGTAAAAGTTTGGGATGAACATGAATTTTTCAAGTCAGTGTGGTGTGATATAGTGAGCAGGAAGCCTGCCAAATGACGCGTGCTGCAGGGGCATTAGGAAACAGAGAGGAAGAGTCCAAGAGAGGCTTAGAGAAACAAAGCTGGTTTTATATATAACACACATACACACAGTTGGAGAGCAGAGGAAGGGACAGCTACACAATAATAAACCCACACAAGGATTAATGGGAAAGAAGAAATGCCTACCATCGGGATTCTGGGAGTCAGCATCCTTGGGAATGGTGTAGAGGTCGTAAGTACTATTCTCTAAGTTGCTGGCCCTCTGCAGAGAGAAGGGGAAAAAGCCATTTGGAGACAGGATTTCACAGAGCCAACACTCGGAGCCTCATGGCAAGGTCTCCAGCACATCATGCAGCAGAACTGACTTACTGTGCAGAGGAGGACAGCGTTCTCAGCGGGGTTGTAGGACATGTTGAACACAGGGAACTTGGAACCACTGAAGGAGAGTCATGAAGAAAAGAGAAGGTTAAGGAGGACCAAGGCTATTTCAGAGCCACCTTCTGATAAACACCCTTTATCTTCTGAAATACACTGAGTACCAGCAAAGCTCAGTTTTGACTGAATCAAAACCACTTGGAAACACTGTGAGAACATCAGAGTTTCATAAACGAAAGAGTTGGCCTTCCAGTTTGACACTTAACATTAGAAATATGTATCTATGGACACATAAAAATTGACTTAAAAAACTTCTTGTAGGCTTGGTAAGCTCATCTGACAGAAAAGTCAGCTGAAACTGAGGTATGTGAATAGAACTGTACCACCTACGTGCAAGCAAGAAACTAATCAGGGACTCAAGATACCGGTAACACCATCTCCTACCTTCTCAGCTGCATGACAGCAACGTCCTTTGAGCTGTTGAAATCAAGCTGGCGGAGAAAACGGTCCTTCACATAATACAGCATGTTCCCATGCACAGCATAAGCAGGTCTCTCACGCTCCAGTTTGAACACAATCATGCCACCATCATGGCCTGGAAAAAGCATGTGAGGATTCAAACATGTGAACTGTACCCCGTGGGTTTTCTCATGGTGAAGATGACACCACCAAGCCCCTCAAACCACAAAAGAGCCAATCAATATCATAACCACTGACCACCAGCCACCTCTGCCACTCTTCAGCCTGACTGAATTACAAGATTGCACTCCTTTCCTCATGGCCCACCCCCTGCCCATAGGTTTCCCATAGGTTTCCTAATAAATCTAAGAGCTGACACTCTTCTAGAAACACTTTGCCTCACTGCCACATGTTTCTTTAAGTGTTAGTAGTCCAGTGTGGGTTCTCCTAGGACCTGTTCCATCCCTTCTTGGCCTTAGAACATACAGCTAAGTGATGCAGAGGCAATCTTGTTCCAGCTTTGATCTACAGCTGACACAAGGATTGTGTGCGACTAAATAAGGGTCTTTTCCCTAAGATACCTTTAATAAAAGCATCCACAAGTCAGCGTGTTCTGCAAAGTGTGCTAAAGGAAAGCAAATCCTGTATGGATTTCCTACATGGAATACATTTTGTCTTCACAGCAACCCATCACACATGGAGCAGGAGCTTTTTTTACCTGCAGCAAAGAGGTTGAGGTTGGGATGAGCAGCCAACACCCAAAACCGATCGTGATCACGCCGGAAGGTCTGGACACCCGTGCTAAATGTGCAACAGAAGGGACAAGGAACAGAAACAAAATGGAAACCTTCGTGTGGACTTCAGTTCCCAAAACAAAGGTCCTAAACCGTGACATAGTGAGAAACTAATCTGGGATTCATGATACTGGCAACACCTCTTGCCACAGAGACCCACCTCGAGCATTCAGCACAAGGAGACCACTGAGAGCTCAAAACACTCTTATTTAAAGCCTTTTCTCAAGCAAGATGTTCTCATTTACCATATTTTAGAAGCAGTATCACTGGACAAGCCAGCCTCTTCCTTTCTTTCAGACAACTACAAGCCTAGCACATAACACGGGTCTCAAAGGGACAGAAGATGGGCTAAACATGACTTGTCACTCATGAATTATCAAACACTGGCATTGATGTTTAAAGAACTGCTGGTGTTCAGCTTCTCTAAGAGTAACGTAGGTCTTTCACACACGTATCGACTGCCATCAAGCACAAACCGTTTGGACATATCCCACACACGGATGCTCTTGTCTTCGGAATTGCTGAGGATTAGCTCCTGCCGCGGGTGAAAGACAGCACACGAGACGTTGTTGTAATGCCCCCGGCAAGTGTCAACCTCCCAGGCCTTCGATTCTACCCAGAAGAGGAAAAAAAGTGAGGAAAACAACACTTCAACAGGTAAAGTTCTGCTGAAGCACAGCAAGCACTTTATTATAGAGCGAACTGCATGGCCCACAGGCCACTATTCCATTCTCTGCAACCCACGTTCAAGATCTCTCTGTAACCACTAGCACAGCTCACCTAAGAGGAACAGATCAGCCAGGTCACTAAAGAGGTGCTAAGACTTGTGTTTAGCTGGACTGAGCTAACAAAAGCTCAGTCACTCCTGGTGGAGGCCTTGTAGCTCTTGAACTGTCCCCCTTTCTTCATCCATCCATACTAAAAACCACCTCAGAGTCAAATTCTTCTAATGCTACAAGCTTCTGCACAGCACTGGGTAAAACTCAAAAGAAGCTTGAAGCATTTGCTAGAGCTCTCCTCAAACTGCAAAAACCAATGCTGCTTAGGATTATTTACTACTCTATCGTACAGATACGTCTTCAAAGTGCAAATTACCTCCAGGTTCAGCCCACTTCAAACATAAATTTCAGCTCTTAACCCCTTCTCCCTGTGGACTCCCCCTGGATTATCAGATAATAGTTTGGGTTGGAAGGGTCCTTAAAGCTCATCCAGTTCCAACCCCCTGCAGGGACCCCTTCCACTAGAGCAGCTTGCTCCAAGCCCCTGTGTTCAACCTGGCCTTGAGCACTGCCAGGGATGGGGCAGCCACAGCTTCTCTGGGCACCCTGTGCCAGTGCCTCAGCACCCTCACAGGGAAGAGCTTCTGCCCAAGAGCTCATCTCAATCTCCCCCCTCGGGCAGGTTAAAGCCATTCCCCTTGGCCTGTCCCTACAGGCCCTTGTCCAAAGCCCCTCTCCAGCTTTCCTGCAGCCCCTTTAGGCACTGGAAGTTGCTCTAAGGTCTCCCTGGATCTTTCTCTTTTCCAGGCTGAACAACCCCAACTCTTTCTATGTCTTCATAGGATCCTCTTACCATTCATCCGCCAGATCTTCACTTGCCGATCATCAGCTCCTGACACAATGAGTGGCATTGTGGGGTGGAAGGCAGCCCAGTTCACCCCACGGTCATGGCCCTACAGGCAAAAACACTCACTTGTAGCAATGTGGTGATTGAAGAGAATGAGTAAAGGAAGGACAAAGCAACAAAGACTGCAGACAGGCTTGCCAAGACACAGCTTTCACTGGTTTTATACACCATGCTGCTCACAGTGAGCGCTTATAGACAGAAACATTATAGATGCCCGCAGTAATAAGCTTTGCAGATACCATTCTTCATCAGTAGAGCAAAGCTGCAGCTCAGCAGAGAGCACCAATCACTTCCCAGCTTAAACAAGCCACCACGGAAGGCTGGCTTTACTGTCATCTCCTCTGCTGCTTCCAATAACACAAGGTAATAACAGCTGCTATTGAACTGAGCTTTTGGCTGTACAGGGAGTATTGAATCTGTTTGGTTATAGTGCAAACATCCAGATTCAGCTTTGAAACGAAGAGAAAGTACCACCATAATCTACAAGACCATGTAACTGCAGAGCTGAGTCAGTTTTCCCAACTTTTTTCTCTCCTGTTGTTTTTCTGGGCTTTTAGAGGACTATTTGTATCATAGAGATTTCATGAAATGTATCTGAAGGGGCTGTACTGCACACACACATTGATACTGTACCTCAAGAACATGCTTCACAACTGCATCTGTTGTCCCAAACAAGTCCACTCCCGTTATTCCCCTGACGTCTGATTCCACAGCTCCAGGGGACAGGTTCTTCTTCCTTAGGCCTTGTGGAACAAAGAGGAAGCAGAAGCAGAGGTGAAGGAAGCAAAACTTGTATTATCAAGATAATGTTTCTAGTTTAACAACAAGATGAGCACGCTCCTGTGCTGTTCACACGCATCTTGAGGTGGAAACTGGGAACTTGAAAGAGGGTGAGGAACATCCAGGAGAAGCTGTGGCTGCCCCATCCCTGGCAGTGTTCAAGGCCAGGCTGGACAGGGCTTGGAGTAACCTGGTCTAGTAGAAGGTGTCCCTGTCTGTGGCAGGGGGCTGGAACTGGATGACCTTTAAGGTTCTTTCCAACCCAGTCTGGTATTCTATGATACAAGACATTTTCAGGAGCTAAAAGTACATGAAACAAAGCCTGTTCCTGATTCTGAAGAAAACAGACCTGTATCTGCTACCCTGCACCAAAACCCAGCAGAACACAGCAGGGAACTGGAGAGTCAAAAGGAGCTTCTCCAGCAGCACACAGGTAAAAGGCTGAACAGGCAACCCTCAAAACCAACCCCCTAACCCAAATCTGCTCCAAAAAGTTCCCACTGATGTTAGCAGAAGCTGCAAGTTAACAGCAACACTCTGAAATGGAGCTAAAGCTAAAGCTCAACACCAAATTATGGAGTTAAAGCTTAACACTAAATGCTCCCTCTGACTGGGATCACAACAGACAGGAGACAAAATGGGGATATAACCCTTCCCCAGGAGACTGCCAGAGCCAGGACAGAATCCTGCAAAGGACATAAGTCATCTGGGGGAAAAACTGGGGAGTGGAATTGTCTTTTGAATCCATTTCTCACCTCTCTGTAGGCTTTTTCACCCACTGGTATTCTCAGTGTTGTGTCTGACTGGAGCCACAGCTGAGTCAATAACTCAGAATGTCTCTAAAACCCCTCATCACATATCAGCTGAGGGGAAAAAAAAAGGTCTGTACTAACTCCAAACCAATTTGGCAGCTGGAACTCTGCTGAGAGAGAGGGTTTGTGGGAGAATGCAGCAGCAAAGCTTGCTGCTGGAATAGCTGTTAAGCTCCCCATGCTGGCAGCACAGAGAGGGGGACAGGTTTTAAATAACCAGGATATCCTGTCCCCAGCCTCTGCTGTTGACACAGCTGCCCATGGCTGAGCCTGTCCCGCCAATCCCACAGGGTGGCCAACCAAAACTGCAATGGAAAGAGACAGAGAAAGGTCTGTCTCTGGAATGGTTTATGTCACGGCCAGACTGGGGACTTGGAGCAACCTGCTCTAGAGGAAGGTGTCCCTGCCCATGGCAGGGGGCTGGAACTAGATGGCCTCAAAGGTCCTTTCCAACCCAAATAAGTCTGTGATTTTATGATTCTATAGCACCACCAGCCCCTTACCTCCATCTAGCATTTTCTTTATTTCCAGCTTTTCATTTAGGGGTCATACTTAATTCCTATAATACTATCTTCCTATTACCATCCACAGCTAAGCTACCAAAAAAAACACAACACCTTTCGTAATCCAGAAGCCTTTTTATCTTTCTGTCTGAGTTATTGCTGCCTCCAAGATTTTCACAAGGGGATAAAAGCAATCCAGACATGTCTAAAATCCTCCTAAGTCTGGCAGATCTGCAAAGCTGACCAGCTGACAATCAGAATAGTTAGGGCTGGAAAGGACCTAGTTCCAACCCCCCCTGCCATGGGCAGGGACTCCATTCCTCCTGACAGCACTATCTGTCGGCTATAAAAATAGGACTGGGAGATGAGGCTGTAGAATCTCCACCTTTAGAGGCTTTCTTGGCTGCAGAAAGCTGCAGCTCACCTCCTCTATGCTGGCAGAAGATCCACTTCAAGCTAAAGGCTGGACTAGATGTCACCCAGAGGTCCCTTCCAGCCAACACCCTACAACTTCATGGAAGCAGAGGGGAACAGGCTCCTGTCACAGCGAACTTGTACTGTTCTGCCTCAGACTCCTGCAGTGAAGAGGATGCTCTTCCTGCACCCAGATCTGAACCACTCCACCCTGGCTGGACCACTGGGTAACCCCTCAGCCTGAGCAGCTCACCAGAAATATCCCACACACGCACGGTCTGGTCCAAGCTGGCTGACACCACCAGGTCCTCAGAGGGGTGAAACTGGGCACACATCACGTAGTGGTTGTGTCCTGTCAGCACACTACAACAAAGAAGAGAGAAAATACCACTTAAAACATATTAATATGCACTCCAGCTTGCACCAACAGCAACAAGCTCAGTCTTGGGACGGATAATGAGGAATATGGGATTGCTAAACACTGCTCTTCAAGACTAAGCATAACAGAACATTGAGTGTGTCTGTTCTTACATAAAGCATTCAAGTTTTGACTTTCTGGTATCAACAACTTCACAGGCTTCAGCACTGACACACATTATTCTAACCTCAAAAATGTTTTCAACCAAATAACATGAATTTATGAATAATATTCTAGTGGCATCATAATAAAAGAGAAAAAGGCTAAAGGAAACATTCAGAACTGCTCAGTTCTATTCCTTCAACTAAGCTTGGACACAATGGGTGAAGACAGCTCATTCCCCAAACCATGCAGTTATTTCTTAAAGCAACTTTACCAAACACAAGTTCTGGACTGCCAGTTCCAAACCCGAATGGTCTGGTCATCAGAAGCACTCAAGATCCAGGGATATTCCTAACAAGACAAAGCATTCTGTGTATGAAGTAGGACACATCCCGGATATTCCCTCCCCACGTGGCATTTTCCAACTGTCCCCAGGAATCTGCCTTTCTAAATCTTACTGAAGATTTTGG
Organism: Pezoporus occidentalis; assembly: GCF_034315485.1. Taxonomy (NCBI): domain Eukaryota; kingdom Metazoa; phylum Chordata; class Aves; order Psittaciformes; family Psittacidae; genus Pezoporus; species Pezoporus occidentalis. The sequence continues at coordinate 8,057,773 of NW_026914829.1, forward strand.
AGGCACCATTTATGCCTCTTAAACCTCAACAAAAGGCCACCACATCTGGAGCACCCTCATACCAGCAAGTCCAGCACGATTTACAATGGATACAGAGAGAGGACAAGGGGAATGGCTTTAACCTGCCCGAGGGGAGACTGAGATGAGCTCTTAGGCAGAAGCTCTTCCCTGTGAGGGTGCTGAGGCGCTGGCACAGGGTGCCCAGAGAAGCTGTGGCTGCCCCATCCCTGGCAGTGTTCAAGGCCAGGTTGGACACAGGGGCTTGGAGCAAGCTGCTCCAGTGGAAGGGGTCCCTGCCCATGGCAGGGGTTTGGAACTGGATGAGCGTTAAGGCCCCTTCACACCCAAACCACGCTGGGATTCTATGATTCTAAGGCAAAGATTCCCACCTCAGGAAGCAAAAAGAGATTCCCTTTGCCCACAGAGGGAGCAGGCACCCACTGCTGGGTTAGGCACGAGCAGAGCTTACGTGGTGGAAGAAGGTCGTGCGAATATAATCCAAGTGGCCCAGCAGAGTGAAGAGACAGCGGCGCAGTTTGTAGTTCCAGACCTGTGCCACACAGAAGCAGAACAAAGATGACACCTGCCACTGCCTGCCAGATTTGAGGTGCAGTCTCATGTTTCAGTTCACTACAAACCTCTCTGCATTAGAAACCCATTTTAATATGGAAAACTACAGCCCTGCAGCAAACGTATGTCCTTAAAACATAAAAATCACAACCCCAAAACGCTCTTCCCCTCCCACAAACACTCCTTCTCCTCTTGTAAGCTGTTTCTTTGCACATTCCCTTCCCTGGATGATGCCTTTTAGAGAACAAGAGCTACAAGGGTAAAGTTTTACCTTTATTTTATAATCATCACCTCCAGAAACAAAGAGAGGCTGCTGCTTGTGGAAATCAATACCTCGAACAGGGCCTGTAATGAGGAAGAGCAGGCTGGACAGAGCAAAAGGGCTGACCAAAGCCTGAGGTCCCATTCCCAACCCCATTCCTTTCCACCTTTGCCTAAACCCAGCTCCTTTCCACCTTTGCCTAAACCCAGCTCCTTTCCACCTTTGCCTAAACCCAGCTCCTTTCCACCTTTGCCTAAACCCAGCTCCTTTCCACCTTTGCCTAAACCCAGCTCCTTTCCACCTTTGCCTAAACCCAGCTCCTTTCCACCTTTGCCTAAACCCAGCTCCTTTCCACCTTTGCCTAAACCCAGCTCCTTTCCACCTTTGCCTAAACCCAGCTCCTTTCCACCTTTGCCTAAACCCAGCTCCTTTCCACCTTTGCCTAAACCCAGCTCCTTTCCACCTTTGCCTAAACCCAGCTTCCTTCCACCTTTGCCTAAACCCAGCTCCTTTCCACCTTTGCCTAAACCCAGCTCCCTTTCACCTTTGCCTAAACCCAGTTCCCTTCTTCCTTTGCCTAAACCCAGCTTCCTTCCACCTTTGCCTAAACCCAGCTCCCTTTCACCTTTGCCTAAACCCAGCTCCCTTCTTCCTTTGCCTAAACCCAGCTTCCTTCCACCTTTGCCTAAACCCAGCTCCCTTTCACCTTTGCCTAAACCCAGCTCCCTTTCACCTTTGCCTAAACCCAGCTCCCTTCTTCCTTTGCCTAAACCCAGCTCCCTTCCACCTTTGCCTAAACCCAGTTCCCTTCTTCCTTTGCCTAAACCCAGCTCCTTTCCACCTTTGCCTAAACCCAGCTCCTTTCCACCTTTGCCTAAACCCAGCTCCTTTCCACCTTTGCCTAAACCCAGTTCCCTTCCACCTTTGGCTAAACCCAGTTCCCTTCCACCTTTGCCTAAACCCAGCTCCTTTCCACCTTTGCCTAAACCCAGTTCCCTTTCACCTTTGCCAAACCCAGTTCCCTTTCACCTTTGCCAAACCCATTCCTTTCCACCCTTACCTGCAGTATCCCATCACAAAACACCCTGGTCCTTCACAGCTACATCTACAAGTTCATTTTCATATCAGACACAAAAGTATGACCTCAGTTCACACGTGCACCACCAACATTCAGCACCAGCAAACCCCAAGGACACCCCACAGCGCCTCCCCTCACACCCCACTCTTCCCCCACACGCAGGTCCCAGCCGCTGCCCGCTGACCATCGTGCTCGTCGAACTTGTCGATGAGGGTGCACATCCGGTAGTCCCACAGCTGGATAACGCCATTGTGCAGGCTGGTGAGGATCCAAGGCCGCTTGGGGTGGAAGCTGAGCCCTGCAGGGACACGGACACACACACACAGGCGTGACGGGAGCCCGGAGACCCGGAGCAGGCCCGGAGACCCGGAGCAGGCCCGGAGACCCGGAGCAGGCCCGGAGACCCGGAGCAGGCCCGGAGACCCGGAGCAGGCCCGGAGAACCGGAGCAGGCCCGGAGAACCGGAGCAGGCCCGGAGAACCGGAGCAGGCCCGGAGAACCGGAGCAGGCCCGAGGCCGCCGACCCTCCCCGCCCAGCGCCCCGGAGCCCCCGGCACAACCCTCCCCTCAGCTCCCCATGCCGCAGAGGGCCCGGGCCCGGCTCCGCCATTGCCGTTACCCTTCACCCGGGCCGACTTCGTCTCGAATTTGGTCAGCATCGCCGCGGACACCGACACCGCCGCCCCGGGCCGGCCCCTCCACGTCGGCGTCCCGGAAGCGGCCCCCGCTGACTTCCGCTTCCGCCGCCTCCCCGAGCATCGAGCCCGAGTCCTCCCGCGGGTACAGAGCGGCTTCCGGTGGCGGCGGAGGAAGCGGAAGGGCCGGGAACATGGCGGCGGGGAGAGCGGCGATGGCGGCCGCGGTGGGAGGCTGCAGGGCCCCGCTCCCGGCCTGGTGGGGGCTGCTCCGGGGGCTGCTCCTGGCCGTGCTGCTGGCAGCGGGTGAGGCTTGATGCGAGCGGGGCTCCCCCGGCTGAGGTGGAGGCAGCGAGGGCCGGGCCGGGCCCGCTGTGAGGCGGCGGCGCCCTCGGCTGCCCCCGTCCGAGCTCGCGTTCCCCGTTCCCGGGTCAGGGGGAGCGTTTTGAGGTGCGGGGGCCGCTGCTTTGTCCCCCCCACCCCTCTGAGGCGGGGCTGGGTGTGCTCCGCAGGTTCCTGCCAGGGGAACTCCGTGGAGAGGAAGATCTACATCCCCCTGAACAAAACGGCGCCGTGCGTCCGCCTCCTGAATGCCACCCACCAGATCGGCTGCCAGTGTGAGTACAGCAGCGGGGCCCCCCGAGCTGCGCCTTGGCTGGGAGGCAGCTCTTGGCCTTGCCTGCGTCAGCGTTGCCCTCGTCTTCTTCACTGTTTGTCCTCCTTCCGGATCCTGCTCTTGTGTTGCTGGCTACAGACCTGTTTCTGCTAAGTTGAGACCTTAGAGAGTCCTCCAGAATCCCTGCTACGGTGCAGAGCAGAGGTTTGAGCCAAATCGATGCTTCCGGGTGTACAAGGCAAAGCTGTGGGCACTGCAGAGTGCATGAGGGGTTAGCAGGGGGCGAGAGTGAAGGAGCAGAGAGTGAAGAAGTGACAAGGTAGCATCTGAAGGGGGCTTGGCGGAGCTGCTTGTGCAGTGTGGTTAACATTGCAAGGGAGGTTTTGCCATATTGGGAAGGCAGGAGTGCATGACTTACAGTGGAAAGATCGATAAGGGAACCCCATTCAAGCAGTATTTTTGGCTGATTTTACTGTGAGTCCATGTTTTGCTCCTTCTCCATTCAGTTTTGCTTCCACAGTGAGCCACTCCCTGCAGCAGAGGTTCTCAGCTGCCACTAAAGGGCAGCACTTGGTCTGTAGATAACCCAGGGTACAAGGTTCTCTGTGTTCTCTTCCACCCTGTGAGTGAGCTCAGTGTTTGGGCAGGCAGCCGTACACAGCCCTGCCTTCCTGCTTCCGAACTGTGTTGGGGAGCAAAATGCTTGGTTTTATCCATAGCTTCTTATCAAGCACTTTGTCAGTCATCCAGTTCCCTTGGCACAGGGTGGAATCACAAGCAGTGGACCTCCTTTGTTGTTAGTCCCCTTTGCTGTCCCAGTCTTAACTCATGCTGAGCTGGGATTTACCACCTTTACCCTTTGCTGAGGGCAGCACTAAACTGCTTCTGTGCCTGTGGTCATTGAGGCAGGTGCCTTTCTGTCTCAGGGCCTCAGTTCCCTCCTGTCCTTCCTTATTCTCTTCAGTCACAAGAGACTTTTAGTTGCTTATTTAGCAACTAAATGGAGGTCCTTGAACGTGCTTAACCGAAAGATGCTTCCACCACAGGAGTGTTTATTTCTTAATCTGTGTGTTCAGCTATTTTGAGTTCCCTGCTGAAAGCCACTGTTCCTTCTTCTGGCCTGCTCTGGCCACATAGTGCCTCTTCACCGGACTGCTTCCTCCAGCCCTGTAACCCCATGAGCTGTCCTTCCCTAAAGCCCTTACCAGCACGCTGCCCTGCTCTTCCATTGGGCCTTGGGGTGGGAATGAAGCAGATCACTGCGAGACATAAAGGGCACACTCTCTTCCCACAGCCTCCATCAGTGGAGACACAGGGGTGATCCATGTGGTGGAGAAGGAGGAGGACCTGAACTGGGTGCTGGCAGATGGCCCACACCCACCCTACATGGTCCTGCTGGATGGGAGCCTCTTCAACAGGTTGGTCATTGTCAGTTTTTATCCTCCCAGGGTGATGGGAGCCCACAAGAGCAACGTGGGTCCCTGTTGTGGTGATGGAAACATCATTTTTCAAGTGATAGATGGCAGAATCGGCCCTCACTGGTTGAAGTGTAGTGACATTGAAACATTTGTGGGTTTACTGTGGGTTTACTGCCTGAATTGATTTCTCCTTAAACAGAGTGCTTTGCTGTTAGAGCTCTGCTCTGTGTCAATTCTTATGCCACATTCATCACTGTAGCAGTTACAAAAGTTCATTAAACAATATGATTAAGATTGGTCACATCTCTTCTGGGCAGAGCAGGGAAGAAGGGGCAGAACTTCTCTGCTGGTTGCAGAATTCATTACTGAATTCACCATTTCAGTTGTATCTTCTCTCTTCCAGGAGGGTATTGCAGCAGCTGAAGGGAACCTCACGAGTGTCTGGCCTTGCTGTGGCCATTGCCAAGCCAAGCCCTCCCCAGGGATTCTCTCCTGGTTTGAAGTGCCCCAATGATGGGTTTGGTAAGAAAATGTTAAGTTTTTATCCTTGTTGGGAGGAAGAGAACTGGTGCTTTTACACTGTATGGGCCAGGAGGTGAAAAGGATAGCTGAAATTGCAGCTATATGTCAAAAAGGTGTTTAAGAGAACAGGCTCAACATGTTCCTTCAAAGCAGCTGGTGTGGGCTAGAATCTCATCATTTCCCAACAAGGGCTGGGACAGCAGTTTAGAAGACAGACAAATGTTAAACCTGACCACAGGTTGTGGTAACTTTGTTTTTAACACATGAAACTTGTCCTTTGTCCACATGTGATCATTAAAGCATCTTGTGTTGGCGTAGACTGTGTGGAGCGTGCATGAACCTCTCTGTCCCAGCCAATTCCTGCTTTTTGAAATGGCATTGTGCTTCTCTGAGTTCCTCCTGTGCTCTCACTTAGGTTTTCATTCCCCCTCTGCTCTCACTGAGGTTTTCATTCCCCCTGTGCTCTCACTGAGGTTTTCATCCCCCTGTGCTCTCACTTAGGTTTTCGTTCCCCTATTTCTTCATGCAGCAAATTTGCTCTGTTATATTTTGCACTTTGAGGGGAGAAATTGCTCCACCTTCTGTAGTTTGCACACAGCTTTCTGCTGCACGGGATGCCCTGTTGGAGTTTGGTGTGCTGGCATTTGTCCTGTCTCTGCCTCCGTGCTGTTTGTACCATGTGTAGGTGTTAATGTGATGGGCACATTTACAGCTGCCTCAGGGTTTCTTCCAGCACATGATGAGCCCAGAAACTGTGGTTTTGTATGTTCCTCCTTTTGAAGTAGAATGTTTCTCTGTGTGCTCCCTCCACTCTCTCAGCAGGTGATAAACGCTCTCTGAGTTCTCCTGCCAGCCTCCTGGCATGGGATGGCTCTGAGCATGCACGTTCCTCATCCTCTCGGTGTGGCACAGCGCTCTGTCTCTGCCACTTGGCCACATGCGGTGACCAGCTCCATCTCTCCAAGCTTTTATCAGCTGGTTCCTCAGCCCGTAATGCTGCTCATTCTGGATGTGCTGCTATTTTCTCAGCAGGCCCTGCTTCTCCTGCAGTCTGTTATTCTCTTGCAGGCTCAGGTTTGCCCATTTCTTTTCTGTTTCCAGGTGTCTATTCCAAAGATTATGGCCCCCAGTTTGCACACTGCAATAAGACCGTGTGGAATCCTGTGGGGAGTGGGCTTTCATATGAGGATTTTGACTTCCCTATTTTTCTCCTCGAAGATGCCAATGAGACACAAGTTATTAAGCAGGTACTGCACTTCCTCAGCGAGCAGGAGGGGGGAACTGCTGCACAGCTTAGGAAAGGGGGCACAAAGTTTTGTTTTCTCTCAGCTTAGATGTTGAAATGCAGAGTAAAAAGACATCTGATTTTATATGCAGGACACAGTGCTACTACAGAAGGGTTAATTTTGGAATGATTTTTTGTTTCCATCCAGTGTTATCAAGACCATAATGTCCCTCGTGATGGATCCGGCCCCGAGTACCCTCTCTGTGCCATGCAGCTTTTCTCCCACATGCATGCTGTCACCAGCACTGTCACCTGCATGAGACGCAGCTCCCTCCAAAGCACCTTCAGCATTAATCCAGGTGAGCACATTCCTTTTCCCTTGTCAGCCCCATAAGGCTGGTGGTAAGAATCCCAGGGGAAAACAGTTGTGTAAAAGAAAGGAAATTTGGGAATGTGTATGTGCACTGAAATCCTTTCCCCTGGCAGTAACTTTCCTGGGGCCAGGACTTCACCCCTGTGGAGCAGAAGCTCATAGATCCACTGAGCTGACCAGAAAGCTCATTTCCCACTTGTCACTGCTGTAATCTCAACTCAGACAATGATTTTTCCTGTTTCCTAGAGGTTGTCTGTGATCCTCTCCTTGATTACAACGTGTGGAGCACCTTGCAACCTATTAATTCCTCTGGGAAAGTCGATCCTGAGAAGGAAGTTATTATTGTTGCCACACGAGTAGGTACCTCCTGATCCTGCTTTGTAGAGCATGGAATAGGATTCTGGAAAGATGTGGGCTTCGAGTCTCATGGGAATATACTTCTCTGACACAGTTTCATTTCTTCCCATGTTCCAAACCTTTTAGACCTCACTGGCTATTGGGTTTCTGCAAGTACAAGCCTTTTAGTTGCTGGGTTTACCTAATTTTTTGTTTCAACAGAAGGACATCTGCATTTTGCTTCTGTTTTATATGAGGCTTTTCTCGTCATTTCTTTCACTGATGGGACAAGTAGAAGTAATGTGTCTGTTGGGCTTTCCTAAGATATTTCACACCCTTATAACGTATGACAAAGAGCACAGTTGGCTCATCTGTATTTTTTTGGGGGGGAGAGACTGAATCACATGGAGACTGTTGTGTGTCAGGCAGTGAGTCAGTGTCAGAGCTGAGAATGAAGTTCACTTCCCCATCTAGCAGTTGGTTTACAGTCACTTTCCAAGCTCCACTTCCAGACTCCCTTTTGTCCTTGTCCCAGAGCCTCATGCTGAAGAGGGCTTTTGGCATTAAAATTACACCACACTCACTAATCTCTGCTTTCTGGACAGGGCTCTGAGGCCTCAGGACTGCCACAGCAATGCTGGTGGTATTTTAAGTTTCATTAAGCAGGGTGCTTTGGTTCTTCCCTTATCAGTAGGATGAGGGGGATAGGAGTGAGGTGATACATTCACTCTCCAATGCTCTATTCCTCTCTCCCTGTGCACATTTCTTACACCTCCTGTTCGTGCTTCCAGATTGACAGCCATTCCTTCTTCTGGAACATTGCACCCGGGGCAGAGAGTGCTGTCTCTTCTTTTGTGACCCACTTGGCTGCTGCTGAAGCCCTTCACAAAGCATCAGATGTTCATTTGCTGCAAAGGAATATAATGTTCACCTTCTTCCAAGGGGTAAGAGCTGTGGCATCGCTCCACCATTTGGCTTGTTCCAAGAGATCAAATCAGCCCTTGGCTCCCTGCAAATGAACTTTTTCCCTACTCTTTGTACAGAGTCATTTGTCTGCATCCCCACACCGTGCTTCTCTCTGCTCCCCCAGTGAGAACAGGATCTTAATTGCACTGGGATAACAACAGCAGATGGAGCTTCCACTGGGGACAACCCATATTCTGCCCCACAGTTCTTGTTGGATGAATGACTCAAACTTTGCTTTCCTCATGTCTCCTCCCAGTGTGCCTCCCTGTGTGCTTGCTCTCTGCCTCACCCCCATGAGGGATGAACTGCAGTGGCCAGGCTTTAAATTCTGAAATGAAGCCCAGAAAAGGGCTAGATTAAAAATATATGTGTTGACAACAGCAAAATGCAGCTCATTTCTGAGGGCCCAGCATTGGAGTTGGCAGCTGTGGAAAAGCAGAACAAGCGTGTGGAGGAGGGACTGATGGCCAACAGCTGATGTTCCCCTCAAGGCATCTACACACTGATGGCTTCTTTTGTGCAGCTTTGTGAAACTGGCTCCCCCAGCCCCATGCTGTGGCCATGTGATTCCCTTCATTCACCCTCCTCAGTACGTGCATGGTCGGGATTGCTCTGGGGGAGACCCAGCAGACAGAAGGAATGGACGTTCTCCTGTCATGTTCCCAGAAAGGAGGAGGGATGAGAAGACTTGACTGTAAATGAGTCAAGAGGAAAGTCTCGTGGCTGCCTCTGACTTAATTGCCTGCTTGTGCCACGGGATTCTCTTCCTAAGGTCACCACTCTTCCCCAGTTCCGTATAGCTCCCGTGACAAACTCGTCCAGCCTTTACTTCCTTATTCTTTTAGGGGAAGCAGACACCCCCTCTTTCAGGAAAATGTGTAGTTCCTGCAATGGAGAATTCCCTTTTTCCCTGACTTGCTGTACTCCTTACTAAAAAACAAAGAGGATGGCTTATGCCAGAGTAAAGGCTATGTTAATGTCTCTCTGCTGTTGCTCACAGTAACAGTATCTCGCTAGATATCGGTGCTCACTTAACTCTGACCAACTTTGTGGAATTCAATAGCTGTCCCCTGGGTTTTTTTGCTCAATGCCTTCCTTTTTGTCCTTTGCTCCATCCCTTCCTACAACACCTTCGTCTTTGGAGCCAGGCACAATGGAATATTTACTTTGGTTTTCCAGTGTGTTGCAGGCTATGTGAACCTTCAGAAACACTTGAGGCAGTAGTTGCCCCTCCAGCTCTTGGGTTTGGTCCACCTCAGCCTCTCAGATATTGCTGGTAATTGCCCCAGGCACATACCCAGGTGATTCCTGTGTGACTGGATTTTCTTTTCTGTTGCAGGAGACCTTTGATTACATTGGCAGCTCACGAATGGTGTATGATATGGAAAAAGACAAGTTTCCTCTCCGCTTGGACAACATTCATTCATTTGTGGAGCTGAATCAGGTGTGGGATAACTCAGGGGTCCTTTTAATTCCCTGTTTCTCTGTGATAATTGAGCTGGGCTTTTCCCAGCCAGCTTTTTACTGGATTTGATTTTTCCCTGGGCTGAACTTGCCTCCTCTGCAAGACTCAGTGATGTTCAGCCATATAATTATGGTGGTTTCATTTTCTTCTTGAAGGTGGCTCTGAGGAATGACTCGGTTCTATGGATGCATACAGACCCTGTCTCTCGGATGAATGAATCTGTTGATGTACAGGTAATAGAAAGCAGTCTGTGTGGTTGATCTTTAGCACACTGCAGATAATCACGATGTGGATCTTTGTGGACCTGCTGGAGTGAGTCCAGGGGAAGCCATGGAGATGTTGCGAGGGCTGGAGCAGCTCTGCTCTGAAGTCAGGCTGGAGAAGAGAAGGCTCCTTAAGGGGAGACCTTAGAGCAGCTCCAGTCCCTAAAGGGGCTACAGGGAACCTGGAGAGGGGCTTTGCATAAGGGCTTGTAGGGACAGGACAAGGGGGAATGAATGGCTTTAGCCTGCCAGAGGGGATATTGAGATGAGCCCTTAGGCACAAGCTCTTCTCTGTGAGGATGCTGAGGTGCTGGCATAGGTGCTGTCCAGAGAAGCTGTGACTGTCCCATCCCTGGCAGTGTTCAAGGCCAGGTTGGACAGGGCTTGGAGCAACCCAAACCATTCCATGATTCTATGATGTTAACCTTTCCAGAGAAACAGCACATCCAAAAGGGCAGCAGAGCAGCACTGGTTTCTCTTCTTTCAGGTTAGAAACTTGCTGGATATCCTGGGGAGCAGCAGCCTGGGAGCAAACGTGACTTTGCAGGAAGCTGGATTCTCGCAGCCTCTTCCCCCATCCTCCTTCCAGCGCTTCCTTCGAGCCCGGCACATCCCTGGAGTAGTGCTGACTGACCACAGAACCGCCTTCCAGAACAGGTACTTGCTTCTCCAGGCTCAGCAGGTCCAGACTGGCCTCTGGCCAAAGGCAGTGGTGCCAGCAGAGGGCACCTGAGCTCCTGCAACATACATGTGTGCTCCCCAACATACATGTGGAGCAGCACAGGGGGAGCAGAGGAGCAGACGTGTGCCATGTCATTGAGCAAGCACGACATAATTATTCTGACAAGCGAAAGAAATCCAGTTTTGTACAGAAAATGTTCCCCACAGCTGGCTGGGAGCCAAAGGTGAGCAAATGGCAACTGAGCGTGCCTAAGCCTCATCTGTTCTTCCAGCAGCTAGCTGCCTTTTTTTTGTTGTTGTTTTTAATACAGCTTTCTATTTGCAATGGCAAAAAGCCCCAGGCATTGGAAAGAGCACTTGCATTCACCCCACATGACCCTACTATGGTGTGCTGCTTGAAGACCCCCTGCTCCGCTTCGACTTTGGAGTGGAAATGTGGGGTAGAAGATAGAAGTATTCCTCACTCCTCTTCCTTAAACTCTCCAAATTGCCCTTTTCCCTTCATTTTCTCTCCTTCCCTGCTGTTTCTGAGGCTCTCTGTAGCAATCGAGGGGGAAGTAGCTTCCCTTTCACCTCAAAATCTGCACTGCTTTAAAGGGATAAGAAAACCTAAGCTGGAGGAAAGCACAGCTTGCTGCTGTGGGACCTCTGTGTAGACTGGGGATGTCGGGTGCATAGACCATGTGTTGGGTTTGTAGCCCAATTCCCAGTTCAGCTGCGTGTGCCTTGGTGGAAATCTCTCTCGGAGCTCACTTGGAATTCCTCCCTGCCTTCAAGATAGGGCATTAATAAAATCCACTGGCACGACTTGCAGCAAAAGCCCTTTTCCCAGGAGCCCTTGTGCACGGGCTGTCCTTGCCTCAGTTTCTCTACCCACTTAATAGCTTGGGCTGTCGCCCACCTGAAAGCTAATCACAGCCTGTAAATTGCTTGGAGATCCTCAGATGGGAGAAGCTGTGGAAGGGCCAAGTTCATTATAAAGCCTCATTAAATGCTTTAAGGAGCGTGTGGCAGGGCAGTGCTTTGGCAGGGCTGTCTCTCTGCTCCCAGGAGACTGCTCCCACTGTTTGGTTTGGGCACACTCTGAATTGAATTCCATGCCCTGTGGTTTCTTTCTGCCCCTCCCCAACCTCTGTTTGCCTTCTTCTTTGCAGATACTACCAGAGCATGTACGACACTCCAGAGAACATCCGGATGCAGTACCCCGAGGGGCTCAGCCCTGAGGAGACCTTGGAGTTTGTCACGGCTACAGCCAAGGTTCCTGCTGCCCATTTTCTGTAGCTGCTGTACCTGGGGCAGATGGGGCTTTGGGTAGGGGTGGAGAGAAGCAAGCTCATGAGCAGAGGGGGGAAAGCTGTTTCCATTAGGGCAGAAAGAAGGTGGGGAGCGCTTTGTCCAGTGACAAAGGCAATAGCTACTCAAATGCTAGCACGACGTGAGGGTTTTGATGGATGTGTAGATCTTGGCTTGCTCTCCTGCTTGTTGTGCTGGATCTGCCTGTCTTGATTAACACAGAGCACTCTTCCTTTGCAGTCCCTGGCAGAAGTTGCCACAGTGGTCGCCCGTGCTCTCTACCGCCTTGCAGGGGGAGCCAACACCACCTCTGCTATTCAGGCAGATCCAAGAACGGTACGAGCAGATGGGATTGAGTCCCTGGCATCTCTGATGAGCCCTCACGTACTTCCCTTCTGTCTCTGTTTAGATGTGTTTACACAGCACGCTGTCCTGTCTGCCTCAGTGAGGGCTTTACCTCCCCCCTTTGCTCTTTCCTCACCACAGCTGAGTGAAAACCCTTTCACCCTTCTCTACTTCCTCACCTGATCTCAGGCCAGGCATTAAGCTTCAGGAGCCCTCTACAAACCAGAGCTCCTTTATCCTTGTCCCACAGAGCAGAAGAATAAGCTGAGGTGAAATGGCAGCGTGTGCCACAGGGGCCAACTCAGGAGTTGGTGGAACTGGAATCAAACCCAATTTTCATAGCTTATGTGAAATTATGTACAGTTGTGACATACAGCTTCTCCTTTGGTGTGCTCTTGGCCCCTGTAGTGGGAAACATCCGTGAGCCAAATAATCTTGAGAAATATAACTGTTGGGATGCTATTTTCTTTCCTCTTTGTACAAAGCAATTTCCATCTCTTCCCAGGTCTCTCGAATGCTGTATGGCTTTCTGATTAAAATGAACAATTCCTGGTTTCAGTCCATCATTAAACCAGACTTAAAAGGAATTCTGGGTAAGAGCAACACAGGACAGAAGAACAGGGGCTGGGTTTGACCCCACATGTTACCTGGCAGTTTTCTAAAGTGCCACATTGTCTGCTCCTGGCCTTCTCCCTGCCATTCCCTCTTCTCTGACTGCTCCAGGCGATGATGTTCCCCAGCACTATGTGGCTGTTTCCAGCCCTGTGAACACTACCTACCTTGTGCAGTATGTCCTGGCCAACCTCACGGGCACTGTTGTTAACTTCACCAAGGAGGAGTGCTTGAACCCTGAAAAATCACCCAACAGTGAGACAGAAGTAAGTAGCCATGAGAGTGACACTGGGGACAGCCAAGCTTTGGCCGTTTCTGCTTTTGAGGAAAGCTGCTTAGGAATGCTTTCTGTTACTCATAATAACGTGGGAGAAGTAGGAAGCTCCCAACAGGGAGGCATCTTAATGCCCAGGGGCAGAGGAAGAGGAGGCCAAAGGATCCCCTTACAGTGAGAACAGGCAGTAAAGTCTCTTTGTCTCTCCCCAGAGACACAGGTAAGGTTCCAGGATGAGGGGACAGGGCTTAGCTGGTGGCTCTTCCCTGTCTCTTACCCTCCTGTTTTTATTGCAGATGTATGACTATGCCTGGGTGCAGGGTTCCCTGGATCCCAACTCGACATCCCGAGTCCCCTACTGTGTTCGGTCAACTGTTCACCTAAGCAAAGCGCTCTCTCCTGCCTTTGAGCTGAGGCAGTGGGGGTCTACAGAGTATTCCACATGGACAGAGAGTCGGTGGAAAGAGATCCGGGCCCGAATATTTCTGGTTGCCAGCAGGGAGCTAGAGGTGAGTTTGTACATGTCTGGAAAAGAAAGTAGAGGAAAACGTCTGACTGGCTTTGAGTAGCACCTCCTGACTGCTGGAAACAGCTCAGAGTTTGTTCCAAGATCTTGTGGGAGCTCCTCTGTTAAGAGCAGGCTTTGATCCTGGAAAAGGAGGTGACCAAGAGCATCGCTGGTGATCATCCTTCCTTCCACCTCTGGCTATTTGTGGGTTAATAACAGAGTCGCTGGGACTGAGACTGTGCAGAATAATCAAGAGTCCCATGAGCAGGCTGAGCTCTGTGAATCAAAGATAGAGGCACAGGAGTCTTAACCCCTTCTCCAGGCATAGGGAGTCAAGCCAGTGAACCTGGCTGATGTTTTGCCTGATCCATGACCCAGATTTTCCTTCCTGCCCTTTGAATCCCCTCTTAACAGCAGGGAAATAAGTCTCTAATAACCTTCACAAACAAAAGCTGATGGTGGTTCAGTGTCCCAGGTTCTGAGCAGCCCTTAGCTGGGTGTGATGTGGCTTAAGTGCCAGCAGAATAAGGGTTAAGCATACAGTCACACTGGGACACTGTGCCTGTTTTGATGCCCTCTGGTTGGCTGTTAATGATGTCCGGCTGTCAGGACAGACTCAGGAGTGCACAGGATGGCATCATCATGGCCTAGCAGTAAGCCACCCAAAGGCCATGCAAGCCCAGGCAGTTGTTGCACCTCTCAGGTGATTATTTGAAATCTGAGCAATTTAGTTCTGTGGCACTGGGCCTTTTGAATGCTGCCAGGCAAGCCCAGAGCCCTGCCTGTGCCTCGGCGTGTTACAGCCCAGCAGACACTGGTGCCCTGGAGATGCAGTTTGAGCCCAACCATTCCCCAAGTGTTGACCTCATAGAAAATGTACTGAGAGAGTTCTGGTGACTGCTCTGTGGGGTCTGTTCTGAGATATCCCCATCCCTGGCAGTGTTCAAAGCCAGGCTGGATGGGGCTTGGAGCAACTTGGTCTAGTGGAAGGTGTTCCTTCCTGCAGGAGAGGGTGGGAACTGGGTGAACTTTAAGGTCCCTTCCAACCCAAACCATTCCATGATTCTGTAATCCGTGATGGAACTTTCTAACCTTTTCTCTTGAACATCAGTTTGTGTGCACTGGTTGTAACCACAGCAAACCTGACCTCATCCTGCCTGGCAGTTGCTTTCATCTAAGGCTGTAAGGTCCTGGAGGATCTTCTCACCTCCATATAGTAGTGCCTCAGGAGTGAGCTGGTGTCTGTAGCTTTCCGATAGAGCCCCTCATTCATCAGGGGCTGTGGCAATAGGACAAGGGGTGATGGATTTAAACTGAAACAGGGGAAGTTCAGGTTAGGTATAAGGAACAAGTTCCTTACTGCGAGGGTGGTGAGGCACTGGAACAGGTTGCCTGAAGAAGTGGTAAATGCTCCATCCATGGCAATGTGCAAGGCCAGGCTGAGCAGAGCCTTGGGTGATGTGGTCTAGTGAGAGGCATCCCTTCCCATGGCAGGGGGTTGGAAGTGGATGATTTTAATGTCCTTTCCAACCCGAACCATTCTGTGATTCAAGGTGAATTCTGGGAGGTGCTGCAGGGCTGTGTTTGTAACAACAATGCTGAGTGTTTCTTCTCCCTTCCTAGATAATCACTTTGGTTGTGGGCATTGCCATTCTGGTCTTCTCTCTCCTGGCCACCTATTTCATCAACGCCAAAGCAGATGTACTGTTTAGCATCCCCCGGGACCCTGGGGCTGTGGCTTACTGAAGATGCTCTCAGGGCTTGAGAAGTCTTAGCCCTTGGATTACAGTTGTCAAAGATAAAACTACACTGGAATGCCCCTGTCTCTGGACAGGGATGCAGATGGTTCTCTCCAGAGCTTCCACGCTCGGGTTCTGGGTGCTGAGCCCTGAAAACATAAGAGACTTTCCCAGAAAACCGTGCCGACCGAGCCCTAAAGAAACTGGGACTGAGGAGTTCCCAAAGCCTTTCTTTTTAGTTTGTCTTTGCTTCTGAGCAACATGAGGGGATTGGTCCTGTGCTAGTGCGATGGCAAGGTGATGGAGGTGTTCCCGAAACGAAGGCCAGGTGGAAAGGGAGCTGTTTTCTCCAGGATGCATGTGGACCAGTGGATTTCCGTGGTGGCACGTGTTGCCTGTTCATGTCCCAGGCGTTGCTGTGAACCTGTCTATGTTCCAATGCAGGGAGGGCAGGGTGTGTTAAACAGATGATCAGATGTAAAATGTCCTTTTTTTAAATGGTGCAATATTTTCTGGGCTTTGTATATATATAAATAGTTCCATTTAATTAAAAAAAAAAATCTCCACTTACAAAGTTAACCCATTGCCTGCTTTGTCTTGGTTGCTGCCAAAGGACCAGAACCACTGGGTGTTGCAGTATGGTCTCAGAGCTTTGTCTCATTTGGTTTGGGAATTATGGTGAAACTTGGAATTCTTTCTCTAGCTGGACAAAAGACATTGTGCCCTCAGACACGATAGGATGTTAACTCACTGTTGGTTAGACTGTAAGCAGTCCAAGGCAGGGATTGCTGGTCATTCCAAACAGCTCTTTGTACCACAGTACCTTGATCTTGGTCAGGCCCTTGCTGCTGCTATAATAAACATGGGTTTTAATGATGCTCACACACTCTGCTTCCTTCGATGCCAGGGCTTAGTGCCCAGCAAGAGCGAGCTCTGGGGGCTGGTGGTTGTGACTGACCAGGCACTTGGATGTTCCTGGTTGTTTCTTCTGGGTGAAAATTCACTTGTTCAGCAGATTTCAAGGTGTGATGGTGCTGCTGTCCAAAGCCAGGAGGGAGAAAACAGGGAGAGGGGATTAATACCAGAAGTCAGAGCCTGCTAGAGCTGAAGCAGACCTCGCTTTCCCTTCCCTAGAGGATAGGGAGGGTTTATTGTGTTCAAGTCTTTTCTCAGCTAGGCTTGCACTCTGCAGTTTTAAAGTCACTCAGAGCCTCTACTTTCAGTGCTTCCCTGAGGGAGGCTTTTTCCACTTGCTGGTGCATCCCACTATCAAGAAACTGCCTCTGATCCATGGTGGAATGTTTCTGTGCCTGATTTCATTTCTCCTAGCGATGCTGAAGAAGTTGATCTCTCAATTTACATGGGGATGTCTTGTCTTTACAATAAGGATTTTCATAGCCTCTAACTCCTAATCTTTGGCCTCCTTCCAACTTTGGCAGAACAAAATCCCTTCCCCAGAATTATCCAAGTAGGCTCTTTCTGTGTGTGGAATTACATGGGGTGAGACGAGGACCTCACAACTGTGTGGGCTGGCAGAGGATTGGGTAGAGCATGTTTTGCCTTCCCTAAGGTAAGTTCATGTTAGGCTTTTTATATGTCAAACTGCAAATGCTTCGTTCGTGGAGCAGTGCTGTGGGGAGAGATGTTGGAATTGGTGATGGCTGACCAGCAAAGGGGTTGATATTGGGTTGAAGTTGAACAGGGGAAGTTCAGATTGGATATAAGGAAGAAGTTCTTTACTGTGAGGGTGGTGAGGTGCTGGCTCAGGGTGCCCAAAGAAGATGCTCCACCCCTGGTAGTGTGCAAGGCCAGGTTGGACAGAGCCTTGGGTGATGTGGTCTGGTGTGAGGCATCCCTTCCCGTGGCAGGGGATTGGGACTGGATGATCTTAAGGTCCTTCCCAACCCAGACTGTTCTGTGACTCTATATACTCAGTGTCCTTGATATCACTTTCATATTAAAACCCTGTCTTTCCCATACTGCTGTCTCTCCCATCTCTCAAACCTAGGCTCTGTCCTTGTTTTTTTTCTTTCCCCTGGAGGCTTCTGCATCGTTTTTCTCCTCCATACAACCAGAAATCAACCCTTTTCCCACTCTCAGCCCCATGTTCCACTCCCAGCTTTTTGTTCGCTCTCTGGCGAGGAGAACAAACAGCTGCCTCTGTTGTCTGGGCCTTGGATGGCCAACAGGTCTCCCCTGTGGACAGCACGATGAGCAACGCTCCTATCAGTGCCTGACAAGGAGGGGAGAAGCAAAGGGGGCTGGCTGGCAGGCACTGCAGCAGAGGCACATTTCCCCTCCTGCTGCCAGCACCAGAGAACACTGCAAGTCTTTGATTGGCAGCCCAAAATGTACCCTGAGCTGGGGGTTTGTGTGTCCCTCGAACTCTCCTGGTGCCAGCAGTGTTGCTGTGCAGAGGGGTGGAAGGAGAGGCAGGAGCCAGAGGTGTTTCCAGCCCTCCTGGCTGCGTTTTGCCATGGTCAGTGAATTCGTTTTGCTCAGCTGGCTTTTGATGATGAGGCTTGTGCCGTGCAGATCGGAGCCTTCCTCCCCTGGGGAATCGGGCCTGAGGGTTGGAGGGAAGGGGGTGGGGAAGAAACAGGGCTGTGGGATTCATCTGGGAAGGAAATGAGCTACGAGAGTGAGTCCTAGCCCCTGGGTTTCTCTTCCCTGTCCTCCCCAGGGCTGCAGCTCCCTCCTGCTTGCAGTGCCCTTCTACCAGTGCCACGGACCCTGCGACTGCCCTTTCTCACAGGGGTGAGGGGATGCCTTTGAGAGCCTGAGGTGAACGGTGCTTGAAATACGAAGGTGTTTTGTTACAGGAAGGCGAACGCTGGGGAAAGGAGCTGCTTTTCCTGTCGTGGAGAATGCAATCCCATTTTATTTACACGGAAACAAGACCGTGCAAAAAGGCCTCCCATTCACCTGCATCCCTCGCCCCATCCTGAGCGGGGCAGGGTGGGAGGAGCTGGGGTCTCTGTGACCTGTTCAGCTGTGCAGTCTCGCTCCTGGTCTTCAGACAAAGAACTGACAGTGGGTTTGGGCGTGCTCCTTCCCCTCCGCTGGGACCAGCAGAGCCTTTGCTGCTTTTGTGTACGGCTGTTAAATCACTGCCCCGCAGGGAGCTGCTGTCTGCTGCCTTAAGCCCAGAGTTAGTGTCTTAGCCCTCAAAAGCTCCCTCTTAAGCCATCCTTTCCGTGCCTTCAGTCTGAGCACAGTTATCTGCAGAAGATACGTGTTCCCAGTTTAAAATGAAACCGGTTTGATGCCTTGTGTGTACCTTCCTTTGTAACGAAGAGCCCTTGGTTTGGGGCTGCCAAAGTTGGTCCTGCCCCTGCAGTATAACAGCAGCTGTCCTCAGCTGTGCAAACCTTAAACTTGATAACTCCCCTGATGCACTTTTCCCCATCACTCCTGAGATACTGTGCATTAATTAGAGCATCCCTAATGCTAATAAGCCACGGGGAATAAATGCCTTCTCAGTACATTAATCATAGAATCAGAGAAGTTAGGGTTGGAAAGGACCTTAAGATCATCCAGTTCCAACCTTGCAGCCCAGAAAGCCAACCATATCCCTTGCTGCATCCAAAGGAGCGTGACCAGCAGGTCAAAGGAGGTGATCCTGCCCCTCTGCCATGCTCTGGTGAGACCTCACTTGCAGCATTGTGTGCAGCTCTGATGCCCTCAACATCATAAGGACATGGAGCTGTTGGAACAAGTCCAGAGGAGGCCACGAGGATGAGCAGGGGCTGGAGCAGCTCCTGTATGGAGACAGGCTGAGAGAGCTGGGGCTGTTCAGCCTGGAGAAGAGAAGCTGCGTGGAGACCTCAGAGCAGCTTCCAGTGTCTGAAGGGTGTTACAAGGATGCTGGAGAGGAACTCTTTATTAGGGGCTGTAGTGACAGGACAAGGGGTGACGGGTTCAAACTGAAATGGATTTAGCTTAGATACAAGGAAGTTCTTTACCATGAGGGTGGTGAGGCAATATGGAAAGTAGTGTGAGTATTGCTCAGATGTAGCTCTATTTTTATCTTTGTGATAGGAATGGAATTAGTGAGTTCTGAGGAGCAAGCGTGGGTAGTTTGGTGTGTGCTGGCTGGGTAAGGCAGAGTCTAAGTCACACTGGGTGACAGTGCAGAGCCGGTGGCTGACGTGACCAAGAGAATTTCCCCCTATTCAAAGCCCATTTGCTTTGATAATTAGGAAAGTTTGCATGGGGAATTATGCAAACCATATGGAAAGCACCTTAGTCTAGAGAAGGGATGCAGTGGGCATCACTTGGTGTGTCATGGCTGGTCCAAGAGGACATAGTCCAGCTGGGAAACAATACATGGGAGATACCTGTCTGGCTTCAACAGATTTCCCCTGGCAAACCTTGCTGCAGTCATTGAAGATACTCTCCCGGCTGGCAGAGGTCACCATCCCTCTAGCACAGGCAGCAGGGGAGACGAAAGCTCACTCCAGTTCATCCCAATGAACTTCAGGCACTGGGAAAATGCTCTCTTCTGACTCTTAAAGGCTTTGGCTTCCTGCTCCGAAGCACAACTACTTGAATTTCTTCCAAAACAACTACATTTTGAGGTTGTTTTCCATCATTCCTGGTCTAACCTGTTCTTCCTGATGCTTACAGATGCTGGGCAGCTTTGAGTTCCGGCCAAGCGCTTGGCACCTTTTAGGCACCGCGTTCAGCAGGTCAGTTCTGCTGGTTCAGTGGGATGGGGGCTCTGCCAACTCTCTCCTCTTCTCATCACTTTACCAAAGAACCAAGGGAGAAAGCAGAATGTGGCTGAGCAGCCCAGGGCAAATTCACCCGCAAGAGATGGAGCCTGGAAGAAGCAAGTTCTGCAGCCCTGTGCCAGGGGAGCAAGAAATGATGCAACTTCCAGCAGGTCTTGCTGAGCTGCTCCTAAACATAACCAGGCCCTTGAGGGCAGCGAGGGCTGGGGCAGCTGCTCCCAGGGGCTTTGCCTGGCTGCACCCTGCGCTGTTTTGCTCCTGAAGGTAAAGGCTGCAGCTCTGTGCCTGTTCCCAGCTCCAGTGGGTCTGGTGCAGGAGGGCAGCCCTGGAAAAGATCCAGCTGGACACTGGAGCCACCTTTCCTGTTGTGCTCGAAGGGAAGTCATTCACTACCTGCTGCTGGCTCTTTTGGCTGCGGCGTGCCAAGGCAGGGATCGCTGCCTCCCTCTCCTCCCTCATTCACTTCCAAAAGCACCCTTTACCCCCTGAGAAGTCTTCTCCTTGCCAATAACCCCACGGAGCCCTCACCCCTGCCTCCGGTACCGAGGCAGTGCTCGGGTTACCCCCACCTCCAGCTACATCAAAGCGCAGACAAGGGGGTTTGGGCAGCCCTTGCTGAGGAGGGCAGCTGGCACATGCTGTCTCTGTCATAGAGCCCCCAGGCATCTCCCTGAGACCCACACGCTCCCCCCCCTCCATGCACACACAATGATCTGCAGGCATCAATTTCCTCCCCTGTCTCCCCACGCGACCCAAGCAGGGATTGCTGCACAAAAGGAAGATGCCACTGACTCTCTTGACCTCTGAACTGAGCTGCCTCGGGGGAGGCAGAGGGCTGGGGCTGAGCCCGGAGAGGAGGGCTTGCAGCTGCCCTAGTGGCCTAAGGGGGGAGACATATGGGGGTGCCAGTCAATGAGACAGGAGGAAAGGAGAGGAAATGGGTGTTTTCTTAGCGCCCGGCCCCCCAGCTCCTGGGAACTTTATGGCTTTGGAATATTAAGAGGCAGGAAAGTTAATTAACAGCCAGAACAAAGCCAGGGCTCTTTGGCTTCTGGGAGAAGGAAGCAGTGGAGACAGGAAGGGAAGATCGGTGCTGTCTGAAACGCTTGGTTTTCTGTTTTATCACAGGGGTGAAGCCCACGGCGGGGGTGAAGGGCTTGATTTTTGGAGGCCAAAGAAAAAGGGCCAGGAGGGTTTGTTGGCTGAGCTATAGGAACAGCTCCAGTTGCCTTGTTCAACGTGGGGACTGAGCGTGGGACGCTGCAGGGCAGTGTTTGTAGCACTGTGCTTCTCAGAGTTGCTGTTTCCCTGCCTCGAGGTGATGGGTTCGCTACCCACGTAGCATCCTTCCTCCCCAGCTTCTGCTGCCTCTCCTGCTCCCAGCCCTGGAGCTCTGTGCTGTGGGCAGTGGTGCTGCTGCTGGCTGGAGTCACCTTGTCCCACGTGGAGCATCCTTCACTCCTTGGCTTCTCCCTGTGGGTCAGTGTTGCAGGGTGGCTGTTGCCTGCCTGGTAAAGCTCAGCTTTAGAGAGACCGAGGTGTTGCTCCACGCTCTGCTCTGAGGCATATACAGGCAACCAGACCCTGTTCTCACAAGTGACAATTGCTCAGGCATGGATTATTTAGCTTAAACACCCAAATCAATACATGGAGAGACCCTGTTATCTGCCACAAGAGCTACTCCTCTGTGTGCCTTGAAATGGCTCTGAGCTCTTTGTGCTGAAGACTTTAAAGACTTCTGAGCTTTGTGTGCCCTGTACCTCGAGTCCCTGGGCCTGAACCCCTTCTCTGCCTTATGCAGACTGGCAGGTCTTTGGTCTGTGGACCAGTGAACTTGATGTAGACCTAATGGAGCCTTTGTGTGATGCTGGTGTCTAAAGGATGCTTCGAGTCCTATGTCCTAGTGCAGTGCTCTGTCCAATAGCCCACGGTCACTCTCCCGTTATCCTGCTGCCATGATGCCACAAGTGCTTTCTGCATCCCACCCATGAGCAGCAGTGAGGTCCAGCTGAAGGAACAGGGCAGCAAGCATGAGTCCAACATGTGTTTGAAATCAGGGGCTGACTGCTACAGATAGGGAGTGCAGGAACTGCCAGGCTTGGTCATGCCCAGGATCCATCTCTGCTGCCTCTCACAGAGACCAGCGCTGACGCCCAGCACGTGGATACCTGGGCACCCAGTTCCCGTGCTGGGTACCACTGCCCTGGCTGGGCTTTACCTTGCCCTCTCTCCATATGCAGTGAGAACATCAGGCAGATCCCAGCAGCACCGTGCCTGTGGGTCTGTCCATCCATCTGCCCATCATCCAGGCAGTTGTGTTCCTGGAGGAAACACCGCAGCCAGAGAAGGAGGAAGGCAGCTTGGGGAGATACTGATCCAAGCTTGTTCTTCCCCACCCGGCCTTGTGCAGCCCTGGGCTCCTGGGGCTCCATCCTTTCATGTCCAGCCTGAGTGCTTGTGTGTGGTGCAATTGCTTGGAGGAGGTAGAGAGTGAGGCAGGGATGGAGGATGCTGCTTAGGACCTACAGCGCTCTGCTACCCAGGTGATCCTTCCCCAGCGCCAGCACAGCTTTAACAGCGAGGTTTCTGGGGCTAATCAAGATCGACAGACAAACAAAACAGCATCTCTGCATCTCGCAGCCAGCAGAAAGAGAGAAGCAGATGGGCTAGAGGAGGCAGGGAGCTGCTGCTAAATGGATTGATGGAGAGGCCTTTAAGAGAGATGGATTGGAGAGGGAGCCGCTGGAGGAAAGGGCCGGGGCGGCCACGCTGTGAATGGGGCAGGGGCCCAGGGAGATGATGGGAAGGGAGAAAGGCCCTGCAGATAACAGATGGATGGACACAAAGACTGGAAGGGAAGAGAGGGACAGATGGACAGGCAATAGAGAGAGTCAGGAGAAGAGAGGGATCTGGACATAATTAGATTGGATCCGATTATGACAGACTCGATTAGAGCAATATTATGATCAGGAGCTTCTGTCGCTATTTGGCTTTTAGGGGGGAACAAAGCCAGAGAGCACGTGGGGAAGGGGGGACAAGCAAAGGCAAAGGGAACGGGGAAGGATGAAAGGAAGGGGGCTCCTTGTGAAAGCTGTCAGTGGTGGTGGTGACAGATTGTCTGGTTATCGAGCACCAGGGCCGTCTGTCACCGACCGCTCACAAAACCTGCACTCAGTGAGAGCCAGGGAGACAAAGAGGGGAGAGGAGAGGAGAGGAGAGGAGAGGAGAGGAGAGGAGAGGAGAGGAGAGGAGAGGAGAGGAGAGGAGAGGAGAGGAGAGGAGAGGAGAGGAGAGGAGAGGAGAGGAGAGGAGAGGAGAGGAGAGGAGAGGAGAGGAGAGGAGAGGAGAGGAGAGGAGAGGAGAGGAGAGGAGAGGAGAGGAGAGGAGAGGAGAGGAGAGGAGAGGAGAGGAGAGGAGAGGAGAGGAGAGGAGAGGAGAGGAGAGGAGAGGAGAGGAGAGGAGAGGAGAGGAGAGGAGAGGAGAGGAGAGGAGAGGGCTATCAGAGCCAGGAGCTGCTGTCACAGCCAAGAGAGTGTGCCCAGGGTGTGGGGAGAGCCACGATGTGAGGGCCCTTCTGCTGTGCACTGGGGACAGGCAGCAGCATGGGTGCGCTGAGAGGTGCTGGACCTTGCTCAGCCTCCTTCCCACACACACGTGTCCTGTGCAGCCCCCTCCACAAGCCACCTTTGGGCACGGCTGGACCAAGTGTGGTGGCACCAACGGTGAGATCTCTGATGGCTTGGCTGTGGGGAGAGGTCCAGAGCAGGTCTGCTGGAGAAGGCCTTGCCGTGGCGAGGAGCTGGGTGGCCACAGGAACACAGGGGCTCAGCATCTTTTGCTCTGCAGAGGGTCCTTGCTGGAGAGGTGGAGTGCGGTCCCACCGTGCGGATGAGGGTACCAGCTGATGGGTACCCGTCCTGCTGGTGGGCAGCAGCGGTGATGCTCCCCAGGGACTGCATCTTTCCAGTGTCTGGGAGCTGGGGCAGGAATCTCCTTCCAGGTCTTCCACTTGTTCGGACACGCAGCTCCTCGCTGTGGAGGAGTTACCAAACGGTGTGTGGGCTGCTCCAGCAGCACAAGGGTTAAAGCTGCCTCTCTTGCCTGACAAGCCCAGGCCAGCGTGGTCCCCAGTGGCTGTGTGCAATATGTCACCTCATCTCCTGCCAAACACAGCCTCTTCTCCTCTCTTTTCCTACCTCCCCGTGCCCTCCTTGCACCCCATGGGAGCCCCGGGGCAGCAAGACCCAGCTCGGGTCCCCCCCCCCCGGCCCCACATCACACTTTCTGATCCCTGGGGGTCGAGGTGGGCAGGTCCTGGAGGGCCTCATCCCCCTCGGATGGAAAAGCCACAACGGCCCCACCTGGGTGCACCAAGCTCACAGGTCCCAAGAGGGTTTAACAAGCCGGATGGGTGCCCACCGGGGCTCAGCAGCCTCTTCCTTCCTGAACAAGGTGTTGAAAGGCAGGCCCGGGAGCTCAGAGGGAATGAGGGGCTCTGCAGGCTCCAGCCTGTGGGCCCCTGCTTGGTTTTGATGCCAGTTCCTGCCAGCCAGGAATCTGGGAAACTCAGAGCAAAGGCAGAGGGTCCCTTGCTCCCCGGCCCCGGACCTCATGGGTTTCGGCAGCCTCAGGGTATCTGAAGCTCAGGATTCCTCGCTGAGGAAGCGGAGAAGGAGGCAGGAGCCAAAACTCCCAGGGACCGTGGCAGGTCCTGTGGGATGCAGGCTCTGAGCAGGGACCGGGGGGGACTGCAGTGATGGGATGGGGAGGGGGATATTGGCTTGGATTGCAGGAGAGGGGTCCTAAGTTTCTCGCTTTGCTGTCACCTTCCCACAAGACCCGTGGCTTCATCTCCCATCTGCTGGTCAGCCCTGCAAGGCTCTGTGAGCTGTGTGTGCACAGGGCCTTGGCAATGGGGCTGTGTCCGGCCCAGCTGAGGGCTGTTCCCAGATGGAATTCTCCCCCCTGGCAGGGCAAGATGCGGATGCTGGCCCATGAAGGGGCCATTGCAGTAACCTGCAGGAGGAGGAAGGCTGCGAGTCTGCCTCATGCCGGGGCAGAGTTAAGGTGTCTGCCTCATGGGAAGTGTCCCTGTGAGGTGCTTGTGTCACTGCAGGCAGGCAGAGGGGGCTGGCACCAGGCTGTGTCCCCTGCTGTGTCCTTAAGCCAGGCAGTTTGTGTCCCACAGAGTGCTCCCGAAGGGATCCGGGCTGGGAGGATGGATCTGCCAATGCTTCCACTTGAGGCATCGAGAACCTGAGTGGGAGGCAGCTGAAGGGAGCTGGAACCTGGATGCTGCTGAAGGGAGCTGGAACCTGGGTGCTGCTGAAGGGAGCTGGAACGTGGATGCTGCTGAAGGGAGCTGGAACCTGGGTGCTGCTGAAGGGAGCTGGAACGTGGAGGCTGCTGAAGGGAGCTGGAACCTGGGTGCTGCTGATGGGAACTGGAACCTGGAGGCAGCTGAAGGGAGCTGGAACCTGGGTGCTGCTGATGGGAGATGGAACGTGGATGCTGCTGAAGGGAGCTGGAACGTGGATGCTGCTGATGGGAACTGGAACGTGGATGCTGCTGAAGGGAGCTGGAACGTGGAGGCTGCTGAAGGGAGCTGGAACCTGGAGGCTGCTGAAGGGAGCTGGAACCTGGAGGCTGCTGAAGGGAGCTGGAATGTGGATGCTGCTCAAGGGAGCTGGAACGTGGAGGCTGCTGAAGGGAGCTGGAACGTGGATGCTGCTGAAGGGAGCTGGAACGTGGATGCTGCTCAAGGGAGCTGGAACGTGGAGGCTGCTGAAGGGAGCTGGAACGTGGATGCTGCTGAAGGGAGCTGGAACCTGGATGCTGCTGAAGGGAGCTGGAACGTGGATGCTGCTGAAGGGAACTGGAACGTGGATGCTGCTGAAGGGAGCTGGAACCTGGAGGCTGCTGATGGGAACTGGAATGTGGATGCTGCTGAAGGGAGCTGGAGCCTGGATGCTGCTGAAGGGAGCTGGAACGTGGATGCTGCTGAAGGGAGCTGGAGCCTGGATGCTGCTGAAGGGAGCTGGAACGTGGATGCTGCTGATGGGAACTGGAACGTGGATGCTGCTGAAGGGAGCTGGAACCTGGAGGCTGCTGATGGGAACTGGAACGTGGATGCTGCTGATGGGAACTGGAACGTGGATGCTGCTGAAGGGAGCTGGAACGTGGAGGCTGCTGAAGGGAGCTGGAACGTGGATGCTGCTGAAGGGAGCTGGAACGTGGAGGCTGCTGAAGGGAACTGGAACCTGGAGGCTGCTGAAGGGAGCTGGAACGTGGATGCTGCTGAAGGGAGCTGGAACCTGGAGGCTGCTGAAGGGAGCTGGAACGTGGATGCTGCTGAAGGGAGCTGGAACGTGGATGCTGCTGAAGGGAGCTGGAACCTGGGTGCTGCTGAAGGGAGCTGGAACGTGGAGGCTGCGCCCTGCGAGGCCAGCACGCCCCAGACCTGGTGCCCCAGGAGCCAGCTCGGCCCCGCTCCATCGCTCCCCGGGCTGGGCCCGGCAGGGTGCCCGCAGCATCCCCGCCTCAGCTGCGGAGAGGGGCCGGGCCCCGCTGGCGTCCTGGCAGCGGGAGAGGAGCTGCCCTTGGAGCGGGGGGGGGACACAGGAGAGACCCAGAGGGGAACAGAGGAGCGCGGGGAGCGCGGAGTGAGGAATCACCGCGAGCAGCCCGGCGGGGGGACGCGGACCCAGGCGGGACGCAGGGGCAGAGGGGTGCGCGGTGGGGCCGGTGAGGGGCTGTGCAGAGCCGTGGGGCCCGGCGTGTGCTGCTCGTGTGCCCGTGAGGGATGCGCGCCCCGGCTCGGGGCGGATGCGGCGATGGCCATGGGCTCATTAGGCGAGTATTGGTGTCTAATGGGTGCCATGGCAATGGCGAGGAGGGCTCCTCAGCACCACCTGAGCCCTCTGCCGCGTCCTGGGCCCATCTGCTGCTCCCTGCCAGGGGCTGGAGATCACCCAGGTGGCAGCGCCCATCCCTGCGCTTTGCCGGCCTCAGGGAACCCAAGGCTTGGGAGGGAGGCAAAACCTCCAGCTCTCAGTGGAAGGAAAAGATGGGAGCAGGAGGCTCTCCAGGAAGCGCCTGGGAGGGATGCGGCTGTGTGGGATGGGGATGCAGGGAGTTTAGTGAGGACAAACCAGAGCAGATTGCCTCAAGGCAGAGGTTAAGAGGAGGATTCAGAAGCAGAGAAGAGTGAGAGGTAGAGACCAGTTCTAACCCACCGAGGAGATCCGTGTTTCGTGGTTCAGTAGGGGATTGGTGTTTCAGAGCAATGCCTGTGTATTCCTGGCACCGTTTTCTTCCTCTTCCCTCCCCAAACTTTACTACAGGTGAATCCTCCAGCAGCTCCCAAGCAGGACCCATGGGGTAGCTGTTGCTGCTGGTAGAGCCTGCCTGGGAGCAGCCACCAGCGCTCGCCCACCCCACACATGGGCGCAGGGACCCCTGCATCATGCAAGCTGCTTGCCCACGGACACACGCACACCCACGCCACGGCTGCGGGGCTGCCCATCACTGGGAGCCACCGGGAAAGCTCAGCCCCATCCTGCTGCTCCTCATCCCGCCCCAGTGCAGGGACCTTGCCTGCCTGTGGGCCCCTCTCCCCTTCCCACATCCACTCCCATCTCTATTCCTCCTTATGAAATATGCACAGGGAACAGATGTCGCCTTCTCCCCGGGCACCCCCTCCCTCCCTCCCAGCCCACCACCTCCATCCACCCTCCAGGACCACATCCAACCTCCACCTCCCTCCTCTCCCGGGGGCTCCAACCTCCTGCACAGCCAATGGCATCCCCTCTCTTGACTTTAATATTTATGAGGGGGGGAGCACCGGAGCGGCCAATGAGGCAGCCGGGGTCGGACCCGGCGTGCGAGGCTGGGGTGTATAAATAGCGATGGGGCACATGCCTCCTTGGGGTGCCCATCTCCAAGCACCGTGGCCCGCTCCTGCCCAAGGAGTAGCATGCCTGGGCCCCAAGGCTTCTTGGGGGGTTCTCCCTGACCCCCCAAGTCCATCCCAGGGAGCAGGACCCGGTGCGCACGCAGGGAAACTTTCTGCCTCCTCAATGGACGGATGAGCCAAGCGGTTCCTCCCTCCCTGGATTACCTGGAGCTTCGTCCTAGAAGAGGGAAGCTGGAGCCTGGGAATGATCATCGGCTTGGGGGTAAGGTGGCTGTCCTGGCATGGCTCTGTGGTGCTCTGGATGTGGCTGCGGGGTTTGGTGCTGCTGGAATGGGAATGTGGTAGGTGGGGAGGATGGTGAGAGGAGCAGCGTGGTCCACGTGGCAACATCCGTGGGGAAGGGGGCTAGACTTTGGGGTGAGGTTTAATGCACAAACCTGCGGGTGCATCCTCTGCTTTGGGCTTGGGGATGGGACAGGGGATTTCTGAGGAGGAAGCTCCATTCAGGTGGCCTGGAAGTTGGTCCCAGACAGACTTTGCATGGCCAGGGAGGCTTCGGACATCGTTCCTGGGGTTTTGCTGGAGGCAGGGCTGTTTAGTGCAGGTTTAAAAGAGCTTCTTGTGATGGATGAATGCAGGAGGGTGGCACTTTACGGTTCCTCTGAGGGAAAGTGAGAAGGAGCCGCTCAGAGCACAAGTCACCCCTGCAAAGGAAAAGCGCTTTGAGGACTGGACCAAGCCAGTGAAGGAGGAGTGGGATAAGGAGTTTATCTGGGGCCGGGACTGAAACTTGTCTCCATGCAAACGCTCTGGTGCCTCCTGCCTGCAGCAGCCGAGACCCCCACGCAGGGCTCCTGCCCTCTGTGCTTGATGCACCTCAAATTCACTCCCAAGGACCCCCAGACAGCACCAGCAGCGTTGCTGTCCCACAACCGCTGCCCTCCGTGCACCGCTCGCCATCGCTCCCTGCCCGAGGAGGAGGAGGGTGAAGTGCCTGGGGGCTGGTGCCCTCGGAGGGGATGGGAAATGGGTGTTTGCCTCCCTCCCTGCCCTGTGCTGAAGGCTGGGCTTGCAGCATGAGAGCAGAATGGGCCTGCAGGCTTCCGAGCAGCAGCGCTGGGGTAGGAGGGAGGTAGGAGGTGAGTGAGGCTGGTGCAAGGGATCCGATGCAGCAGCGGGGGGAGAGGGTTTCCTACAAGCTCCAAGCGTGATGCTGGATGTCCATGCCCTGACCTCACCATGGCCCTAGCACCGGAGGTGCAGACCCATCATGTGTCAACCCAGAGCCAACCTCCCCTCTTCCTCCACACTGCGGCCGCTCCGGAGCTCGCGCCTGTGGCTGGAGCAGCATCCCTGCCCTGCTGGGGTCATCATCCATGGGCACGCTGCTCCTGAGGGCAGGATGGGGCTGCATCGGGAAGGAGGTCCTGGGTCCGTGGGAAGGGGATGGGAGCAGAAGGGGAAAAAAGGGGGGATGGAGGAGGTTAAACGAGGTGCAGGAGTCAGGATGCAGGGAATGGCTGCAGCAGATGGGGCTGATTCCGGCACCCGGGACCCACGCTCCCACCTTGGCCGTGGTGCTTGGTCCCTGGTTTGTCCTCCCTCGACGGCAGGGACAGAAGCTGAGCACAAACCTCAGCCGTGCTCCGAGGGCAGTGCAGTTTACAGCGAGCCCAAAGCTTTGTGGATGCCGAGCGCCGCGTCTCCATCAGCTCTGGCCGGGCTTCCTAAACTTCTTGTTTGGGATTTGGGCCTTTTCCTGTAATAGTGGCAGTGGTTTGTGTTACAGAAAACCAGCCCAGGGGAGTTTCTTTGGTGAAAAGTGGATATCATGGTTCAGTGGGGAGCGTGTGTGTGTGT
Organism: Pezoporus occidentalis; assembly: GCF_034315485.1. Taxonomy (NCBI): domain Eukaryota; kingdom Metazoa; phylum Chordata; class Aves; order Psittaciformes; family Psittacidae; genus Pezoporus; species Pezoporus occidentalis. The sequence goes on from NW_026914829.1 coordinate 8,087,465, forward strand.
GTGCACAGAGATGCCCGACTTGGGGCACGTTTACAAGCGAGGGTAAATTCTTGCTCGTGAATGGATGTGGAGTTTTTGCCTGGGAACATTTGCACCTATGTGCTGGGGAACGTGCATGTGGATGTGCACCCGTGTGTGTGTTGGAGCGTGCAAAGAAGCAGCCCCGCGTGTTTAGGGGTGCTTGGGGGAGGATACGCAGTCATTTCTATGCAGTTTTATGGGGTTCCTTTCTGCAAACACCCCACACACCACTCTTTTAAAGCGGGATATGGACGATTTCTCCCCAGTCATCGCCTGTCCCCGTCCGTTTCGTTCCCTTTTCTCACTCCTATGGCTCATTACAAGCCTGTCAGGCCCAAGAGGGGGAATGGGTTGTACATCTCCGCCTGGCTGCCTTCCCAGCCACGCTGCCAGCGTTTCCCCATCGGACGTTGGTTCCCCTTCCCCTGCCCAGGGGGAAGATGCGCCTGCAGCAGGACCTGCTTTACCCAGTGCTGGAGCCGCGCAGGGAAGGCAGCGATGGGGAGGGAGGAGAAGGGAGAGGAGAGGCAGCTTTCCCAGCCCGCGGCGCAGCATCCCGGAGGGAGCGGGGAGCCAGCGCCTCTTTGGACACATCAAGCAAAGCAGCTGTGTTGGGTTCCATATGTCGGGGGTGCCAGGCTCCGTGACATACGGGCTCACTTAGTGTACAATGAGCCCCCCCTGCGCTCTGCTTTTTCCCTTTGCTCATCCACCACCTGGCATCTCTCCGGAGAGGCAGGAGAAACGGCTCCCACCTTCTCCCGGAGCCGCTCCACCGGCTCCTTTCCACCCTCCGTGCCCGGGATCCCGGAGCCGATCCCAGGATGGGGTCCTGCTCCGTCTGGGACCGATGCTGCAGGGCAAGGAGGGGAGCAAAGAGCCGGGTTCTCTCCCTGCCTCCCTCGTACTGAGAGCCCTTGTGCTTCTGTTTTCTAGAGCACGCAGGAGTCCGGCTCTGACACCGACAGCTCCGGAACTGGGTCCTGCCACAGCTGCAAGGGAAGAGCCCGCGATCTCTGAGCTCATACAGCGGATATTTCCTCATCTTCCTATTTATTTTATATGCCTCCTGCCATCGTTCACCCATCATTTGCAGCGGTCGCTGTCAGCCACCCCTCGAGTTTTCCAGGAAAAAGGGAAAAACTTCAAATTCCCTTGCAGAGACTGTGACGAGGATGAAGAGGAGGAGAATAGCCCGGAGCTTGCTGTGAGCCGGAGACCTTGTCCCTAAAGCAGAGCAGCTCTGCTCCAGCGCCGTGCTCGGGTCAGTCCGTCCTGCCGCAGCCCCGGAGCACCCATCCCGCTGCCTGCCCTTCCTCGGCAGCGATGATGCTCAATTCGGACCAGACAGAGCTCGACCTGGCCCCGACACACTCCGAGTCCGAGTCCGTCTTCAGCGACTGCGGCGGCGTCCACACGGGCGGCACTGAGGACGCCGGCGCCGTCGGTCTGTGCGCTCCATCCCGGATGGAGCCGGGAGAAGCAGTGAAGAAGGACCTGCAGCACCTGAGCCGGGAGGAGCGCCGGCGCCGGCGCCGGGCCACGGCCAAGTACCGGACAGCCCACGCCACGCGGGAGCGCATCCGCGTCGAAGCCTTCAACATGGCCTTTGCGGAGCTGCGGAAGCTGCTGCCCACCCTCCCGCCGGACAAGAAGCTCTCCAAGATCGAGATCCTGCGCCTGGCCATCTGCTACATCTCCTACCTGAACCATGTGCTGGATGTCTGAGCCGCCCGGCCCGTGCTCACCCCGCCGGCTGCCGCATCTCCGACCTGAACACGTGCTGGGCACCCGAGCCAAGGGCTCAAGTCCGTCTGTCCGTCTACGACCCGACCCACGCATCAGGCATCCAAAACGCTGTTGCCTGTGTCCACCCGTCTGTTCAAATGGACCGCGTCCCCGGCTGTCTGCTCTACCCCCTCTCTGAACCATGTCCTGTATTTCCCCACCACCAAGCCCAAGTCCGTCTGTCTTTCCATCCTGCTCGAGTCGGGCTGGCTCTTTGGTCCATCACCATCTGTCTGGCCTGCTGGATCTGCTGCCTGAAGCCTGGGCTGGCCGTGTCTGCTTCCAGCTTCTGTCCGTCCTTCTGCCGCGCATCCCACCCGTGCTGCCTGCTGGATCCTGAGGCCGCCCGTCTGCCCGCCCCATCTGCTCCCTGACCCACACACACAGGAGCCACTGAGCCCCAGCCTGTCTGCGTGGCGCCTCTTTAACACGAGCCACGGAGAAATGGACCCGTGAAACCTTGTCCGTCCGTCTGTCTGCGCCTTCTCCCACCAAGCACCCCCCCGGCACAGCCAGCGTGGGCACTCTGTCTGTTTGCTGCTGTTCTGCTCCTGGGCATCGTGCTGGGCACCCGAAGGACCACGTCAGGATGATCCGGGACCACCAGGCAGCCCCAGGAGCACCCTTGGGTGCAGAGCAGCTCCCTGGCTTTGCACACCCCTAAAGGATGTGCTGCAGCCCTGGCAGGACCTGGATGCCAGCGGTGGGTTCCCGGTGAGCTGGAGCACAGAGGGATGCTCGCTGTGCTGCCTGCCAGGTGCCGGAGCTATTCCAGGCTGGAGCAGCACCCGGGGGCTCCCCAAGCCCCTCCATTGCACATGGGAGCTCCCCAGAGCTCAGCACTCTGCTCCCCACATCCATGCATCCCAAGCTTTGCTGCCCAGCCCTCTTTTGCACTAGTGCACCGTGAGCGTGAAGCCCCCCTGGTCTGGCCCATGGCACCGACAGGCACAACCACCCCATGGCACCAGCACTTCATCCCCCCCCACACTCTTCCTCTGTCTCCCATTCACTGCTCTGGTGAAAAAGGCTTGGGGGGGGGGGGGGGGTCACAAGCACAGCACAGGGGGCACCGGGACCCACATGTAAAGAGGCTTCACCCCTGGGTGCCACGGCCCCGGTGCGGGGTGACCTTCACAGGCTGGGGTAAACTGCACTTTACCTGCGGCTGGCAGGGCCGTGGGGATGGGGAAGGGAGGAAGCAGGCACAGCCCCATCCCCGGCTTCCAGCAGCCGGGATTCAGCCCGGTCCCTCCCAGCCGTGGATCAGCACTTTGGGAGCAGGAAGGGGAAAGGGAGCCCAGGAGCCTTTCCTCCAGCAAGGGCAGGCTGAGGCTGGGGAAGGCTCCTTGCAGAAGTGAGTGCTTTGCTTTGCCTTGCGCTGGTGGGGGCTCGGGTGGTTGAGGAGTTCGTTTTGCGCTGGCAGCGGCAAGATCCGGCTCCATCCCAGCGGGTGCTGGCAGCTCCCAGCGCCGCCTCGCTCCGGCCCTCGTTCCCCCATGAAAGTCGGGAATACTCGCTACCTCTGCCTCCCAAGGACTCACCGGTGACCGGGGGATCCCGGAGGGATCAAGCAGCGCATCCCAGAGCCGGCTCCCCCATCCCTGCATCGCAAGGCAGCGGCCGAGCAAAGCCAGAGCAGGGCAGCCCCCCCCCTTTCCCCGCCCCTCCCCAGCCCCGTCTCTGTGCCACGAGGATATTTATTGAATTAATTTATTGATAAATGTTATTATTATTTACTTGCCGCTTTGTGCGCTTTGGGGGAAAGGGGAGCCAGCAAACAGACCCAGAACCCACGAACCCTGCTCCGTGCTCTGCCCTGGCGCCTGCTGCTCCGGGCTGCTCAGCCTGAGCAAGGCTTTGGTATTGCGGAGTTCACAAGGAAGCTGGGGAGGGGGAAATGAATTAAACTGCAGCAAAAGGGGGATCTTGAACCGGCTTCCCCTTTGCTTTCCCTTGAACGCTGGTTTTACCCATCCCTTGCGCTGCTCGGCGCCGGGGGTGATGGATCCCCCATGCAGGAGCCGATGGCTGTGGAAGTGGAGGGCATCCCGCAGGGACCAGGATGGGTCCTCTTTGGTGCAGCAGATCCGGGCTCGCTTCACATCCTTGTCTTTCCCCCACTCCACAGCCCCGGCTTGAGCCCAGCTTGGAGTTGCTGGGATAAACGGACCCGGAGCGGCCCGGTGGCTCTGGTGACAGCAGCAGGATGAGGCCATCTGCTCCAGCCATCAGCATCCCCAACCCCACCCCATAAATCACCTTCTCCCTCCCGGGCCCCCCCCCCCCCCGGGAAATCAGCGGCGGCACCGACGTCACCCACGGCTTCCCGGTGTCCCCCAGCCCTCTCCCTGCTCCCTCAGCCCACCCCGAGCAGTGCTGGGAAGCAGGTTTGCGGCTCGTGTCCTTTGTCTGCGCGGATGCGGGGCATCCCCAGGGGCAGGGCTGCAGCTGCTCCGCCGCTTGCTCCAAATTTCTGCCTCTAATCAATTGGCCTCGGCTCAGCAGAGCTGCCTCAAAGGGAGAGAATAAACAGGGGGAGGGAGAAGGGAAGGAGGAAGGGGACTTTGCACCGGGCAATAGCTCCGATGGGGCACGGAGAGGGACCTCAGTGCTCCCAGGTTCCCTTTTTGTCCCAGCACAGGGGTTTCTCCCCAGTGATCACCCCTTGGTCCCCGCTGCCTGCATCCAGACCCAGCCTCCGCACAGGGATGCTCATGCTGGGGGGCCATCTCCATCCCACCTCCATCCCATCTCCATCCCACCTCCATCCCATCTCCATCCCGTCTCCATCCCACCTCCATCCCATCTCCATCCCACCTCCATCCCACCTCCATCCCATGTCCATTGACCTCCATCCCATCTCCATCCCATCTCCATCCCACCTCCATCCCACCTCCATCCTACCTCCATCCTGTCTCCATCCCACCTCCATCCCGTCTCCATCCCACCTCCATCCCACCTCCATCCCATCTCCATCCCACCTCCATCCCATCTCCATCCCACCTCCATCCCATCTCCATCCCGTCTCCATCCCACCTCCATCCCGTCTCCATCCCATCTCCATCCCACCTCCATCCCATCTCCATCCCGTCTCCATCCCACCTCCATCCCATCTCCATCCCACCTCCATCCCATCTCCATCCCACCTCCATCCCACCTCCATCCCACCTCCATCCCATGTCCATTGACCTCCATCCCATCTCCATCCCATCTCCATCCCACCTCCATCCCACCTCCATCCCACCTCCATCCTACCTCCATCCCGTCTCCATCCCATCTCCATCACACCTCCATCCCACCTCCATCCCATCTCCATCCCACCTCCATCCCACCTCCATCCCATGTCCATTGACCTCCATCCCATCTCCATCCCATCTCCATCCCACCTCCATCCCATCTCCATCCCATCTCCATCCCACCTCCATCCCATCTCCATCCCATCTCCATCCCATCTCCATCCCATCTCCATCCCACCTCAATCCCACCTCCATCCCATCTCCATCCCACCTCCATCCCACCTCCATCCCATCTCCATCCCACCTTCATCCCATCTCCATCCCATCTCAATCCCACCTCCATCCCATCTCCATCCCATCTCCATCCCACCTTCATCCCATCTCCATCCCATCTCCATCCCACCTCAATCCCACCTCCATCCCACCTCCATCCCATCTCCATCCCATCTCCATCCCACCTCCATCCCACCTCCATCCTCTCTCTGGGAGGTGGCAATGGGATAGGGCAGTGCAAGCTCCACGCAGCAGCTCCCAAACCTCCTCAGGGCCCCGGCCTTGACATATGGTCCTCATTGTGCCTCGCACAATGGAAACGCTTCACGCTGATTCAGATGCTGGTTCTGGCCTCGCTCTCATCTCGGGTCCCTCGCCTGCTCTTTGTGCTTGTGGGCAGGCAGGGAGCAGGCAGCTCCGCTTCTCCTCCACCCAACTCCCACTTCCCAACTCCTTTCCTGTTCCCACAGCTTTCCTATTCCCTCTCCTTCCCCGTACACATCTCCATCTCTCCATCCTCCTCAAGGCCTCCGGAGGACACCAGTCCCGGTGCACAGGTAGGGGGATGCTCAAGGAACGTTTCACAGTGGGAAAGCAGAACCCACGGAAAACAGAACCATGGAATCCCAGCGAGGTTTGGGTTGGGAGGGACCTGGAAGCTCATCCAGCTCCCCGGGCAGGGACCCCTTCCACTGGAGCAGGATGCTCCAGCCTGGCCTTGAGCCCTGCCAGGGATGGGGATGGCCCCTGGCCCTGTCCCACGTCCCTTCCTCTGCCGGCAGGGAGCAGCCAGGGCAGGATGTGACAGCCCGGGCTGGGAAGGGTGAATCCCTTGTTCCTGCTGCCCCAGGCTGCCTGTGCCCTGGTCCTGGGGGGGGAGCAGCAGCAGCAGCGTCCCCAGCCCCTCTGTGAGGCACCAGTGCCATCTGCTGGGTCCCTGTGATCAGAACTCCCCCTTTCCCCCTGCCCAGGGCTGGGTACCCCCATCCCCTGCCAGCCAGGCCGCGGAGCATCCCTGTGCCGTGCCGTGGGACCCAGCCCCAACCCGCTGCAGGTCTCAGGCAGGGCTGGGATCGGGACAAGGGATAAAGGCAAACGGCCCCTGTGCGACCTCCCCAAAAGCATCCCCTGTTTCCTGCTCGCTTCGTGCTTGGCTCAGGGCGCAGGAGGTCCCGTCCCCATGGCCGTGATGCCAATGGGAGATGGGCATCTGGGAGAGAAAGGCCCTGACCCCAAAGGAACAAGGGTCTCATTAGGTAATACCTGATGCCATGCCTCCAGATGTGGTTGGATGCCGCTGGTCCCAGCCAGGGAGGGCAGCCACCCTGCTCTCTTCTTTTAGACTCCTAATCCCTGGAGTTACCCACCCGGAGCCTCTGCCCTGCTCCTTACGGAGCAGGAAGCCCAGCTCTGCTCCTCGGGACTGATGAGTGTTGGACCTGTCACTGTCGGTGTGCAGGGTGGCGGAGCAGCTCTGGGCCAAGAGAGGGGCCGGGTATGGTGGTGTGTGACATGAGGGCTTTGGAAGGTCTCCCCTGCTCTGCAGAACGCAGACAGAGCTGGTCCTGGGCAGTCCTTTCCGAAGCACCCAGCACCCTGCGTGCCGCTCATCCCGGGGGCTCCGTTGGCCGGGTGCCTCGCAGAGTCCCGGGAGCAGGGTGCGGACGGAGGGGACGTCCCTGTAAATCACAAGGGGGAACAATGGGGCCCTTCCCAGCTGGCAGGGAGGCTCCAGCAACCCCAGCTGGCCAGGAATGAGCTCCCAGGGCCCGTTAATCACTCCCGGAGCCTGAACAGGAGCGAGGGGACAGCCCGGGGCAGCTGCAGAGGGAAGGGAGGGCAGAGGGACCCAAAGTCCTGCACCCTTGAGGTTACACCTCAGGGCCACTCTGGTGACTTGGCCCATTGAGCCAAGTGGGAAAACAGCGGGATAAGTATCCTGGGGTGAGCTGCGTGGGGCACCCCAGAGCAGGAATCACAGTGACGGCTCCTAGACGGGCTCCTCAGTGATAGCCAAGACCCTCAGTCAAAAAGAGGGGGACAAGCTGGCCAAATCAGGGGTCCTCTCAAAGGGCCCCAAGCTCCGTCCTGCAGCTTCCAGCTCCGCTCACCCCTTCCCTCTGAGCCAGAAGCCAGCCTGGACCACGCAGTGCTGGCTGCTCCATGGATGGTGCTGGGCACCACCTGCCTGGTGCCTTGGTCCCTGGGGCACACACGGGCAGGAAGGTGACCCCAAAACGCATGGGCTGAGCTGGGCCAGAGCTCAGACAGCACAGGAACCCTGTGGGGCGGGATGGGATGGGATGGGATGGGGATGGGATGGGGATGGGATGGGGATGGGGATGGGGATGGGGATGGGATGGGATGGGATGGGATGGGATGGGGATGGGATGGAATGGGGATGGGATGGGATGGGATGGGGATGGGATGGGGATGGGATGGAATGGGGATGGGATGGAATGGGGATGGGATGGGGATGGGGATGGAATGGGGATGGAATGGGGATGGGGATGGGATGGAATGGGGATGGGGATGGGATGGGATGGGGATGGGATGGGGATGGGATGGAATGGGGATGGGATGGAATGGGGATGGGATGGAATGGGGATGGGATGGGGATGGGATGGAATGGGGATGGGATGGGGATGGGATGGAATGGGGATGGGGATGGGATGGAATGGGGATGGGATGGAATGGGGATGGGATGGAATGGGGATGGGATGGGATGGGATGAGATGGGGATGGGGATGGGATGGGGATGGGATGGAATGGGGATGGGATGGAATGGGGATGGAATGGGGATGGGGATGGGGATGGGATGGGGATGGGGATGGGGATGGGGATGGGGATGGGGATGGGGATGGGGATGGGGATGGGGATGGGGATGGGGATGGGGATGGATAAGCCCCCGCCCCACGGCTCCCTTCCTCCCTCCCCAAACCTTCCTCTCCATTAAGGCAAAACAAGCCATTTAAATCCAGCCAATGGCGCGCCGCGCTCTCCTCCCGGCTCACGCCATTGGCCAGCGCAGGGAGGCGGGCCCGGTCCTTTCCCAGCCTCTCTCATTGATAGCAAGCGCCCGGCGCGGCTGTTCCGGGCAGGTGACGCGTCCCCGCCGCGGCTCTTGCTCCCCAGTTCCCACGGCCCCATTGAGGGGCGGGGGCTGGCTTTGCAGAGCGCTCTGGGGCCGGGGGGGGAGGGCAGATGTCATTGGGGGTCCCCCCTCATCAGCAGAGGGGATTGCGCTGCTCCAAAGACCTGAGAGCCCCCCCCCAATAAAGGACCCCCACTTTTTTTTTTGGGGGGGGCACGGCCCAGTGTGTTCCAGCCCTCCCGGTCCCCCCTCCCCGCCTGTCCCTTGTCTCTGGGGGGGGGGACGTAGGGGCCGGGGTCTCCTGGGTGCTCCCACCCCGCTCGGGGCTGGACCCCGGCACCGGGACAATCCCGGGGCAGAGCCAGAGCCGGGCCACGGACCCCGTTTCATGTGGGGGGGGGACACCCGAGGGGCACGGGCTTGTCCTGACCCCCACCCCAGAACAACTCGGCCCGACGTGGGGAGGGGGGGGAACGGGGGCACGGCCGCGGGGCTGTCACCCCTCGGGGGCACCTTTCCCATGGGGAGGGCTCCTCCTTCCTGCTCTGGCCCTACCCGAGCTCGGGGGGGGGGGACGACACGAGTGGGGGGACCCGAATCTCGTGGGGCTTCACCTTCAGCCTTCCCCCCCCACACCGCAATCAGCGGGGACCCCCGCGCACCCCCATCTCCATCCCCGGGTGCGGGTCCACACGGAGGGGGGGCCCCATTCCCATCAGCAGGTAATAAGGGGGGGTCAAGGCGGGGTTGGGGGGGGTGGATGTGTGCCCCCCCCCCCCCCCCCCCCAAGACAATGGCCCTGGAGCGCGGAGCGGAGACAATGGGCGGGCGCGGGGGGAGCGGCCGGGAACAGCGGCGCGGGCGGGGGCTGCGGGCCGGGGAGCGGCGGAGCGGGGCTGGGGGGGGGCCGCTCCGCTGGGATTCGGGGTTTCCTCCGCCTCCTCCTCCTCTTCCTCCTCCTCCTCCTCCTCCTCCTCCTCCTCCTCCATCGCCGCAGCAGCAGCAGCAGCCCCGGGATTTCGGTGCCGGGGGGGGGGAGTGCGGGACGCGCACAAAGGTGCGGCGGCGATGGTGAGTGCGGGGGGAACCGTGGTGGGGGGGAAGCGGGGAGCGGGACCCCACCGGGCTGGGGCTGGGGCTGGGGCTGGGCTCGCCCCGCAGGATGGGCCTGGGAAGCCGGGGACTTTCCTGGGCCGGCGGCCAGGCGGGGAGCGGCTGCGGGGCGAGCCCGGCTCCCGCGGGGGGTGCGGAGGGTGCGGGGTTCCCCATAACCCCCCCCCCCTTTCCCCCGCCGGGGTTCGGGGCGCGCTGGGGATGCCCCCGCTCGCTGCCTTGCCCCAGGGCTCCGCTGGATCTTCGGGAGCCTCCCGGTGGGTGCCGCAGCGAGGGCCGGGTCCTCCCGGCTGGATGCAGCCTGGCACCGGTGCCCGTGGCTTTCCCGCTCGGCAACGGGAATGCTTCCACCCGCAAACACCCAGCGGCCTCCAAGCCCTTTGTGCCCAGCACGGGTGTAAGCGCGGGGCTTCCTCCCCGCAAGCCATAAGGGGGACGGAGGTGGGCATCCATAGGGCACCCACCCCACTACCTGCCCCGCACCGGGGCTGGGTGGCCGCTCGGAAGCGCGAAAGCAGGCGATGCTCCTGCCAGATCCGTGGCATCCATGGGGCAGGGTCGGTCCGTCCGTGCCGGAATGCTCACCTGCGAGAGACTCGGCCGGATCCTGATCCGGTTTATCTTGGTCCCATGCTGGCACCTTGCCCTGAGCCAGCAGGGAGTTCCCTCCGCTCTACACCGGGCGCGGGCTCAGACATCGGCCCTGCTGCTCTGTCTGGGGTGAGAGGCTTGATTTCCTTAGGAGAGGGCGTAGAGGCTGTTTGCCCCCTCCAGGCCTTGGTATAATAATAACCAAGGCAGAGGTTAAAAAGAAAAGAGAAGAATTAAATATTATCTCCATGGAGCCTCTGGGAACGGCTGTTGCTTAATCACAGCAATTCGGGATTGTGCTGGGACCAAGCTGGGCTCCGAGGCAGCCTGAGTCAGATGTGATCTCTGCACAGGGCTTCTCCTCTGTATTTACACTGTCTTTGTGCTGGGGGGGGGCTCAGGATGAGACCTGCTTTAATTAGCAGCCGATTTCATTGGAGCCGGTGATGGCTCCTCACCGGGTGATGGTTGCAGGGTGCTGGGTCCCTTGGGGCAGCCCCATCCTGGGGGCATAGCCCAGGGGATGGGCACAGGGCTGGGGTCATCGCCTGCCAACCCCCTGCTCCTTCAGCTCCCTTCACAGGGAGCTGTTTCCACCAGCTCACACACAATGGGGCTAGAGGGAGCTGGGGGCAAGCGAGGAGCCCATCTCCCTGGTGTCAGGCCGGGAGCCCATCTCCCCGGTGTCAGGCCGGGCTGAATCAGCCCCAGGTCTTTGGTGTGACTTTGGTTCTGCTGTCTGAGGCCTAGCAGATGCTTTATGGCTTTATTGTCCAGGCAGGATGCTGGGGAAGGGGCCTTGGGGAGAAGCACCAGCCTTGGCTGCCCTTCCCTGCCTGCTCCCGCTCCAGTGCTCAGACCCATGGGCATCACCAAAGCTGGACCCCACGCCAGGGATTCTTTGCTTCCAAAGGTGTTTCCCACCTTGGGCTTAGTCTGGCCCCACCTCGAGCCCCACGGTCGCCTCGCTCCTTGCCTGGACCCAGATGGATCCTGTCTCCATGCCGCTTTTCCAGGCTCCGAGAGGCAGATGCTGCTGTCTGCCCAGCACAGCCTCGCAGGATTTAGGCACCCAGAGCCGATGGAGCAGATCCAGAATTGACCCAAAAGCGCTCTGCAAGTGTCCCTTTGGGGCAGGAACTGACCTTTTGGGGTGTCACAGCAGCGCCTCGGGACAGAGCTTGCAGCGATGCTCTTGGAGAACACGCTGGAATCAAAGCAACAGCCTGGACCACGAGGATGGATCCCTGCATCTCCTTGGCCTGCCCCGTCCAAGCATCCTGCGGCGCCACTTGGATGCTCCTGAGCAGCATTGAAGCAGCCTGGGAGGCCGGGGTTTGCATTCCCCTGTGCTCATGGGTGAGCGTGGGTTTGTGCCAGCATCCCGGAGGTGCCACCGGTGTGGCTGGAGCAGGGAGATGTGATTTGGGGTGACCTGGCAGCTCCAGCATCTCACCGTGGGGCTGGCCGTGTGCTGGGTGCGCATCACGGTGCCGTCCCATCGCCTTTCCCAGCACCAGGATCCATGAGGGCGACGCTGCTGCTCCCCCCAGGGAGCCCTGGGTGCTCTCTGTGAGCCCGGGATGAGGCAGATGGAGGATGTGGATGTGGGCCGGGCACCAAGCCCTGGGATGGGAGGGATGGAGCAGGTAATGGGGAGCTCAGCTGCCTGCAGGACCCCCATTAGCATCCCTTGGTGCTGGCGTGTTTTGCAATGCAAATTCCTTTTTCTCTTTGCACCAAGCCCTGTTCTCATGCAAATCCCAAGGTTTTGTCCATGGTTTTCCTCCCTCTGGTTCTAGATCTCGGTGCAATCACTTTTACCTGCGTGGAAGCACCTAATGCATCCCCACTGCGACCTCCATCCCTCCCGGACACGCAGTGGGATTGAAATGCCGGGCTTTGTCCTATAGTGGGAATTCCCTGCTGGAGGAGCCTTGGTGAGGGGCTGGACGTTCCTGTGGATATTGTGACAATCCCGAGGGATCCTAATGAAAGCTGGCAGTTTGGAAGGGACACGAAACCTTCCGCATCCAAGCTGACGCTGAGCAATTGGAGAGCAGAATGAGACCCCCGGGGGGGGAGCTGCATTAAAGCCCCCTTGGGCTTCCCACGGGCCTTTCCCGCATCCCTGCGATGCTCCCGGTCGTGCCAACGGACCGAAGAGCTGGAAGCCTGTGGGTTCCTCGCGGGGCTGGGGTTGCACTGGGGCAGCTGCTTTCCCAGCCACGGGAAGGGATGTGGAGCAGCCTCTGGATGGAGGGATGTGCTGTGAACTCCCTGGGAAGACTCCTATGGCTGGGAAGGCTCCTATTGTGTGGAGGCAGCAAGGCGTGCGTGTGTAGCCAAGCAAGCAAATGTGCCACTCGGCAGAGCCCTGTGCTGGGGCTGGGAGCTGCTTCCCATTCCCAGGCTGGTTTTGGTGATCCACCAGCAGCATTCCCACCATGGGCATTGCTGCTGAGGGGTCCCCGGTGTCCCTGGGGTGGGACAGGAGAGCCCAGGCAGGGCTATGGCTCCTGTTGGGTTTCCTGCCCGTGCATCCGCTGCTGTGGACTCCAGCTCGTGGCGTGCCTCGGTTTGTGCAGGCCTGGCATGGGCAGAGCCCTGCTTCCAGCCCTCCTGGGCTTACTGGGAGGAGAAACAGGGCTGGAATCACGTGTGGGGAATCCAGGACCCCAGGGTCCTCCTGGCTCGCTCCGTGACTCGGTTTCCCCATCACCGTGATGCTCATTGGATTCAGCAGGCAAACGCCCGTCCCGATGATTCCCAGCGTTGGGAAGCTGGGGATGGATGGGATAAGGAAGCTTTCCCACCTCGAAACACTTGGATCTGGTTTCCTTGGAGCATTTGAATGCCAGAGCATTTGAGGTTCACAGACTCAAAGGCCGGAGCGACGGTGGCAGCAGCCTTTCGGACCGCCCTGAAGCCCCGGCTCTGCTTTGAGCCCTGTGATGTGCTCCAGCATCATCCCGAGAAGCCATCCAGTCTGGACTTGAAGGTGTCAGGAGATGGCAAATCCCCTCCTCCCCTGGGGCTTTGCTGGGCTGGTTCCTCACCTCCCTGTTAGCAAGGCGAGGTTTCCTCCTCCTTTGCATGTGTCTGGCTCTGGCTCCCAGCCCTCGGCGCTTGCTCGGCGTCTCCGTGGGCTCGCTAAGGCAAAGCTGCTGCTCCTCCTGGAGACAAGGATCCATTCCCAGCCTCTCCACCTCCACCTGGTGCTGCTCAACCGGCTTCTCCCTGCTCTGCTGGGCAAAGCAGCAACAACCGAAACCCTTTTCTTCTCCACCGGAGCGGCCGAGTTGGTCCAGAGGACGGGGAGCTCCCGGCTCCGGGGACCTGTGGAGTGGCTGCTGCAGTCACAGGTTAACCCTGCGGGACCCCCGGGCTGGAGGTTATTCCCTCTGCCAGCCTTTGCTGGGGGAAAGCTTGGCTGCTTTGGTCCCAGTCCTCACCAGCGGGATCCTGGCTCCGGATGCGGGGATGTCCCTTGGTTCATCCATGGATCGGGCTGGAGCCGCTGCTCTGCCTTGGGAAAGGGCCCCAAAACCTCTGCCCATGACCTTGTGCTGTCACCAGCTTGGGACCCAGGGGCTGGGCTCACTGCAGCCCTTCCTATGGCTCCTTGCTTGCTCCCCGCAGAGCAGTGTCCATTGGGATGTGGCCTGTTCCACTCTGGATGGATTAACCCCCATCTCCCAGCTCTGGCTTTGCCTTTGGGAGCTGCACAGCCCCAGGGTGCCCACGCCATCAGTGCACCCCTGACTTGAGGGTGGCCTGGAAGTGTGGCCGCAGCATTGTGGAGCATTAAATGCATGGGGGGATGCCTTGAACGACGGAGATGAGTTGGAAAACCCCATCCTGATTTTGGCCGAGGCATCAGCTGCGCCTCTCCGTGGTGCCCGGCTCTGGCTGGAGGTGCCAGGGCAGTGCTTGGGCTGGCTCTGGACACCTCACATCCCACGGCAGGAGGGTGCTGGTGGTACAGGGCCGGGTGCTGTGCACCGCAGAGGTGATGCCAGGGCAGGATCTGGGTTTGTGGTGGTGTCTGAGGGTGGGTTTCAAGCCCACCCTCATTTTCTTCCCCTTCCCGAGTGCTCATCAGGGGTTAGGGTGGATGTGCCAGGGGAAACGGGTGGGTGACCTGCGGGACAAGGACCTTGGCTCGTGCTGTGCCTGAGGGGCTGCCACGGCCCACACGTGGTCCAGATCCCTGGGGATGCGATGCCCCCCCCTGCATCCCAGCACCGCGGGGACACCGGGATCCTCATTTCCTCCTCTCTTCCTCCCCTCCAGCTCCACCGCAGACCCCCGGCGCGAGCACCCACCCCGTGACACCCTCCATGCTCAGCCCCCATCCCGCTGGATGCCGGCCCCAGCAGGAGGCTCAGGATGCTCCGAGTGCCTCGGTGACGGCGGGGACTGCACCCGCCTGCAGCCGGTGAGTGCCAGCCCCGGCATCCCGGGGCTCCTCGTGGGCCAGGCTGGGACAAGCCTGGTGCTGAGGAGGCCCCTGCATTGTTCCCAGCAGAAACTCAATCCCTGCCTGCAAACAAAGCCCATTGAGGGAATGGGAAGGGGGGGGGGGGGGCTGGCAGGAGATTGGGGGGGTCCTTTCTCTCCCAACCCCATCCCCCATGGAAGCTGGGAATGCCGGGACGAGCTCTGGACCCTGTTGCCATCTCCTAGACAACCGGTGTGTAGGGGGGGTGGGTTGTTGCCATAGCGATAAACGTGTGAGCATCCAGCATGTGGGACAAAAGGACACCCCCCCCCTTTTTTGCCTCCTTGACCCCATCTCCCCCCCTTCTTGAGACTTTGGAAAAGAGGCCAAAAGACATTTGGCTTTTATTTGGTCAAAATGGCATTGCCGTGGTTACCCGGCACGGGTCCACCCCCAAACACAGCACGAGGAGCTTGGGGCGTGCCCAATGCCTGCATCCCCCCAGCACCCGTAGCGGGGATCAGGCAGGACCCCTCTGATAGGGTCCAGCACCCCCAGCACGGGTCAGGCAGCACCTGGTGGCTCCCACCAGTGTCCAGGTCCCTTTCCTGGTGGGATCACAGCCCCAGCTCCAAAGCCAAGGCAGGGCTGTGAGCAGTTGGGGGTCCCCAAAACCAGTGGGGGGCCTGGGCTGGGAGAGCGTTGAGGCAGATCTTGCTTTTGCCAAGGAGTTCTTTTCCCAAGCCAGCAGAGGATGGCATAGGTGGGTATTGGAAACCTTATTGCAGCCTTTCCATACCTAAAGGGGCTGCAGGGAAGCTGGAGAGGGGCTTGGGACAAGGGATGGAGGGACAGGCCAAGGGCAATGGCTTGAACCTGCCCGAGGGGAGACTGAGATGAGCTCTTAGGCAGAAGCTCTTCCCTGGGAGGGTGCTGAGGCGCTGGAATGGGTTGAAGGGAGAAGGTTTGGATGCAGAGTTCGAGGCCAGGTTGGAGCACCCTGCTCTAGTGGAAGGGGTCCCTTTAGATGAGCTTTAAGGTCCCTTCCGACCCAAAGCAGTCTGGGGTTCTAGCATCACGCGTGTGTATGTATTTATGTACTTGCGTGTCTACAGAAGGCTGCAGTGGGAGTTTGGGGCTGGCTCACAACCATGTGGTAGCCGTGAGTAAGTGCTCAGGGTGATGCTATCTGCCCCGAGACAGCCTTGTGATGCTGAACCAGCCTCTGGATGCGGCTGCCATCCCCAGAGCCCCCCCTCAGTGTCTCCCAGAGCAATCCCAGCTGTGTGGAGCGATGCTCTTCCGCACACACCGGGGCTCCAGGCTGATCTCCTGGCTGTGAGATCCCGGCTCCGCGCTGGGGAGCGTGTCCAGGCAGAGCCCTGCGCTGCGAGATGGGCCTGAAACGCTGCCTGCACCCAATTATTCATTCCTGTTTCTGTTTCTTTTTCTCGTGGCCCCCACCCTCAGCACCCTTTTGGCAGTTAAAACCCTGACTGTGGTGGTAATGGAAGCGTAAATCACCCGAAGCAGAAGCTCATCGTTACGGAAGGGGAAGGGGCCGCCCCAAACTCAGCTTGGGTAGGGGAGAAAACAGAAAGTGCCTCAAAATGCCTCAGATTCCTTTTCCCTGTTCGTGTCCCATCCGTGTTTGCCACCAGGGCTGGAGCTGCGGTGGTGCAGGGATAACATGGGTGGTGGTGCAGGGATGACATGGGTGGTGGTGCAGGGATGACATGGGTGGTGGTGCAGGGATAACGTAGGTGGTGGTGCAGGGATAACATGGGTGGTGGTGCAGGGATAACATGGGTGGTGGTGCAGGGATGACATGGGTGGTGGTGCAGGGATAACACGGGTGGTGGTACAGGGATGACATGGGTGGTGGTGCAGGGATAACACGGGTGGTGGTGCAGGGATAACACGGGTGGCGGTGCAGGGATAACGCAGGTGGTGGTGCAGGGATGACATGGGTGGCGGTGCAGGGATAACGCAGGTGGTGGTGCAGGGATGACATGGGTGGTGGTGCAGGGATGACATGGGTGGTGGTGCAGGGATAACACGGGTGGCGGTGCAGGGATAACGCAGGTGGTGGTACAGGGATGACATGGGTGGTGGTACAGGGATGACACGGGTGGTGGTGCAGGGGTAACGCAGGTGGTGGTACAGGGATAACGCAGGTGGTGGTGCAGGGATAACACGGGAGGTGGTGCAGGGATGACACGGGTATTGGTACAGGGATAACACGGGTGGTGGTGCAGGGGTAACGCAGGTGGTGGTGCAGGGATGACATGGGTGCTGGTGCAGGGATAACATGGGTGTTGGTGCAGGGATAACGCAGGTGGTGGTACAGGGGTAACGCAGGTGGTGGTACAGGGATGACATGGGTGGTGGTACAGGGATAACGCAGGTGGTGGTACAGGGATGACACGGGTATTGGTACAGGGATAACATGGGTGGTGGTGCAGGGGTAACGCAGGTGGTGGTACAGGGATGACACGGGTGTTGGTACAGGGATGACATGGGTGGTGCAGGGATAACATGGGTGTTGGTACAGGGATAGCACGGGTGGTGGCGCAGGGATAGCACGGGTGGTGGTGCAGGGATAACACAGGTGGTGGTACAGGGATAACGCAGGTGGTGGTGCAGGGATGACATGGGTGTTGGTACAGGGATAGCACGGGTGGTGGCGCAGGGATAGCACGGGTGGTGGTGCAGGGATAACACAGGTGGTGGTACAGGGATAACGCAGGTGGTGGTGCAGGGATGACATGGGTGGTGGTGCAGGGATAACACGGGTGGTGGTACAGGGATAACGCAGGTGGTGGTGCAGGGATGACATGGGTGGTGGTGCAGGGATAACACGGGTGGTGGTGCAGGGATGACATGGGTGGTGGTGCAGGGATAACGCAGGTGGTGGTACAGGGATGACATGGGTGGTGGTGCAGGGATAACGCAGGTGGCGGTGAGGGGATGCTCGCCAGCACCCCGGTGGATTGCTGGATGCTTCCCCACGGCTGCTGAGCCTCCCCTCCCTCTGCAGGCAGGCGAGCTGTTTTCTCCTGAGACGAGCCCAACCCGGTGATCAAAATAGAGTCCTTCAAGGTGACGGTCGACTTCCTGAAGGTGCCCCTGGGCCTGAAGAAGCCCCCTCTGAAGGAGGCCCTGGCCGCTGTCCCGAGGCCGGGGAGACCCAAGCCCCTCAGCGTGGAGCGGCACAAGCCCCGGCGCTCCGACACCATGGACAATGAGTCGCAATACTCGGGGTATTCCTACAAGTCCGGGCATTCCCGCAGCTCCCGCAAGCACAGGTGAGGGGTTGCTGCGTGCCCGTGGCCTCAGCGGGTGCTGTCACCCCAGCGCACCCAACGCATTCCTCTCTTGCTCCCTGCAGGGAGCGGCGGGACCGGCATCGCTCCAAGAGCCGCGATGGGAGCCGCGGGGACAAGTCAGTGACCATCCAAGCGCCGGGCGAGCCCTTGCTGGACAATGAATCCACGCGGGGGGACGAGAGGGTGAGCTGGGCACGGGGAGGAGCGGGGTTGGCATCCGGGCTCTGCCGTGGGGATGCTGCTGCGATCCCGGCGTGCCCGGTGCTCCGGTCGAGCCGGTTGGGCTGGCCCTGCGCCGGCGGCGAGGGCGGGCGGGCAGCGCCGGTGCAGATGAAAGGGGCCCGGCTCTCGCGGCGCCCTGGGGTGGGCACGGGGTGGAAAAACACCCTGGGGACCCAATCCGTGGGGATCCACTCCCTAGGGATTAACCGAATCCTCGCTCGGCGCCTGCAGGTGATGCCGGCTTGGCCGCGCGCAGGCGGCAGCAGGATCCCACCAGGAAGCGGGTTGATGCGGAGGAGGCTCCGTGCTGCATCCCTCCAGCCCAGCCCCGTGGTCCCATGGGGGTCCCTTGTTCCCCTGCTCTGGGTACCAGGATCCTCTGGCCAGTCCTTGGCTTTAATCCCCTCCCAGCCACCTACACAGGCGGCTCCAGCTCTTTTCATCTTCCCCCACCAAGAAGCCGGCGCTGGCAGAGGCTGGGATGCCAGTGGCTGAGCCTGGGTTCACCTGGGCATGGGCTGGGGTTTGGACGGGTCCCCCTCCAGGCCCTCCACTGCTCCCCATGGCTCCAGAGCCCCCCAGGCTGTGGCTTTAGTTTGCTCTTTGCCGTGGAGTTGCCGGCTTCCCCATGGAAATCCAGAGGGGGGAAATAGGATGCGATAAACCCCCAAGCTTCAGGGCTGCCAAGGAGCTGCGAGGCAGAACGTGGAAGTGAACGGGTCGTTCTGCACCCTCTGGCTGGAGGAGGGAGGGGGATTTTGGAAGCAGGGATGATCGCTCTGGTGCTCCGAGCTGCTGGATCACCGCTGCCTCTGTCCTGCCCGGCGTGATGCTGGAGGAGGAGCAGCGGTGAGGCTGTGTTGGGGCAGCAGCCGGGCATGTTCCTTCTGGCCCTGCTAATGAGGGGGTTTGCCTGGAACCGGGATGCTTCCTGCTCCCAAAGCTGCCGGAGAGCTGCAGCGCGGCGCGGAGCTGCCCACGGGGCTTTCCCATAGGGTCCCGGAGGCCAAATCACTGCATCCCTCCAGACCCCGAGCTGAGGCTTCCACCTCAATGGGGGTGATGGCACCAGGCAGCGCGCCGGGCTTGGAGGTTTGGTGGATGGGAGTTGGGGGGTAGAGGGGGTGCTGGTGATGGGGGAAGCACCAAACCATGCCCTTTGTAACCCACCCACCCTCCTTAGGATGACAACTGGGGCGAGACCACCACGGTGGTGACGGGGACTTCGGAGCACAGCATCTCGCACGACGACATCACCCGCATCACCAAGGACATGGAGGACAGCGCCCATCTGGACTGCTCCCGGCACCTGGGCGTCGCGCTGGCCGGGGCGCTGGCCCTTCTCGCCTTCCTCACCCCCCTCGCCTTCATGCTCCTGCCCCAGCTGCTGTGGCGGGAGGAGCTGGAGCCCTGCGGGACCCCTTGCGAAGGGCTCTTCATCTCCGTGGCCTTCAAACTCCTCATCCTCCTGCTGGGCAGCTGGGCCCTCTTCTTCCGCCGCCCCAAAGCCTTCTTCCCCCGCGTCTTCGTCTTCCGAGCGCTGCTCATGGTGCTCGTCTTCCTCCTCGTCGTTTCCTACTGGCTCTTCTACGGGGTGCGCATCCTGGACTCCCGGGACCGCAACTACCAAGGGGTGGTGCAGTTCGCCGTCTCGCTGGTGGACGCGCTGCTCTTCGTGCACTACCTGGCCGTGGTGTTGCTGGAGCTGCGGCAGCTCCAGCCCCAGTTCACCCTCAAGGCCGTGCGCTCGGCCGACGGGGCCAGCCGCTTCTACAACGTTGGACACCTCAGGTATGGGCTGCTGGGGTCGGAGGGGACACACACACACACACCACAGGGTGTTCGTGGTGCTGAGTCCTCGTCCTGCCCCTGGCACGGTGCTAACCAGCGCTCTGTGGCCCTGCAGCATCCAGCGAGCGGCTGTGTGGATCCTGGAGAACTATTACCACGACTTCCCGGTCTACAACCCTGCCCTCCTCAACCTGCCGAAGTCCGTCCTGTCCAAGAAAATGTCGGGGTTTAAAGTCTATTCCCTCGGCGAGGGTGAGCTCCCCTTCCCCGCGCTTTTCCTCTTGTTCTCTCTCCTCATTCCCTTCCCCGTCCCTGTGTTTTCCTCTCCTCTTGGCTCTGGGCAGAGCGCAACCGCTCTCCAACCTTCTCCAGGTCATGGAACCATAGAATAGTTTGGGTTGGAAAGGACCTGACGATCATCCCAGTTCCAACCCCCTGCCATGGGCAGGGACACCTCACACTGAACCAGGGCACCCAAGGCTCTGTCCAGCCTGGCCTTGAACACCACCAGGGATGGAGCATTCCCAACCTCCCTGGGCAACCCATTCCAGTGCCTCAGCACCCTCACAGGAAAGAATTTCCTCCTTAGATCCAATCTAAACTTCCCCCGTTTCAGTTTGAACCCGTTACCCCTTGTCCTGTCACTCCATTCCCTACTGAAGAGTCCCTCCCCAGCATCCCTATAGGCCCCAGTCCATCATGGAATGGTTTGGGTCGGATGGGACCTTAAAGCTCACCCAGCTCCGTGCGCAGGGGCACCTTCCACTGGAGCAGGGTGCTCCGAGCCCCACTGAGCACCGCCAGGGATGGGGCAGCCGCAGCTCCTCCGGGCCCCCCGTGCCAGCGCCTCGGCACCCTCACAGCGGGGAAAACCTCATCCTTCTCCCCGCAGAAAACAGCACCAACAACTCCACGGGGCAGTCCCGCGCCGTCATCGCGGCGGCCGCCCGGCGCCGGGACAACAGCCACAACGAGTACTACTACGAGGAGGCAGAGCACGAGCGCCGGGTGCGGAAGCGCCGCGCCAGGTACGGGTGCCCCATCACTGCGGGTCCTGTGGGGTGCCCGTGCCAGGACCCCCATGAGGACCTGGGCTGTGCTGGTGAGGGTGGAGGGGGTCACGTCCGAGGTGAAGCATCCCTGCTCTTTGGGGAAGAGCATCCCAACGCATTGTGAGGCACAACTGGTTTTGGGGTGGGAGGTGGCTTCCTGCTGTACCTAGGTGGGCAAATGGCTCCCCTTCCCCAGCCCCAAGGGGTCTCTTGTCTGTATCCAAACTGAGCCCGTGCCCGTGGCTTCCCTCCCCACAGGCTGGTGGTGGCGGTGGAAGAAGCCTTCACCCACATCAAGCGGCTGCAGGAGGAGGACCAGAAGAACCCCCGGGAGATCATGGACCCGCGGGAGGCAGCTCAGGCCATCTTCGCCTCCATGGCCCGGGCCATGCAGAAGTACCTGCGTACCACCAAGCAGCAGCCCTACCACACCATGGAGAGCATCCTGCAGCACCTCGAGTTCTGCATCACCCACGACATGACGCCCAAGGTGGGTGCAATCGTGGGATCAGAAGCCAGGTTGAGTTTACGCTCCCATTACATTGAGTTCCCATTACAACTAGGGAAAGACCTTTAAGATCAAGTCCAACCGTTAGAACATGAGTTTGGAGGGGCACGGTGAGGTGGGATGGGCCCACAGGTTTTCCCAAGGGATCGGTCCAGACTTTGAAGCACTTGGGTGCCGGTTTTCTTCCCCACTGCAAGAAGGGAGGACAAGGAGTTGGGGGGGTAGAACCAGCAAAGCAGGCGTAATCCCAAGGGAACAGGGTGCAGCGATGGGAACCAGCCACGCAGGGATGCGTTTCCTGCAGGACCTGCTGAGCAGCTTGGGGCCGCAGGACCCGGACGGGAAGGTGATGTTCACATGTCCTCTCCCTCCTCCAAGGCATTCCTGGAGCGGTACCTGACGGCTGGGCCCACCATCCAGTACCACAAGGACCGCTGGTTGGCCAAGCAGTGGACGCTGGTGAGCGAGGAGCCGGTGACCAACGGCCTGAAGGATGGGGTGGTCTTTGTGCTGAAGCGCCAGGACTTCAGCCTCGTGGTGAGCACCAAGAAGATCCCGTTCTTCAAGCTCTCGGAGGAGTTCGTGGACCCCAAGTCGCACAAGTTCGTCATGAGGCTGCAGTCAGAGACCTCTGTGTGAGCTGGAGAGGGGTGGAGAGGGGCCCGGGGGGGGGAGAGCATCTCCCTCGCCATCCATCTCGTCTTCAGCACCTCCGCTGCGGCTCAGGTTGGCCGTGGCTCAAGGGCAGAACTACAGGAAGCAGCACCCATTGCCTGCCTCCATCACCTACCTGTGAGCGCTCGCCCTCGGCTTGGCCATCGGGGTGGGCTGAGCCCCTTCCTCCTCCTCCTCCTCCTCCCTGAAACCCAGGTCCTTGTAGCATCCCCCCCGAAGGTGCACCGGGCACAGCCGGCGCTGCGGTGCCGTAACCCAAGGGCTAACTCTGTGTTCATCACCAGCGTCTTCAAGCACCGTCAGGTCCCAAGGACCTTCCGTGCTTGCCTGTTTCCTACCTGGCTCTGGCCTTAAACCATTGCCCAGCATCTGGGGCTGGTTTTTAATCCTAGAGGTTCTTCCTGGCACTGTTTTGCAAACACCTCCGTGATCCGTGGCTGCTGTGAAAGCCGCTGGCATCCAGGACACCATTCCCTGCCCCTCGGAACGTCCTCTCCGCTGATGGTTTTCCACGCTCAGCTCTCAACAAAAGCAAGCTCAAAGCTGGTTGATACGAGAAGCAGAAGGGAGTTTCCAAGTGGTTTCCCTGCTCCCGAGGTGATCCACGTCCCTGGTGGCAGCAGCATCACCGTGGGGCTCCCTCGTGCTGGCTGTGGGTTGCAAGCAGAGCAGCTTAAAACGTGTCTTGGGGTCCAATCCTGGACCTGGAGCCAGCGGTGGGAATGAAACGAGCGGTTCCTGGCGGGGATGCTGAGTGTTTGTGGCTCAAGGAGGTCCTTAGCATCCCATGGCGAGGGGTGACCCACGGCGGTCCCACGAGCTGGCTCGCCATGGGGACGCACAAGCTTCTGCCTCCCCTCGGTCGTGTTCAGGTCACAAATACCTCATGGATTTAGGTTGATTTGGGGCTCATTGCTCTTTTTTTCCCTATGGATCCCGGAGCCTCGGGGAAGGAGGGCCCAGGGGAGGCTGAGGCTGGGCAGGAGGGGGTTGGTTTGGTCGTGGTTGGGGTTGGTTTGGGCTTAGTTTGTCCTAAAGCACTCGAAAGGTGCCAAGCCAGGGGAGGGCAGCGAGGGGCTGTGGTCCCGATGCCACCTTAGAAGCGGGTACTGGGAGCAGAGTGAAGATGCTGGAGGGGTCCGGGGGGGTCCGAACCCATCCGTGGTTCCCAGCTCCCCCCTCTTCCAGGACATCCCCAGTTTTCAGGCGTTTCCAAGCCCTCCTTCATGGTCCAGCCTCTTGAGGCTGAAGGTTCCCCCCCCCCGGCCCCCAGCAGGGAGCCCGTTTTGGGGTGGTTTAGTGCAAAGAGATGACTTTGGTGAGCGCGGGTGGGTCGGCCGGGGAAAGATGGGGGGGGGGGGGATTTTTCCACTTGGGATTTTCAGAAGAAACCCTTCTTTTTTTTGGTTCCTTTTGGGTTTTGTTCCTGGGGGGGGAAGGGGGGGGTTGTTGTTGCGTTTCCGCCGAGCCGAGCCCTTGTGCATGCGTGTAGAAAGTTGTAAAGTGTAAAATTGGGGGGGTTTTGTTAATATATAAAAAGCTTGGTTTTGCAGTTTGCAGTGGCTCGAAGCCGTGCGGCCCTGGTAGGAAGTTTGGTTGGTTTCTGGTTTTCATAGAGGAACTAAAATTGTACAAATTTTTTTTATATATATATATAAAAAAATAAACCCTTTTTTGACTTTTTTTTATGATGATGACGGTGGTGGTGATGGTGATTTTCTCTTCCACACCAATACTTTGGGGTGAAGAAGCAGGTTTAGGTCCCTGCTCAATAGGTGAGCAGAGGGAGAACCTCATCCTGCTCTCGGGGCTTGGGGTTGGGGGGGGTGCATGGATTTTGGGTCTATGGGGCCAGGGATTTGGGGGTTGAGGGATGAAGGATTTGGAGTTTATGGAGGGCAAGGATTTGGGGTTTAAGGAGCCAAAGGTTTGGGCTTTAGGAGGGTCCAAAGGTTTATGGGCACCAAGGGCTTGAGGGTTGGGGTCTAAAGGGTCAAGGGGTGGCCGGGGCCAAGGTTTTGGGGGTCTATGGGGAAAAGGGCTTGGAATCCACGGAGAAAAGGGTTTGGGGGTGTGGGGTCAAGGTCTGGGGGCCCAGGGCTTTGGGATTTATAGAATCACAGGATCCCAGCCTGGTTTGGGTTGGGAGGGAGCTTCAAGGTCATCCGGGTCCAACCAGGGCCGCCTTCCACTGGTGTGGATGCAAGTGCAACCCCTTGAACACAAACCCTGGGGTCTGATGGGACCGAGGGTTTGGAGGTTGCAGGGATTTGGGATTTTTGGGGGGCACAGGGCTTGGAGGAACAAGGCTTTGGGGGACCAAGGCACTTGGGTTGATGGCGAAGGGTTTGGGATGGGGATGGGGATGGGGGGGGGGGGGGCTGAAATGCCCATTCCCAAATTCCCAACCCCTTTGCTGGGGGTTGAGTCCCCCCCCTCGCACCTCTCCCATGGGGGCTGCAGAGCCTCTTTGCCACCCCACACCCCCCAGCACCCACCTGCACCCCACGCACCCAAACTGATGGGGGCCCCCCCCCTGCAGCGCTGATTCACCGGGCCCCAGCGTTGGCGTTTCCTTTGCCCTTCGCACCTTTCGCTGTCAGCACCGCCTCTGCTCCGCTCCGAGCCATGGGGAAAAGGTGACAATGGGGCTGGGCAGGGGGTTCTGGGGTGAAACCCGTCTTTATTGGCTCCGCTGTGCCCAAGCCCCACGGCCCACGCAGGTCCCCATTCCCACCAGGATTTAGGGTTAGGACCGCAGGGGCACACGATGCTTGGAGCATCTTCCCATCTCAGTCCCCACGCTGCCCCTCTGCTGCCCTCGGGCTCCCTGGAAGCCACTGGGAGCACTCAATGTGCACCGGGCTCCCCGGAGCAATGGGGACCACTGGGAGCTTGGGGGGGATCAGGCTGGAGAGAAGAGAAGCAAAATGAGATGTTGGGAGGGGGGGGGCAGTGTCCCCCCATCCCTGCACTGGGGCTCGGTGCATTGGGGTGCAGCACCTGGGGGTCCTGCTCGCTGAAGGCGGTTTCAGTGTGCTCCAGGGCTCGGGGTTTCTCTGGCTCTTTCCTCTCCTCCTGCAAGAGGCGCTGCTTGAGGAGCTGCGCTGAGCATCCTCATCCCCGGGTGCTGGGTGCTCCTCCTCTGTGCCGGGTGGGGAAACCGAGGCCCAGGCTGGGGCTTGCCTGGCCCGTGCCGGGCTCCCGGCTCACCTGGGCAGCAGCGGGTTTGGGGGTGCTGGTGGCATCCAGGGCTCCCAGATCTGTAAGGCAAGGAGCTGGGATGGGGCTCACGGCGCCGAGCCCACGTCAAGGAGGGTCTAAGGCTCAGGGTGAGCACGTCTCACCTGAGGAGTCGTTGGTGGAGGCGGCTCGGTCCCTCGTCCCTGCTGCCGGGGCAGATGTAGGGGTTACAAGGGCTTTACAAGGGGTTTACAAGGGCTTTACAAGGGTTTTACAAGGGCTTTGCGAGGGGTTTACAAGGGGTTTACAAAGGCTTTGCAAGGGCTTTACAAGGTCTTTACAAGGGGTTTGCAAGGGGTTTACAAAGGCTTTACAAGGGCTTTACAAGGGCTTTGCAAGGGGTTTGCAAGGGCTTTGCAAGGGCTTTGCAAGGGGTTTGCAAGGGCTTTACAAGGGCTTTGCAAGGGGTTTGCAAGGGGTTTGCAAGGGGTTTCAAGGGGTTTACAAGGGCTTTACAAGGGCTTTGCAAGGGGTTTGCAAGGGCTTTACAAGGGCTTTGCAAGGGCTTTGCAAGGGCTTTACAAGGGCTTTACAAGGGCTTTGCAAGGGCTTTACAAGGGGTTCACAAGGGCTTTACAAGGGGTTCACAAGGGCTTTACAAGGGCTTTACAAGGGCTTTACAACTGCTTTACAACGGCTTTGCAGGGGCTTTACAACGGCTTTACAAGGGGTTTCCAAGGGCTTTACAAGGGCTTTGCAAGGCCTTTACAAGGGCTTTACAAGGGCTTTACAAGGGCTTTACAAGGGCTTTACAACGGCTTTACAAGGGCTTTACAAGGGCTTTACAACGGTTTTACAAGGGGTTTACAAGGGCTTTACAAGGGCTTTGCAAGGGCTTTACAACGGTTTTACAAGGGCTTTACAAGGGCTTTACAAGGGCTTTGAAAGGGCTTTACAAGGGGTTTACAAGGGGTTTACAATGGCTTTGCAAGGGCTTTACAAGGGCTTTACAAGGGGTTCACAAGGGCTTTACAAGGGCTTTACAAGGGCTTTGCAAGGGCTTTACAAGGGCTTTGCAAGGGGTTGACAACGGCTTTGCAAGGGCTTTACAAGGGCTTTACAAGGGCTTTACAAGGGGCTTTGCAAGGGCTTTGCAAGGGCTTTGCAAGGGGTTGACAACGGCTTTGCAAGGGCTTTGCAAGGCCTTTACAAGGGGTTTGCAAGGGCTTTGCAAGGGGTTTGCAAGGGCTTTGCAATGCCTTTACAAGGGGTTTACAAGGGCTTTACAAGGGCTTTGCAAGGGGTTTACAAGGGCTTTACAAGGGCTTTACAAGGGCTTTGCAAGGGCTTTGCAAGGGCTTTGCAAGCCCCTCCTGAGCTGCGAGCTTTGGGGTTTGCAGGAGGAGGAAAACCTTCTCTTTGCGCTGGAGCAAAGGGCAGAGCTGGCCCCATAGCGGCCACCACGGGGCAGGAAGGGGAGCTCCGGGTTCAAACCTGGGCGTTCCAAGGCAAACCGAGCGAGGGGGCAGCCCCACCGCGGCCCCCCCTTGCTCCAGCACGCACCCAGAGCTCACCCCGCTGCACCAGAGCAGGCGGCTCTCGCTGCTCTGAGGATGTGGGTTGGGAGGTGGCTGTTACCTCTTCCTGCCGCCCCAACGCGCTGCGGAGCAAAAGGGGGGCCCTCACCTTCCCCCTTGGTCCAGCGGTAGGTGAAGAAGAGCACGAGCAGAGCAACCACCACGAAGATGGCCGGGGACCAGTACTTGATGGGAAGAGCTGATGCGCTTCCTAAGGGAAGGGATAAGGGATGCTGCCCGGCTGCTCGCAGATACCCAAAGGGATGCGGCAAGAGGTCTCTGTGGGGGATGCAGGACATTCCCAAGCTGCACCTTTGCCTTCCTCACGTGTTTTGTTGCCTGCAGCATCTCTCTGTGGCTGCACGGAGGTGGTGATGGGGTCCCTGCTCCAAGGAGGGGTTGGGGAGGCTGTTGGCCACGTCGTCAGCTCGTCCGTACCCGCAGCGGTTGCGCTGGGCTCTGTCGGCAGCTCGGGGCCGTCGTCACCGTGGCCTGCATCCTCTTTGAGGATGAGAGCTGGGAATGAGGGGCATCAACTGATGTCAACGCCTCCCCACACCCAAACTGCCCCTATGGAGCGGGAATGGGGCTGCACCGCCATGGTCCCACACCAGGAGCTCAGCCGGCACCACAGCACCACGGCTTAGGGAGAGGCCTCAGGACAAAGGGATGCAAACGGGTCCGTGGCATCACCCTCCCACCACGGTCACACTGAGACAAACACCCCCTAAGGCAGAGGATGCTACCGGTGGCGTTGCCACGGTGGGTGCTGGCAAAGGCTTGTTGGAACTCGTGCAGGGCCACGTCACCAGCAGCATCCCACTGGTGCTGGGCAGCTGCCTGTGGTGCTCTGTGGTGGTGGAACGGGGTCCTCAAGCAACCCAGCCCATGGTGAGATGTGGACAAGCAAGGGGCCGGGTGGTCACCGAGCATCCCTGCCCCTTGGCCAGCAAAGGGATGGCCAGAGGGAGCCCAGCGTGGGGATTTGGGGCCCGAATCAATGCTGGGAGAGCCCAGGGAACCCCAGTTCAGGCCCTGCACATGAGCCAGACCCCAGCCCGACCATAAAGCCATGGCCTGAGCCTTTCCCCCCATGCAATGTCCAGGGGAGCATCCTGCCCTGCTGCAAAGGGAACCCTGAGCAGGCACCGTGGTCGCACACCCGCTGCCTTCACATCGCCCCTTCCTCCTCCTCTTCCTCTTCCCCCAGCCCCATAGATGGAGGGAACCCCCCCGAGCCCCACTCACCAGCTCCGGAGCAGAGCACTGCCATGCAGAGCCAGCCCATCCCCACGCCCTGGGGCTCCATCCTCCCCTTCCACTGCTCCCTCTTGCAATGTCTTCCTTCCCCTTTCTGCCCCACCAACGGCTTCCTGTGAGCTCAAAGGTTCTGGCACTGAAATGGGGTGATTAATGGCCCGAAAACACCCCATGAGAGGAGGGGGGGGGGCATTTTGGGGCTATGACCAGCATAGGGGATAGATCCCATGACAGGGGCAAAGCAGGAGGCGATGCTCCGGTGATGCTCCGGCTCCCTTTGGACCGGTCCCCGGTGCCATCACTGCTGGGTTAAGCCTCGTCCAGGCTGGGGATTGGAGTTACAAGGGCGAATTTGGTGCCACACGGCCGATGCACGGGTCGAATGCGTGATCCATGGGGTGTGTTTTGAACTGATCAGCGTGGAAGCTCAAACACCCATTGTGAAAAGGCGGAGAGCAAAGAAATCACTGCCAAAAACAGCCTGGTTTCACCTCAAACCGCGCGCAGACAGAAACTGAGCTCGGATGTGTCTGGCGTTTTTATTCCTGGAGGGCTCCCCTGTGCCAGGCACTTCCAAGAGATCTCCAGTTTCATCCCTGAATAATTTACTATCTACACAGACGAGACAAAGAGCAGAGGGAAGCGGCACGGGAAGCGGCTTCCCATTGTCTGGCAGCACCGGAAAACTGGTGCCAAGGTGGGAGCTGGGCTCCATTGCTGGCTCTGAAGGGGGGGGGGATATGGGGAGCAGGGATTTGGGGTGCCCCGTGTCCTGCTCGCTGGGTATCCCAGCTCTGGGTGAAGCATCCCGGTGGGATGCAGCCAGTAGCGCGCTGCGCAGCATCCCTGCATCTCTTGGGAAGCTGCTCTCCTCCTGAAGCTTCCATACAAACGCTTCACCCAAGAGTTAAACCTCATCTCCAAACCCATCAAAGCGGTGGAGTGGAACAGCATCAGCCACCTTCCTTGTCCTGTTTGCCCCCAGGCTGCATCATCTCCTGCCTATGGACCATGACAGCATCTCAGGGGACCACGAACCGCTTGCTGCTGGCACAAAGCGATGCTGAGCACGGTGCTGGGGGCTCTGAGGTCTGCAAGGTCCCCAGCAGGAGCAGGAGCACTGCAGAAGCAGCCAGAGCTGAAAGGGCAGCTCCCGGCTGAGTTTCCATCTTCAGCTTCGCACCACCAAGCGTTGTCCCTGCTTCCTTTCGGGTGAGCAATCGAATGAAGCTGCTGAAGCATTTGCCCCGTTGAGAAGTATAGGGCAAAGGAACAGGAAGAAAGGGGGCTAAGGGGCTCCTCAGCTCTTCCCGGCCTCCATTGGGAGGCTCCAAACTGCGAGGTGCTGCAGGGCGAATCCCAGGAGTCACAGAATCACACAAGCTTGGGATGGTTTGGGTTGGAAGGGAGCTTAAAGTTCATCTAAAGCCACGGGCAGGGACCCCTTCCACAGGAGCAGGATGCTCCAACCTGGCCTTGAACACTGCCAGGGATGGGGCAGCCACAGCTTCTCTGGGCACCCTGTGCCAGCGCCTCAGCACCCTCACAGGGAAGAGCTTCTGCCTAAGAGCTCAGCTCAGTCTCCCCTCGGGCAGGTTAAAGCCATTCCCCTTGGGAGCATCTTTGTGGCCCATCAGGAGCAGCAGATCCCATCCTTGCACTGGGAGCGCTGGACCCACAGCCACAGCTCTGGATCATGGGGGGACCTGATGGCTCCCTACAAGTGCTGACAGGAGAGGCTGGGCTCTGCTCCCAAGGAACAAGAGATGGGACAAGAGGAAGCGGCCTCAAGCTGCCCCAGGGCAGGTTTAGATGGAGCTGAGGAACAATTCCTGCCCCAGAGGGTGCTCAGGCGTTGGAACAGGCTGCCCAGGGCCCTGCCAGTGCTCACACCCCCCAAGCGCCATGGGGCAGTGGTGGCCTTGGCAGCGCTGGGAATGGTTTGGTTTAATGATCTTAAAGGTCCTTTCCAACCCAGTTGATCCCATGATGATCCCATGATGATCCCATGATGATCCCATGATGATCCCATGATGATCCCATGATGATCCCATGATGATCCCATGATGATCCCATGATGATCCCATGATGATCCCATGATCCTTCTCCCCTCCAGAGAGGGTAGCAATGGGGGGAGCGCCGCACTCAGAGCAAACTGGAGTATTGCTCTCACTAGCTGACCAACGCGTAGAGGGTTTTCTCCTCCTGCCCCCAGCAGCCTGGCAGGCCCTTACCCATCTTCTCATCATCCGTCTGCAACCACAAAGGGACAAAAGCTTTGCTTGGGCTCGGGGAACCCAATCCCTCCATTGGCAAGAGAGAGGGGTCCCATGGGCTTGGTTTGATGCTCTGGAGCCCAGGAAAGCCCAGTGAGGGGTCCCATGGGCTTGGTTTGATGCTCTGGAGCCCAGGAAAGCCCAGTGAGGACCCATCTGCTCCTGCCTGTGGGTCCAGGGGTTACATCTCTCTCCCTGGGGTCTTCCCCATCTCCTTGCTTGGGGCTGGAGCCCCTTTAGGGGAGATGGCCACGAGCCACGGCTCACCTGGGCTGTAGCCGGCGCCGTGCGAGGGGTGGGTTTGGAGGTCTCAGCGCCGGGGGTCGGTGTCGTCGTGGAGCCCTCTTGCAGGTAGACCTGGGGGGGGAAAAGGCTTTAAAAGGGGTTTCCAGGGCTTGGAGGCATCCCAAGGTGAGCCAAAGAAACCAGGTTCAGTGGGGCTGGGGACGGAGAGCCCGGTGATGCACTGGGACGTGCAGGCGGCTGCGGCCACGCTGGCTGCTCCTGGGGCAGCCCCAGCACCAGGTCCCCATTCAAGTTCCCATAGGCTGAGGTTGTCCTTCCTCCCCACGCCATCCTGGCCCCCCCAGGTCATCCCCATGCCATGCAGGGACCCCCCCACCCCGCATCTGCATCCTGCTCCAGGCACGTACCCAGGGGATGGGGATGAACCTGCACAAACTCACCTGCTGGAAGGGGCCGACCTGGGCATACACCGTGGTGTACTCTGCTCTGGCCTCTGTGGGGAGAGAAGAGGGGAAGGTCAGCGAGGGAACAGGCTGCGGTGGATGGGAAGGGTGGGAATCCCGGCTTAAAGCAGGCCGAGAGGTGCTGGAGGGCGCTGCTGTGGGTCTGGGTGGAGGTGGAGCATCGCTTGGCATCCCACTTTCTGCCCCACGGGAGGTGGGAGCAGGGCGCTTGCTTACAGCTCAAAGGATGGCAGTGGAAGCGCGCGCCAGTGCAAACCAGCTCTTCCCATTCCAGTACAAGATCCCCGGCTGCTTTCAGAGGGTGAGATGCGTTTGTCTCTCCTTCAGACATTGCCCCTATGGCAGCGTCAGCTCGTTCCATGGCCCATCAGAGGAGAGACAATTGAAACCCTTCATAATCCCATTTGGGGGTCAAAATTCCCGTGTCCCTCATTGGCAGCACTGGAGGAAGAGCAATGCAGGCTTCAGGCAGGGCAGGGGTTGCTGCAGGGAGATGCTTTGCCCATAGTTCCCCATGGAAGAGCTGGACCTCAAGGGTTGGGTGGCAGGAGCCCATGGCCCCGGTGCTGAGTGCACCCCAACATCCAGGCACAGGCAAAGAGGAGGCAGGAATCCCCCCGTTGGTGTGAGCTGATGGAAACAACACTGTTTTCCAGGGATGGAAGGAAGAGGAGTCAGCGGGATCCACGCGGGGCACCGGCCCCGTTGTAGCAGCGATGCTTTGGGGGTCTCATGGCTGCGCTCCCAGCTCCTTCGTGGAGGGCTGGCACCAAGTTTTCCAGCAGCAAACTGGGGAAGAGCAGAGCTTCAGCCTCGGGAGCATCGCTGGGGTCACCTCTTGGAGCTCACTTCCATGCATGCAGGGTGAGGGCGCGGGGAGCGGTTGGGGTCTGCTCTGGTACCAAGCCCCAGCAGTGGATGATTTCCCCTCCTGATTTTCAATGCAACCGGGTTGTTCCCACCAGGAAAAAAAGGGGGATGGATGGAGGGAGGGAGGGAGGGAAATGCCTGGGGCAGCCCCAGTGCCCTACCTGTGTTCACAGCCTCATCTGCAGGCAGATGGAAGATCCTCCAGCCTGCGGGAGAGCAACGCAGGGGCTCCTGTCAGCAGCAGCAGCAGCAGCAACAAGAGCAAACCCCACGGAGCATCCGCAGCCCCGGCATCTGCAGCCCTCCCCGGTGTCGGGGCCGTGATGGACTCCCATGGATGGGGCTCTCGGGTCCGCAGGCACCCGTGGGGTTTGCTCACCTTTGGGTTTACAGCAGAGCACGAGGATAACGGATGCTAAAAGCGCTCCGGATCCGACCACCGCTGCGGCCGCAATCGCAGCCCTCCTGCTGGAGCGGGTGCCTGGAGAGAGAGCAAGGTCCGGTAGCAACATCCCGGAGCGGATCTGCCTCTTCCCAGCATCAGAGCGGGGAGGGGAAACGGGCACGGCCGTGCTTCAACACCCTGCTGAGCCCTTCCCTGCTTCACAGGGACCCTCACTCCCTGGTCCAACGTGGAAAAGAGGCGATGCGCTGCGTGAGGATGGGTGATGCTGCAGGCAGAGCAGCGACAGCGCCGGGGCAGGGGGACCCCGGCCCCAGCCCCTCCATGGCCACAGCTTTCCCCACTGACGTCCCTTTGCCTTCGGGGGTGGGAAGAACCCCGCTGGAAAACGGAATGCGGAGCCAGGCTCCCCCCTGCAGCCCCTGCGCTGCGGGAATTGCTTTGTCGCTGCCATCCCAAAGCAGGGGGTGTTGAGGGGTCACCCGCTCCCCCCCAAATCCCCCTCCCCGGGTGCTCGGGGGCACACTCAGACACCCAAGAGCCAGCTCGGGAGCTCACCGCCGGTGCGAGGCTGGGCTGCGATTTCTGCAGCGTGGGGAGGGAAGAGGAGAGGAGAGAGCTCAATGCCCGTGCTGGGCTGCGAGCACGGCTCGGGGGGAAGCGGAACCCCGAGGTGCAGGATAGGGCCCTTCCCCAGCCCCTTCTCCGTGCCCGGTACCTGCGCAGAGGGCCGCGGGCGAGCCGACGGTGATGTTGCGGCTGCTGACGGGGTTTTGAGCCGTGCACGTCAGGAGCGGTTCCTCGACGGGGGATTCCTCCACCAGCACCGCGGCCCCGGCGCTCCACGTGCTCCCCATGCTCCAGGTGTAGGAGACGTCGCCAGCGCCGACGCCGGTCGCGGCGCAGAGCAGGGCATAGCGGCAGACACCGGCGGAGCAGTTCTGCCCGGTGCACGTCACCGTGGGCGCTTCCAGCACCCCTGGGGGACACGGGGGTTGAGCCATCAGAACCCCGGTTGAGCGCAGAGCATAAAGCAAAGGGCCAACGGTGGAAGGTCCCTACCGTAAACACGCAAAGTGAAGGTGGTTTTGGCGCCCGCGCTCTTCGCCGTGTAGGTGCCCGCGTCCTCCAGGCTCAGCTGGGAGATGCTGAGCGCGCTGCCGTTGCCGGGGAAGGCCAAGCGGGGCTTGAAGCTGTCGTCGAAGAAGGTGGCGTGCGGAGGGTCCCCGAAGCGCACGGTCACCACCACGTCGCCGTGGAAGCTCCAGGCTGCAGCTTCCCCCGCGGGGCTCTGGAGGTGGAAGGTGATGGAGCTGCCCACGGCGCCGATCACCTCCGTGCCGCAGGTGCTGCGCGCTGCGGAGAGGAGCGGGGACAGGATGTGGGGAAGGGGTCTTGGGTGGAAAGGGCTCCGCATCGCCCGCTGCGACACCACAGACAGGCTGAGAGCCAGGGGCTGCAGGGCACAGCACCTCTGGTCCACTGCGGGTAACGTCATAGGGTCACACTGCTTTGGGTTGAAGGGAGCTTGAGGCTCATCCAGCCCCACAGGCAGGGACCCCTTCCACTGGAGCAGGATGCTCCAACCTGGCCTTGAGCACTGCCAGGGATGGGGCAGCCACAGCTTCTCTGGGCACCCTGTGCCAGCGCCTCAGCACCCTCACAGGGAAGAGCTTCTGCCTAAGAGCTCAGCTCAGTCTCCTCTCTCTATCAGGTTCAAGCCATTCCCCTTGGCCTGTCCCTGCGTCCCTTGTCCAAAGCCCCTCTCCAGGTTTCCTGCAGCCCCTTCAGGCACTGGAGCTGCTCTCAGGTCTCCCCTTCAGGAGCCTTCTCTTCTCCAGGCTGCCCCAGCCCAGCTCTCTCAGCCTGGCTCCATGGCAGAGCTGCTCCAGCCCTCGCAGCAGCTCCACGTCCCTCTGGTGCTGCTGCCCCGGAGCTGGATGCGGGATGCAGGGGGGGTCCCACAGAGCGCAGCAGAGGGGCAGGACCCCCCCCATAGCCCAGGAGATGAGAGCCTTTCTGGGCTGCGACCACACAAAGCCTCTGGAGCACCCCTTGGGATAAGGATTCCCGCTGCGTCACTGATCCCGGAGCACCGAGGAGCCGGGGTGATGGCATTCATTAGGGGAATCCTTTGTATTATAAAGGATCCGTTTGCCTCCGTGGCCCCACAGCGGGGCTTGCGCTTTCACATCCCCCAAAGTGCTCGTGAAGCAGCTTCCCTTGCACGGAGGGGCTCAAGGGGCAGAGCCCCGAGGTGCAAACTGAAAGCACAAGAAGCAGCTCAGCAAGGCTCCCCTCAGCACCAGCTCGCGAGGGCCAGGCTGAGCTCTAAGCAGGCAGAAAGGCTTCTCCACCCCATGTGGAGCTGGTTCCCTCTTTCCCAAGCAGGAAGAAGACTTCCCACCCCCAGTTTAAAGCCGCTGCTCCCTAGCGTGGGCTGGGGATGGAGGCTGCGTCCCCACTGCTTGGAAAGGGGACTGATCCTGGCTCGGGCAGGCGGCCGGAGCCCAGCGGTCCCACCTCACCCCAGGGCTCTGCATCTCCGGTTCCCAGAACAGGAGGCTCTGACCGCATGGCAGGAAAAGCTGCTCAGCAGATAGAGCTGGAGGAAGCCCTGCTGAAGCAGTGGATAAGGACACTGCAGGGCTCATCCGGGGGCAAAACCCTCCCCAGGCCCATTTCCCATTGCTGAAAGGAGCCAGAGCGCATCCCCCCCTTCCAAACAGCCCCGAATTCCCCAACAGAAACCCGCGGGAGCAGGGAGGACACGAAGAGAAGAGCCCCTGAGCGGAGCGCATCCAACCCGGCACATCTGGCAGCAGCTGGATGGAGATGGACTGGAGCAGTCACTCGTTTGCACAGCAGAGCGAGGGGCCAGCACTGGGCCGTGCCGGGCATCTTTCACCCTGGTTTGCCCAACATCCTCAGGACGTCCCTGCGAGGATCCTTCACCATTGGTCCCACGCATCCCTGCTCTCCCAGGAGTCCTTAAAACCAACCTAAACCTCCCCCCGGGCCCTCCATTGCTGAGGGAGAAGGAGCACCTGGCACTTACTTGCTTGCTGAAGGACGAAGGCGAGCATCAGGCACCAAAACCCATCCATCGACCCACGGCGCGCGGAGGGGAGCTCCCTGCACCCAGCATGTGCCCCAGCGTGCGGCAGCAAGAGGGAGATGTGAGCACACAGCCTCCCCTTCCAACACTGCATGGGTGGAGACAACTGCTTCACCCAATGGCTGCGACGTCAGATGGAGACGTGGGGCTGATGGGTATGAGCGTAGAATAGACAGGGGATAAACACAGAACCCACAGTGGGTTGGGTTGGAAGGGACCTTGAAGCTCATCCAGCTCCAAAGCAGGGACCCCTTCCACTAGAGCAGGGTGCTCCAAGCCCCTGTGTCCAACCTGCCCTTGAACACTGCAGCCACAGCATCTCCATTCAACCCATCCCAGTGTCCCACCACCCTCACGGGGAAGAGCTTCTGCCTAAGAGCTCATCTCCATCTCCCCTCTGGCAGGTTCAAGCCATTCCCCTCGGCCTGTCTCTCTCCATCCCTTGTCCGTAGCCCCTCTCCAGGCTTCTTGCAGCCGCTTTGGGCACTGGAAGGAATCCCAATGAAAACTTCATCCGAAAAGCTCCACTTCCAAGCAAAGAGGAGCGTGGCATCTGGGACAAAGAGCAGCACCACGGCTCCGTGTGAGAAGCAGCCCAGCTCCTCTGCAGGAACCAGCCTGGAGAGGTGCAGCACGGAACCCATCACCCACAAGCACGCTGGTGCCATGGACCAGTGTCACCAGGGCACGCTCCATGAGGGATGCTGTAACACTGGGGATGGGCTCCTCCTGCGGGCTAAGGCACAAAGCGACACCCAGGGGCTGGACCACCTTGGAACCCCCTTTGTCTCCTCCAACCATCCCCTGGGAGCCAGCATCTCTGTGGCACCGTGGCTCAATGCCACCCATTGGCACCATCAGCGTTGTCGCTGGAACCCTTCCCCATCCCGAGCATCCCATGCCCGCGGTTGGGTGCCCCATCACGGGGTGCTCCATCACCCTGCAAGGAGCAGCACCGGGCTAAACCCTGCACCAAGCACCAGGCACAGGATGTGAGGTTTTACCCCCTTTTAGGGTCACAGACCTTGCCCCTCTGTGGTCCTGCCCGGAATCCTGGTGAAGCTGCTGCTTTGGAGGCTTTTCCAAGGAAGCAGCTCAGCTGATGCGCTGGAGCAGCCCGGGACACACTCGTCCAGCAACCCTTTCCAAAAGGCTTTCCCATACGTTTATTTCCCTTTCCCTTAGGCAGCAGTGAGCTGCGGGCCCTTGGGATTATGAAATAGCTCGGATTTGGGATGGTTTGACAGCCGCTGTCCTGCATCCAGCATCGCCGGGGGATTGCTGCAGGGAATGCGGGCTCTGCTGTGGGCAGGGGAGGCTTCAAGTTCAGCTTTCAATGGTCTTGGGAAAGAGGCCCCGGAAAACCCTTGCCTGTCCCTACAGGGAGCAGCGGGAAGGGATGGGGATGGAGAAGGGGGCAGAGGCATTGCCCAAGCAGGGGCACGAGTGTGCCCAGTGCGGGAGCCGGGCTGAGCTCAGCCTCCGGGGTACAGCAAAGTCTGCTGCAGCAGGAACCCGGCAGTGTCAGAGCTGCTCCGGGAACAGAAGTTGAATGAAAATCACTTCTGGTCATAGGAGAAACAGTTCTGGTCATAGAAAAATCACTTTGGTCATAGAAAAATCACTTTGGTCATAGAAAAAACATTTTGGTCATAGAAAAATCACTTTGGTCATAGGAAAAACAGTTCTGGTCATAGGAAAAACACTTTGGTCATAGAAAAATCACTTTGGTCATAGAAAAATCACTTTGGTCATAGAAAAATCACTTTGGTCATAGAAAAATCACTTCTGGTCATAGGAAAAACACTTTGGTCATAGGAAAAACACTTTGGTCATAGAAAAATCACTTTGGTCATAGAAAAATCACTTTGGTCATAGAAAAATCATTTCTGGTCATAGGAAAAACAGTTCTGGTCATAGAAAAATCACTTCTGGTCATAGAAAAAACACTTCTGGTCAGAAAAATCACTTCTGGTCGTAGGAAAAACAGTTCTGGTCATAGATAAATCACTTTGGTGACAGAAAAAACACTTCTGGTCATAGAAAAATCACTTGGGTCATAGAAAAATCACTTGGGTCATAGAAAAATCACTTCTGGTCATAGAAAAATCATTTCTGGTCATAGGAAAACACTTTTGGTCACAGAAAAATCACTTTGGTTATAGAAAAATCACTTCTGGTCATAGAAAAATCAGTTCTGGTCATAGGAAAAACACTTTTGGTCATAGAAAAATCACTTTGGTCATAGAAAAATCACTTTGGTCATAGAAAAATCAGTTCTGGTCATAGAAAAAACACTTCTGGTCATAGAAAAATAATTTCTGATCATAGGAAAAAACACTTCTGGTCATAGGAAAAACAATTCTGGTCATAGAAAAATCACTTTGGTTATAGAAAAAACACTTCTGGTCATAGAAAAATCAGTTCTGGTCATAGAAAAATCACTTGGGTCATAGAAAAATCAGTTCTGATCATAGGAAGAACAGTTCTGGTCATAGCAACCTCCCTGGGGTTCCAGCCCATAGCAAAGCCGGGTTACAGCAACCTCCCTGGGGTTCCAGCCCGCTGCTGTTGGGCTCCCATCGGCGGTACCACGGGCGTGGGGCTCCCCCTAGTGAAGCCCGTGGGGCAGAGGGATGAGGTTGGGGGGCAGACCGGCCCCACGCTTCCCGGTGCTGCTGTACGGAGCTGAGGGGCTGGAGCCTTCCCCTCCGAGGAGCCGATTCCCTCTGTGGCTGCATCCAGAGCCCTTCTACCCCCTCCCCGTGCTCCGGTGTCTTCCCTTAACCATCACCCAAGGAGGTTTGGTGCCTGCCTTCATCCAGCCCTGCTCTTTGCCGTCCCTCCCCTCCACATGGCAGCCCCGGCTCGGCTGCATGCCAGAGGGGTTTGCCGCAGTCCCATAGGGATGGGGAGGGTTTCCTCAAGCCAGGAATGTGATGCTGGTGGCCCTGGAGCAGAGGCTCAGGCCGTGGGCATCATCACGCTGGCATAAACGGTCGTGGGCTCCTTGATGGGGCTCTGCAGGGAGAAGCAGGGAAGCAAAAGAGGAGCCTGAGCTGGGGGGGGAGATGTGGGTCAGCCCATGGGGATGCCCACGGGGGCAGAACCACCCTTACCTGTACGAGGTGGCTCTGCAGGGTGTGGGGCTGTGCCGGGGGGTCCCGTGGGGCGCAAGGGGCTGCGCTGGGGACCAGTGCCGTGTCCAGGGGCTGGCTGGTGGCTGTGGTGTAGATGGTGATGCAGGAGGGGGGCTCGGTGATGGGGGCTCCTTTCGGCTTCTGCACAGAGAGCAAAGGGTGAGCAGCGGCGCAGAGCTCACCGTGGGGACCCCTCGGTCCCTCTCCCCCCCATGGACCCACCGTTTCCTCCCCTTTTGGGGAGCAGTGGGTCCAAAACCCGCGGTCTGTCCCCAGAGCCACCCTGAGGTGCTGGGGGCTGCAGCACCCAACCTCATTCCCAGCAGTTCCTGCGTTAAGCCTCCCCATCCTCTCCCTCCCCGGTCGCAGGGCTGCGTTAGCACCCATTCATAGGGTGCTGCAGCCCAACCGAGAGGCACCCAACAGCGAGCTGGGGGCTTTGGGTGCTGCTGCCCCCACCCAAGGAACCCCACCAGGGTCCCATCGCTAAGGAGCAGTGGCCGTGGCTCACCTGCCTCCGCTGCACCTGGGAGTAGATGGTGTGCACTGCGCTGTCCTCGGGGGGGGCTGAGCCCTCCTGCCCGCCTGCAGGGGATGGGGAAGCCACTGAGGGGGGGCTCAGGTGTCACCTCCCTGCTCCTGCACCCCGAGAACTCCTTGGGCAGGGCTCCTGCCTCGGATCCCATCTGCATCCCCCCTCGCGCAGGTTAAAGCCATTCCCCTCCATCCCTTCCCAAAGCCCCTCTCCAGGCTTCCTGCAGCCCCTTTAGGCACCGGAGCTGCCCCAAGGGCTCCCCTTAGACCCATAGAATGGTTTGGGTTGGAAAGGACCTTAAGATCACGCAGTTCCAAGCCCCCTGCCATGGGCACCCTTAAGGAACCTTCGCTTTGCTCCTTCCCAGGCTGCCCTTAGGATCACAGACCCACCCAGCTTGGAAAAGACGTTTAGGATGGAGCCCGACTCTTCCCAAGTGCAGCAGCAACCCAGGACACCGCAGATCCATAGGGACCAACCCCTTGGTCCCTTCCTGTCCCTCCACCAGGCTCACCCCAAGCACGGAGCCTCAGGCACCCCCGGCACTCACCCCCGGCCTTGGCCACACGGGCAGCCACGAGGGCCCCGATGAGCATCACTGCACCCATGGGCACCACCACCACCAGCACCACCACGAGCAGGAGACCCTGCGGCCCCGGCCCGGCGCTGCCTGCAATGGGGCGGGGGGAGAAGAGAGGGGATGGGATCAGCCACCGGCCCCACAGCGCCCAGAGCCGAGCAGGATGTGCTGCTAAAAGCCTTTTTGTCACCTCCTTTTGGGCCGTTTAACAGGAAACAAGGGGCAGGAAACGCTTCTCTCGAGCAGAGCATCCTTTAATCGCCTCCAGACTGCCCCGAGCAGCAAAGAACCTGCTGCAGGGGCCATCGGGGCCAGACACAGCCCTAAGGATGCCCCCGGTGCCTGTGGGGGGGCAGCCCCATGGCACTGCAGGGTGTGAAAGCCCTGTAAAGGACAGAGCTGTGCAGCTCCAGCCTTGCTCCTGGACCACCACGGTCCCATCACACAGGGGCGCAAGGGGGTTTGGGGCAAGGAGGGCTGAGGAACAAGCCCTTGGAACGCCTCGTTTCAGCATCTCCCTGTTCCGAGGGTCCCTCCTGCTTCTCCCATAGGGCTGCAGCACGAGGTCACCTTTGGGGCCCCAGGGAAAGGGGCAGCCACGGCCTGGAGAAGGCCCCCCCCCATCACAAGGGGAGCCCCATGGGAGGCAGCGTGACTTGGTCCCAGGAGCCCGCGAAGGGGAAGCTGCCCCCAGGCCCGGAACCTCCCCGTCCTTCCCCTTCCGAAGCAGCCCCAAAAGGCTCCTTCGGGGCTGCCTAAAGCAAGAGGCCAGCAAAGCAAAGGGGCAGCGGTGGGGACTCACCCGCTCGCTGCTGGCGGCACCGGGATGAGCGGAAGGCGACGCTGCGGGCGCTGACGGGGTTGCTGGCGGTGCAGGAGCAGGAGATGCTGGAGCGGTGCAGGGGCAGGCTGAGGTGCAGGAGGCTGCTGTTGATGGAGCAGGGCCCCGAGGCGATGGCGTCGGCGCTGCCCCAGCTGTAGGCGATGCTGTCCCCTCGCTCCGCAGCGCAGTCGAGGGTGATGCTGCAGGTGCCGTTGGCCAGCACCCAGCTGAGGATCCGGATGCTGGGGGGGGACACAGGCTCTGCAGAGAGGGAGGGAAGGGGCGGTGGTTGGGCCTGGGAAATCCAAATGGCTTCGAATCCGTAGAATCATGGAATAATTTGGGTTGGAAAGGAGCTTGGGATCATCCAGATCCAACCCCCTGCCATGGGCAGGGACACCTCACACTAAATCTCACTTGAGGCTTCATCCAACGTGGCCTTGAGCACCACCAGGGATGGAGCATTCACAACCTCCCTGGGCAACCCATTCCAGTGCCTCACCACCCTCACAGGAAAGAATTTCCTCCTTAGATCCAATCTAAACTTCCCCTGTTTCAGTTTGAACCCGTTACCCCTTGTCCTGTCACTGCAGTCCCTAATGAAGAGTCCCTCCCCAGCATCCCTAT
Organism: Pezoporus occidentalis; assembly: GCF_034315485.1. Classification (NCBI taxonomy): domain Eukaryota; kingdom Metazoa; phylum Chordata; class Aves; order Psittaciformes; family Psittacidae; genus Pezoporus; species Pezoporus occidentalis. Next base: position 8,128,707 of record NW_026914829.1, read on the forward strand.
AGGGGATCCCCATAGGGACCGCTCTAAGCTGCGAAGAGCATCAGAGAGGGATGCACCCAGATGCTCCCGGCAGCCCCTCGACATCAGGGTGGGCATCTCCCCCCCCCCCCAAACCCCAAACCCCGGCTGTGGGGAAGCCGGCATCACCCAGCCCCACTGCTCACCATAGACCTCCAGCTGTATCCGCCAGACCTTCTCCTCGGGCCCCTTGCTCACGCTGTACTCGTAGAGCTGCCCGTCCTGCCGGCTGGTGTTCAGGATCTCCAGGGAGAAATCCAGCTCGTGGAAGCGGGCTCGGTCCCGCACGTAGTTGGTGTGGGTCCCGTCCGCGTACTTGAGCAGGATCAGCTTCCGCTGTGGGTCCTCGGTGTCCCGCTTCCAGAGCCCAGCTCCGAAGCGCAGGGTGAGGGCCCGGAGCTCCGGGGGGATCCGCAGCATCGTCGCCTGGCCCAGGGTACCCAGCACCGTTTCCTTCACCCCATGGACCCTGCCTGTGGGGAGGAGCAGAGGGGAGAGAAGGGATGGGGCAGGCAGGGGGGCAGAGCCAGCGCTGCCCCAGCGCAGCCCCACGGGGCCGTAGGAGCGGGGAATCAATGGTCGGGTTGGGAGAGAGCTCGGAGCTCATCGAGTCCGACCATCGGCACCGCTGCCCCATGGCACTGGGGGGAGCGATACTCCAGTTTGTAGTGGGGGGGCTCCCCCCATTGCTACCCTGTCTGGAGGGGAGAAGGATCATGGGATCATCATGGGATCATCATGGGGTCATCATGGGATCATCATGGGATCATCATGGGGTCATCATGGGATCATCATGGGATCATCATGGGGTCATCATGGGATCATCATGGGATCATCATGGGATCATCATGGGGTCATCATGGGATCATCATGGGATCATCATGGGATCATCATGGGATCATCATGGGGTCATCATGGGATCATCATGGGATCATCATGGGATCATCATGGGATCATCATGGGGTCATCATGGAGTCATCATGGGATCATCATGGGGTCATCATGGGGTCATCATGGAGTCATCATGGGATCATCATGGGATCATCATGGGGTCATCATGGCAGGGATGCCCCACACGAGACCCTGTCACCTCAGGTGCTGTCATGGGGCTGCGGGGACACAGTGTCCCTGGGCCAGCAGATCCCATTCATCCAGGACACCATCACCTCAGGACACCATCACCCCTGGGGCCCCATTACCCCAGGACACCATCAGCTCAGGACACCACCATCCCTAGGACATCATCATCATACCCCATCCATCCAACCCCATCCATCCAACCCCATCCAACCCCATCCATCCAACCCCATCCATCCAACCCCATCCAACCCCATCCATCCAACCCCATCCATCCAACCCCATCCAACCCCATCCATCCAACCCCATCCATCCATACCCCATCCAACCCCATCCATCCAACCCCATCCATCCAACCCCATCCATACCCCACCCATACCCCATCCATCCAACCCCATCCATCCATACCCCATTCAACCCCATCCAACCCCATCCATCCATACCCATCCATACCCGACCCATACCCCATCCATACCCCATCCATACCCATGCAACCCCATCCATCCATACCCCACCCATACCCCATCCATACCCCATCCATCCAACCCCATCCATCCAACCCCATACCCCATCCATCCAACCTCATCCATACCCCATCCATCCAACCCCATCCATCCAACCCCATCCATCCATACCCCACCCATCCATACCCCACCCATACCCCATCCATACCCCATCCATCCAACCCCATCCATCCAACCTCATCCATACCCCATCCATCCAACCCCATCCATCCAACCTCATCCATACCCCATCCATCCAACCCCATCCATCCAACCCCATCCAACCCCATCCAACCCCATCCATCCAACCCCATCCAACCCCATCCATCCAACTCCATCCATGCAACCCCATCCATCCATACACCATCCATCCACACCCCATCCAACCCCATTCATCCAACCCCATCCATCCAACCCCATCCAACCCCATCCATCCAACCCCATCCAACCCCATCCATCCAACTCCATCCATGCAACCCCATCCATCCATACACCATCCATCCAACCCCATCCAACCCCATCCATCCAACCCATCCCTCCGTACCCCAAGGGCAGCCCAGAGTCACCAGCAGGCAGAGCCGCAGCGCCCACCCCATGCCTCTGGTCCTGACCCGGCCTTGATCTCCGCTGCCCCACAGCCGCCCTCCAGGGCGAGCCCCGCCACGGGCCCCGTGTTTCCTGTTTGGGGTGAAAACGGCTTCGTTTTGTCTTCCGTGGAAAGTATTCAAAGCAGAACGGGGAAGGCTGCACGGGGGCCGGGCTGCGGGAGGAAGCGGAGCAATGAACCCAGCAGCATCCTCCCGCTGCAGCCTTCAGCCCTGCAGGAGGAGGAAGGAGCCAGCACTGAGAGCATCGGGGTACCGGAGCAGTGGGGCAGAGCCTGCATCCCCGCACTGAGAGCATCGGGGTACCAGAGCAGTGGGGCAGAGCCTGCATCCCTGCAATGAGAGCATCGGGGTACAGGAGCAGTGGGGCAGAGCCTGCATCCCAACAATGAGAGCATCGGGGTACAGGAGCAGTGGGGCAGAGCCTGCATCCCCACACTGAGAGCATCGGGGTACAGGAGCAGTGGGGCAGAGCCTGCATCCCAACAATGAGAGCATCGGGGTACAGGAGCAGTGGGGCAGAGCACCCAATTCCTCCAATTTGGGGCCAAAATCCTCCTTTTTAGCCCCAAAATTCCTATTTTCATACCAAATCCCTCCAGTTTTTGTTAAATTCCTCCAGTTTGGGTCAAATTTTTCCTTTTTCGGGCCAAAATCTGTCTCAAGAGGCTGAAATTCCCCAAATTCCACCCAAATTCCTCCTTTTTAGCACCGAATTCCTCCAATTTTGGCCAAAATCCTCCTTTTTAGCCCCAAAATTAATATTTTCAGGCCTAATTCCTCCAGGTTTGGGTCAAATTCCTCCAGTTTGGGTCAAATTCATCCTTTTTAGGTCAAAAATCTCTCTCAAGAGGCTGAAATTCCCCAAATTTCACCCGAATTCTTCCTTTTTAGGCCCAAATTTCTCCTTTTTAGCACACAATTCCACCAATTTTGGGCCAAAAGCCTTCTTTTTAACTCCCAAAATTCCTATTTTCAGGCCAAATTCCTCCAATTTTTGTCAAATTCCTCCAGTTTTGGGTCAAATTCTTCCTTTTCTGGCTAAAATCTGTCTCAAGAGGCTGAAATTCCCCAAATTTCACCCAAATTCCTCCTTTTTAGCACCAAATTCCTCCAATTTTGGCCAAAATCCTCCTTTTTAGCCCTCAAATTCCTATTTTCAGGCCTAACTCCTCCAGTTTTGGGTCAAATTCCTCCCATTTGGGTCAAATTCTTCCTTTTTCAGGCCAAAATCTGTCTCAAGAGGCTGAAATTCCCCAAATTGCACCCAAATTCCTACTTTTAGCACCCAATTCCTCCGATTTTGGGCCAAAACCCTGCTTTTTAACCCCCAAAATCCCCTTTCCAGTCCAAATTCCTCCCATTTGGGTCAAATTCTTCTGTTTTTGGGCCAAAATCTGCCTCAAGAGGCTGAAATTCCCCAAATTCCACCCAAATTCCTCCTTTTTAGGCCCAAATTCCTCCTTTTTAGCCCCCAATTCCTCCGATTTTTGGCCAAAACCCTGCTTTTTAACCCCAAAATTCCCATTTTCAGGCCGAATTCCTCCAGGTTTGGGTCAAATTCCTCCTTTTTGGGTCAAATTCCTCCTTTTTGGGGTCAAATTCCTCCTTTTTGGGGTCAAATTCCTCCTTTTTGGGTCAAATTCCCCCTTTTTGGGTCAAATTCCTCCTTTTTGGGGTCAAATTCCTCCTTTTTGGGGCAAATTCCTCCTTTTTGGGGTCAAATTCCCCCTTTTTGGGTCAAATTCCTCCTTTTTGGGGTCAAATTCCTCCTTTTTGGGGCAAATTCCTCCTTTTTGGGGTCAAATTCCTCCTTTTTGGGTCAAATTCCTCCTTTTTGGGGGTCAAATTCCTCCTTTTTGGGGTCAAATTCCTCCTTTTTGGGTCAAATTCCCCCTTTTTGGGTCAAATTCCTCCTTTTTGGGGTCAAATTCCTCTTTTTGGGGCAAATTCCTCCTTTTTGGGGTCAAATTCCTCCTTTTTGGGGTCAAATTCCTCCTTTTTGGGGCAAATTCCTCCTTTTGGGGTCAAATTCCCCCTTTTTGGGTCAAATTCCTCCTTTTGGGGTCAAATTCCTCCTTTTGGGGTCAAATTCCTCCTTTTTGGGTCAAATTCCTCCTTTTTGGGGGTCAAATTCCTCCTTTTTGGGGTCAAATTCCTCCTTTTTGGGGTCAAATTCCTCCTTTTTGGGGTCAAATTCCCCCTTTTTGGGTCAAATTCCTCCTTTTTGGGGTCAAATTCCTCCTTTTTGGGGCAAATTCCTCCTTTTTGGGGTCAAATTCCTCCTTTTTGGGGCAAATTCCTCCTTTTTGGGGTCAAATTCCTCCTTTTTGGGGCAAATTCCTCCTTTTGGGGTCAAATTCCTCCTTTTTGGGTCAAATTCCTCCTTTTTCAGGCCAAAATCTGCCTGGAGAGGCTGAAATTCCCCAAATTCCCCCATTTCAGGGCTGATTTTGGGATGAATTCCACAGTTTTAGGAGCAAAAATGTCCCTTCCCCCCCCCTTCCCCCCCCCTTCCCCCCCTTCCATCCCCCCCCCCCTCCCCCCCCCCGTGGGAATGTGTCACCTCTTGCAGGAACAAAGTGGGTCCCACGTGTGGGGCCGGGTGCCAGGGCCCTGCCCCATAGCGCGGCCCCACAGCGGCGCCAGGCGGGGGGGCGGGGGGAGATAACGGGGCCTGATAGAGGAGCCGCCTGTCAGCGCCCCACAAGTGCCGGGACACGAGCCAGGCCCACGGAGCCTGCCCCATAGAGGCCCCCCCCCTGCCAGGGGAAGAGGGGGTTCTGCCCCATAGATGGGGCCCACATATGGGGACCCCCATGTTCTGCCCCATAGAGGAACCAGAGGGAGGGGAAATGGGGGTTCTGCCCCATAGATGCTCCCCACAGCCTGCAGACCCACTTGTCCGGCCCCATAGATGGGCCCCACACATGGGGACCCCCATGTCCTTTCCTACAGAGGCACCAGAGGGAGGGGAAATGGGGGTTCTGCCCCATAGATGCCCCCCCACAGCCTGCAGACCCACTTGTCCTGCCCCATAGATGGGCCCCACACATGGGGATCCCCGTATCCTGCCCTATAGATGCCCCATAGCAACGGTCATGGGGGTTCTGCCCCATAGATGCCCCCCTCACAGACTGCAGACCCACTTGTCCTGCCCCATAGATGGGCCCTACACATGGGGATCCCCGTATCCTGCCCTATAGATGCCCCATAGCAACGGTCATGGGGGTTCTGCCCCATAGATGCCCCCCCACAGACTGCAGACCCACTTGTTCTGCCCCAGAGATGGGCCCCACACATGGGGACCCCCATGTCCTGCCCCATAGAGGAACCAGAGGGAGGGGAAAGGGGGGTTCTGCCCCATAGATGCTCCCCACAGCCTGCAGACCCACTTGTCCTGCCCCATAGATGGGCCCCACACATGGGGATCCCTGTATCCTGCCCTATAGATGCCCCATAGCAGCGGTCATGGGGGTTCTGCCCCATAGATGCCCCCCCACAGACTGCAGACCCACTTGTTCTGCCCCATAAATGGGCCCCACCCATTTGGCACCCCCATATCCTGCCCCACAGAGGCAACAGAAGGAGGGAAAATGGGGTTCTGCCCCATAGATGCCCCCCCACAGACTGCAGACCCACTTGTATTGCCACATAGATGGGCCCCGCACATGGGGACCCTCATGTCCTGCCCTACAGATGCCCCATAGCAACGGTCATGGGGGTTCTGCCCCATAGATGCCCCCCCACAGACTGCAGACCCACTTGTTCTGCCCCATAGATGGGCCCCATACATGGGGACCCTCATGTCCTGCCCTATAGATGCCCCATAGCAACGGTCATGGGGGTTCTGCCCCATAGATGCCCCCCCACAGACTGCAGACCCACTTGTTCTGCCCCATAGATGGGCCCCATACATGGGGACCCCCATGTCCTGCCCCATAGATGCCCCACATGGAGAGGACATGGGGTTCAGCCCCACAGAGGCACCACACAGAACCCCATTGTTCTGCCCCATAGAGGACCCATGCACAGCAGGACCCATATGTCCTGCCCTACAGACACCCCACAGGCAAAGGAAAAGAGGCATCCTGCCCCATAGATGCACCTCTACAGACTGCAAACACACACATTCTGCCCCATAGATGCCCCATAGACAGGGAAAACAGGTGTCCTGCCCCATAGATGTGCCCCACACATGGAGACCCCCATGTCCTGCCCCATCGATGCCCCACAGGGAGGGGACATGGGGGTTCTGCCCCATAGATGCCCCACACTCACCAAATCCACACATCCTGCCCCATAGGCACCCCCCACATCCCACCCCTACAATGGGATTTGCTCTGCCCTAGAGCTCAGCCATGGGGCAGGGGTTAGGGCTGCCCTTCCCCCTCCTCCCATCCCCCCACCCCCCCACCCCCCCAAGGAATTCGCCCTCCCCCCAGCTCTGCCCCATATAAAGGCCGATGGGCAGCGGAGGCGGCAGAGCTGCCGCTGTGGGGCACAGAGAGGTTGGGGGGCACGGGATGGGGAGCGGGGGATCTATGGGGCATGAGGGGGGGGTATGGGGTGCACAGGGTGGGCTATGGGGCACAAGGGATTTCTGGGGCACACGGGGGGCTATGGGGCACACAGAAACTATGGGGCAGGGGGGGATTTTGCGTGGCACAGGATCTATGGGGCACAGGGGATGTATGGGGCACATGGATCTGTGGGGCTTTGGGGCACAGGGGTTCTATGGGGTGCACAGGGGGGTTACTGGATGCCAAGACCTCTGGGGTGGGGTATGCAGGGAGCTATGGGGTGTGGGGACCTTTGGGGGCTAAGTGGGGTCTGTACGGGATGTGGGGCACAGAATCTATGGGGCACACAGGGGGTTATGGGGCATGGGGGGTTATGGGTTGCACAGGATGGTTCTGGAGCACAGGAATCTATGGGGCTCAGGGGATCTAAGGGGTACCAGGATCGATGGAACACACGGGGGGGATGTGGGGCACGTGGCAGATGTGGGGTGCAGGAATCTATAGGGCACAGAGGGGGAACTATGGGCCATAGAGATCTATGGGGCACAAAGCGGGGCTTTTGGGGTATATGGGGTATGGGCTATGGGGCATGGGGTACCTATGGAGCAGCCTATATGGGGTTATGGGGCACAGGACGTATGGGGCACAGAGGGTACTATGGGGGAGGCTGTGGGGTGCATAGGAGTATGGGGCCCTGGGGGGGGGCGGTCGGGATTAGGGATCTATGGGGCACAGGGGGTGTAGATATAGATATGTCACTATAGTATGGGGGGGCAATGGGGTGCAGGAATCTATAGGGCGCCAGGGCTCTATAGGGCCTGTGGAGCCCATGGGGCTCCCTGGGCTCTATGGGGCAGCCCTTCACTCTCCCCCCCCCCCAGCTTCCTGTATCTTTGCACTTCAGACCCACTGATCCCAGGTGAGTGCGGTGCCGTGGGGAAGTTATGGGGCAGCAATGGGGCAGGGCACTGGGGGGGGAGGGGGGGGTCACTACTGGCTCTGCCATTCGCTATGGGGCCGGGTGTGTCTCTGTGCCCCATCACTATGGGTCAGGATGTGGCTCTGGCCCCATCGCTGTGGGTCAGCCCCACACTGACCATGGTCGCTATGGGTCAGGAGGGGGCTCTGGCCCCATTGCTGTGGGTCAGCCCCACACTGACCACGGTCGCTATGGGTCAGGATGTGGCTCTGGCCCCATTGCTGTGGGTCAGCCCCACACTGACCACGGTCGCTATGGGTCAGGATGTGGCTCTGGCCCCATCGCTATGGGTCAGCCCCACACTGAACATGGTCGCTATGGGTCAGGATAGGGCTCAGGCCCCATCGCTATGGGTCAGCCCCACACTGACCACGGTCGCTATGGGTCAGGATGTGGCTCTGGCCCCATCGCTATGGGTCAGCCCCACACTGACCATGGCCGCTATGGGTCAGGATAGGGCTCTGGCCCCATCGCTATGGGTCAGCCCCACACTGACCATGGTCGCTATGGGTCAGGAGGGGGCTCTGGCCCCATCGCTATGGGTCAGCCCCACACTGACCACGGTCGCTATGGGTCAGGAGGGGGCTCTGGCCCCATCGCTATGGGTCAGCCCCACACTGACCACGGTCGCTATGGGTCAGGATGTGGCTCTGGCCCCATCGCTATGGGTGAGCCCCACACTGACCACGGTCGCTATGGGTCAGGATGTGGCTCTGGCCCCATCGCTATGGGTCAGCCCCACACTGACCATGGTCGCTATGGGTCAGGAGGGGGCTCTGGCCCCATCGCTATGGGTCAGCCCCACACTGACCACGGTCGCTATGGGTCAGCCCCACACTGACCACGGTCGCTATGGGTCAGGATGTGGCTGTGGTCCCATCGCTATGGGTCAGCCCCACACTGACCACGGTCGCTATGGGTCAGGATGTGGCTCTGGCCCCATCGCTATGGGTCAGCCCCACACTGACCACGCTCGCTATGGGTCAGGATGTGGCTCTGGCCCCATCGCTATGGGTCAGCCCCACACTGACCATGGTCGCTATGGGTCAGGATGTGGCTCAGGCCCCATCGCTATGGGTCAGCCCCACACTGACCACGGCCGCTATGGGTCAGGATAGGGCTCTGGCCCCATCGCTATGGGTCAGCCCCACACTGACCACGCTCGCTATGGGTCAGGATGTGGCTCTGGCCCCATCGCTATGGGTCAGCCCCACACTGACCACGCTCGCTATGGGTCAGCCCCACACTGACCACGGCCGCTATGGGTCAGGATAGGGCTCTGGCCCCATCGCTATGGGTCAGCCCCACACTGACCACGCTCGCTATGGGTCAGGATGTGGCTCTGGCCCCATCGCTATGGGTCAGCCCCACACTGACCACGCTCGCTATGGGTCAGGAGGGGGCTCTGGCCCCATCGCTATGGGTCAGCCCCACACTGACCACGCTCGCTATGGGTCAGGATGTGGCTCTGGCCCCATCGCTATGGGTCAGCCCCACACTGACCACGGTCGCTATGGGTCAGGAGGGGGCTCTGGCCCCATCGCTATGGGTCAGCCCCACACTGACCACGCTCGCTATGGGTCAGCCCCACACTGACCACGGCCGCTATGGGTCAGGATAGGGCTCTGGCCCCATCGCTATGGGTCAGCCCCACACTGACCACGCTCGCTATGGGTCAGGATGTGGCTCTGGCCCCATCGCTATGGGTCAGCCCCACACTGACCACGCTCGCTATGGGTCAGGAGGGGGCTCTGGCCCCATCGCTATGGGTCAGCCCCACACTGACCACGCTCGCTATGGGTCAGGATGGCCGAAGCGGTGCTGGCGGCGCTGGGGGCGGCCGCCCCCTTCCTGCGCCCCTCGGAGGCGGAGCGCGTGGCGGCCCAGACCCGCCCCTTCGAGCCGCGCGCCGAGTGCTTCGTGCCCCACCCCCACCACGAGTTCGTGCGCGGGCGAATCACGGAGCGGCGCGGCGCTGACGTCACCGTCACCACGGAGCTCGGGGAGGTGGGCGGGGCCAAAGGGGGCGGGGCCAAAGGGGAGTCAAAGGGGGGGGGCTATGGGGGGGGGGTGAAGGTTTGGGGGTTCAAAGGGGGGAGATGGGGCAGCTGGACCCGGGGGGGGGGCTCTTCAATCATGGGGGTGCCCCCAATGGGTGGGAGAGCCCCAGCCCATGGAGGCCTCCGCATCCCATTGGACCCCCCCATCCCGCCAATAACCCATGCCCAACCCATGAGGACACCCCTTGACCCAATGAGGACCCCCCCAACCCATTGAAGACCCCCCCGAACCCATTGAGGACCCCCCAACCCACTGAAGATCCCCCAACCCATTGAAGACCCCCCCAACCCATTGAGGATCCCCCAACCCATTGAGGATCCCCCCCAACCCACTGAAGACCCCCCCAACCCAATGAAGATCCCCCCAACCCATTGAGGATCCCCCCAACCCCATGAAGATCCCTCAACCCAATGAAGACCCCCCCAACCCAATGAGGACCCCCCCAACCCAATGAGGAGCCCCCCAACCCAATGAGGAACCCCCAACCCATTGAAGATCCCCCCCAACCCATTGAAGATCCCCCCCACCCATTGAAAACCCCCCCAACCCAATGAAGACCCCCCAACCCATTGAAGAGCCCCCCAACCCACTTAAGACCCCCCCACCCATTGAAGACCCCCCCAACCCAATGAAGACCCCCCCAACCCATTGAAGATCCCCCCCACCCATTGAAGACCCCCCCAACCCATTGAAGCCCCCCCCAACCCATTGAGGATCCCCCCACCCATTGAAGACCCCCCCAACCCATTGAAGACCCCCCCAACCCAATGAGGACCCCCCAACCCATTGAAGATCCCCCAACCCATTGAAGACCCCCCCAACCTAATGAAGACCTCCCCAACCCACTGAAGACCCCCCCAACCCAATGAGGTCCCCCCAACCCATTGAAGATCCCCCAACCCATTGAAGAGCCCCCCAACCCAATGAGGTCCCCCCAACCCATTGAAGATCCCCCAACCCATTGAAGACCCCCCCAAACCAATGAAGACCCCCCCAACCCATTGAAGATCCCCCCAACCCATTGAAGACCCCCCCAACCCATTGAAGATCCCCCAACCCAATGAAGACCCCCCCAACCCATTGAAGATCCCCCCCACCCATTGAAGACCCCCCCAACCCAATGAAGACCCCCCCAACCCACTGAAGACCCCCCCCAACCCAACGAAGACCCCCCCAACCCACTGGAGACCCTCTCCCCCCATGAGACACCCCATAACCCCCCTCCCACCCCCCGTCTCCAGACGGTGACCGTGAAGGAGGCCGACGTCCACCCCCAGAACCCCCCCAAGTTCGACAAGATGGAGGACATGGCCATGCTGACCTTCCTGCACGAGCCCGCCGTCCTCTTCAACCTCAAGGAGCGCTACGCGGCCTGGATGATCTACGTGAGCAGCACCTCCATGGGGCCGTGGGGCACCCAGAGCCCGGGCGTCCCCTCCCGCTGGGTGCCCCTGACCCCCCTTTCTCCCACCCCCAGACCTACTCCGGGCTCTTCTGCGTGACCGTCAACCCCTACAAGTGGTTGCCCGTCTACAACGCCGAGGTGGTGGCCGCTTACCGGGGCAAGAAGCGGAGCGAAGCTCCCCCCCACATCTTCTCCATCTCTGACAACGCCTACCAGTACATGCTGACGGGTGAGCCCCTCCCTTGGAGACCCCAAATCACCTGTGTGCCCCTTGCCCCATGTGGGTCCAGCCCCATAAGCGGGTGATGGGACCCAACTGAGCCCATAAACACCTCCCCGTGGTGGAGGTTGAAGAACCTCATCCATCACCCCCCCTCCCTTTCTCTTCTCCACCAGACCGCGAGAACCAATCCATCCTCATCACGTAAGGCCACGCCCCCCCACCCCACCCCGAGGTCCAATGGGGAAGAACGTTCCTCACCGTCCCCTCCGTTGCCCTCAGCGGAGAATCCGGCGCGGGGAAGACGGTCAACACCAAGAGGGTCATCCAGTACTTCGCCAGCATCGCTGCCATTGGCGACCGCAAGAAGGAGGCAACCAACAGCAGCAAGGTGGGGCCTCAGGCCATGGGGGGGGGGGTCACCCGTGGGGTGGTGTCAGACCCCTTTGGACACTGTCCTGCCCCATAGGGCACCCTGGAGGACCAGATCATCCAGGCCAACCCGGCGCTGGAGGCCTTCGGCAACGCCAAGACCGTTCGCAACGACAACTCCTCGCGCTTCGTGAGTGGCCGAGGGGGGGGTTGGGGGTTGGAGCAGGGGGCAGGGCCTCAAGGAGAAGCTTCTTCCCCAGGGAAAGTTCATCCGGATCCACTTCGGGGCCACCGGGAAGTTGGCGTCAGCAGACATTGAGACCTGTGCGTGGTGGGGTCCATCTCCTGGTGTCCTCCTCCATGGCCCCGTGTCCCCCTCCATCTCCTTCACTTCCATCTCCTTCACCTCCATCTCCTTCACCTCCATCTCCTTCACTTCTATCTCCTCCACCTCCATCTCCTTCACCTCCTTCATCTCCATCTCCTTCATCTTCATCTCCTTCACCTCCATCACCTTCACCTCCATCTCCTCCACCTCCATCTCCTTCACCTCCATCTCCTTCACTTCCATCTCCTTCACCTCCATCTCCTTCACCTCCATCTCCTTCACTTCTATCTCCTCCACCTCCATCTCCTTCACCTCCTTCATCTCCATCTCCTTCATCTCCATCTCCTTCATCTTCATCTCCTTCACCTCCATCACCTTCACCTCCATCTCCTCCACCTCCATCTCCTTCACCTCCATCTCCTTCACTTCCATCTCCTTCACCTCCATCTCCTTCACCTCCATCTCCTTCATCTTCATCACCTTCACCTCCATCTCCTTCACCTCCATCTCCTTGTGTCCTTCAACTCCTTGTGTCCTCCTCCATCTCCTGGTGTCCTCCTTCATCTCTTCATCCATCCATCTGACCCTCTACCTCCATCTCGTCATGTCTCCATCTATATCCATCTCCATCCCCATCTCCTCATCCATGTCTCCATCCATCTAGTGTCTCTGTCCATCTCTTCATCCATCCAACCACCTTCTCATCCATCTGACCCTCCGTCTCCTCATCCCACCATCCATCTTCTCATGTCTCCATCCACCTGACCCTCCATCTCCGTCCCCATCCCATCCCCACCTCCATCCTCACCTCCATCCATGTCTCCATCCATCTCCACCTCCTTGTCCCACCACCCACCTTCTCTCTCCTCCCCCTGCCCCAGACCTCCTGGAGAAGTCCCGCGTCATCTTCCAGCTGAAGGCTGAGAGGAACTACCACATCTTCTACCAGATCCTCTCCAACAAGAAGCCGGAGCTTCTGGGTGAGCCTGGGGACACCTTGGACTTATGGTGACCCTATGGTGGTATCTCGAGTTCATGGGGCTGGTGCAAACGTTGGTTGTCTCCATCCCAGAGATGCTTCTGATCACCACCAACCCTTACGACTACAGTTACGTCTCCCAAGGAGAGGTGACCGTGGCCTCCATCGATGACGCTGAGGAGCTGTTGGCCACCGATGTGAGACGTCTCATGGTGGAGGGATGGGGGGGTGGAGACCTGGGATGGATGGAGGGGACCATGGAAGGAGGAGTCCATGGATGGATGGGTGGTCTATGGATGGATGGGTGGTCTACAGATGGATGGGTGGTCGGTCTATGGATGGATGGGTGGTCTATGGATGGATGGGTGGTCTGTGGATGGATGGGTGAGTCTGTGGTTGGTTGGAGAAGTCCTTGGATGGATGGAGGAGACCATGGATGAGTCCTTGGATGAATGGATGAGTCCATGGATGGATGAGAGCCCTCAGATGGCTGGAGAAGTCCATAACTCTGCTCAAATGGAAGGAGCAGCCCACAGATGGTCCAAGGGCTGGTTGCCCCCAGGGGGAGACACCCTTCAGCCTGTCCCTTCCCCTTCCAGAGTGCTTTTGATGTGCTGGGCTTCACCAACGAGGAGAAGGCCGGTGTCTATAAGCTGACGGGGGCCATCATGCACTTCGGCAACATGAAGTTCAAGCAGAAGCAGCGGGAGGAGCAGGCCGAGCCGGACGGCACCGAAGGTGGGTTCCACCTAAGGGTGACCAATCAGGATGAGGAACCCCCTCGAGGTCTTCCAGGTTGACCTTGTCTTCTCCTTAGATGCCGACAAGTCGGCTTATCTGATGGGCCTCAACTCGGCCGATCTTCTCAAGGGCTTGTGCCACCCTCGGGTCAAGGTTGGCAATGAGTACGTCACCAAGGGGCAGAACGTGCAGCAGGTGAGGAGGACACTTCCAAAGCCACCTCCTCCAGCAGCACAGAGCCCACCAGGGTGTCCTTCTTCCAGGTCTACTACTCCATCGGAGCCCTGGCCAAGGCGGTCTATGAGAAGATGTTCAACTGGATGGTGGTGAGGATCAACAACTCGCTGGAGACCAAGCAGCCGCGGCAGTACTTCATCGGCGTCCTGGACATCGCCGGCTTCGAGATCTTTGACGTGAGCCTTCAGCCCCTTGAGTGTTGGGTTGAGCCTTCTGGGTCTCCAGTTGACCCCGTTGACCCCACTGGGCATCCTGTTGACTCCCCTGGGTGTTGAGTTGACCCCATTGACGCCATTCGGTCTTCAGTTGGCCCCATTGGCCACTGAGTTGACACTGTTGACCCCATTAGGTCTTCAGTTGACCCCATTGGGTCTTTGGTTGACCACATTGACTCTCCATTTACTCTCCTCCCCCAGTTCAACAGCTTCGAGCAGCTCTGCATCAACTTCACCAACGAGAAGCTGCAGCAGTTCTTCAACCACCACATGTTCGTGCTGGAGCAGGAGGAGTACAAGAAGGAGGGCATTGAGTGGGAGTTCATCGACTTCGGCATGGACCTCCAGGCCTGCATTGACCTCATCGAGAAGGTACCACTGCCCCCAAGGTGGCTGGAGAAGCACTTTAGGTCCTGCTTGGTGTCCGCCATGACCAAGCAGGTCTTCTCCTTGCCAGCCCATGGGGATCATGTCCATCTTGGAGGAGGAGTGCATGTTCCCCAAGGCTTCGGACATGACCTTCAAGGCCAAACTCTACGACAACCACTTGGGCAAGTCGTCCAACTTTGGGAAGCCCAGGAACGTCAAAGGCAAGACAGAAGCCCACTTCTCCTTGGTCCACTACGCTGGCACCGTGGACTACAACATCATTGGCTGGTTGGAGAAGAACAAGGACCCTCTCAACGAGACGGTGGTGGGGCTCTACCAAAAGTCAGGCCTCAAGCTCTTGGCCAGCCTCTTCTCCAACTACGCTGGGGCAGACCCCGGTGGGTGGTTGGGTAGGGGGTGATGGGTGGGGAGATGGAGAAGGCAGTTTTCCATGGAATCATCTTTTATCTCCAGGTGGTGATGGAGGGAAGGGCAAAGGAGCCAAGAAGAAAGGTTCCTCCTTCCAGACCGTGTCTGCTCTGCACCGGGTATGGGACCCATGTGGCTCCACCCCCTGCCCCATAGCTCCTTCCCCTTGGCCAACCCTCTTCTCCACCCGCAGGAGAACCTCAACAAGCTGATGACCAACCTCAAGACCACCCACCCCCACTTCGTCCGATGCCTCATCCCCAATGAGCGGAAGGAGCCAGGTGAGGAGAAGGGGGTGATGTCCTTGTGATGGGGAGGGGCAGGGCTTGAAGCTGACCATGCCCCCTTCTCCCCCCCCCCTCCTCCCCAGGGGTGATGGACAACCCCTTGGTGATGCACCAGCTCCGCTGCAACGGGGTCTTGGAAGGCATCCGCATCTGCCGCAAGGGCTTCCCCAACCGCATCCTCTACGGGGACTTCCGTCAACGGTAGGAGCCCAGGAGATGGTGGGATGAGGTGGACAAAGCCATAGGGGGCTGAGCTTGGGTTGTCCTCATCTTCTGCGGCCACCAGGTATCGCATCTTGAACCCGGCGGCCATCCCTGAAGGCCAGTTCATTGACAGCAGGAAAGGTGCTGAGAAGCTCTTGGGCTCCATCGACATTGACCACAGCCAGTATAAATTTGGCCACACCAAGGTGAGGGCCTAAGGGTGACGGTCCCCATGGTGCCACCACCCAGGAGGTCATCTAGACCTCACTGTTCTACCCGCCACATGGTCCCCTGCCCATTGGAGCTCCCTGGGCTCCATCTCACCACCGAAGTGTGTTCTTCGTCCCCCAAGCAAGCCGATGTCTTCATCTCTCCACCAAGGTCTTCTTCAAGGCTGGGCTGCTGGGGCAGCTGGAGGAGATGCGGGACGAGCGCCTCTCCCGCATCATCACCCGCATCCAAGCGCAAGCCCGGGGACAACTCATGCGCCTCGAGTTCAAGAAGATCCTGGAGCGCAGGTGGGGTGGTGGAGCTGTGGGGCATGGGGGTGGGCCCGCTCCTGGTGATGGACACCTCACCGTGGCCAATCCAGGGACGCGCTGTTGGTGATCCAATGGAACATCCGGGCCTTCATGGGGGTGAAGAACTGGCCGTGGATGAAGCTCTACTTCAAGATCAAGCCCTTGCTGCAGAGCGCTGAGACGGAGAAGGAGATGCAGGTGGGTCGGGGATGGGATGAAGGCTGAGGAGGAGGATGTGGGGACACTCATGGAGGGACCTTTGGCCCTCCCCCAGACCATGAAGGAGGAGTTTGGGCGGCTGAAGGAAGCCCTGGAGAAGTCAGAAGCGCGGCGGAAGGAGCTGGAGGAGAAGATGGTCTCCATGCTGCAGGAGAAGAACGACCTCCAGCTCCAAGTGCAGGCTGTGAGTGAGATGAGCCCCAAAAGCACCTCTAGGAGGGGTCACCACCCCCCATGGGACCTCCCGTCATCACCCCCCGCCCCACCACAGGAGCAGGACAACCTGACGGATGCCGAGGAGCGTTGTGACCAGTTGATCAAGAACAAGATCCAGCTGGAGGCCAAGGTGAAGGAGCTGACGGAGCGGCTGGAAGAGGAGGAGGAGATGAACGCTGAGCTCACGGCCAAGAAGAGGAAGCTCGAAGACGAATGCTCTGAGCTGAAGAAGGACATCGATGACCTGGAGTTGACATTGGCCAAGGTGGAGAAGGAGAAACATGCCACTGAGAACAAGGTGAGGCCTCAGCCTGGATGGGGTTGAGGAGACCCAAGCTCGATTGGGTTGAGGAGGCCAAAGTCTGGTTGAGTTCAGAAGACCCAAGGCCCATTGGGTTTGGTTGAGGAGACCCAAGGGTGGTTGGATTGGGTTGAGAAGATCCAAGTCTGGCTGAGAAGCCCCAACCCTGTAACGGTGGCTGCCTGATGTTCTCCTTCTCCAGGTGAAGAACCTCACTGAGGAGATGGCCAGCTTGGATGAGACCATCACCAAGCTGACCAAGGAGAAGAAGGCCCTGCAAGAAGCTCACCAGCAAGCGCTGGATGACCTGCAAGCCGAGGAAGACAAAGTCAACACCTTGACCAAGGCCAAAGTCAAGCTGGAACAGCAGGCAGATGACGTGAGCAGGGACCAGGGCCACCATCTGAGGACCTCCTTGATGAGGAGGACAACCTTGGTTGGTGGGGACAACCTGAGGTTTCTCCCCATTCCTCGCAGCTTGAAGGCTCCTTGGAGCAGGAGAAGAAGATCCGGATGGACCTGGAACGTGCCAAGAGGAAGCTGGAAGGTGACTTGAAGCTGACCCAGGAGAACATCATGGACCTGGAGAACGACAAACAGCAGCTGGAGGAGAAACTGAAGAAGTGAGGCGGGACCTCCTTTGTGTGGGCCCAGCACGTGTGGGGGACACGGGCAGGGTCCTCAGTGTCCCCCCACCATTGGGTTCCACAGGAAGGACTTTGAGATCCACCAGCAGAACAGCAAGATGGAGGACGAGCAGGCGCTGGCCCTGCAGCTCCAGAAGAAGCTGAAGGAGCTGCAGGTGAGGGACCCAGGGGGTTGGGTTGAAGGGTCTCCAGCTGGTAGGGCTGGGTTGAGATGAGTTGGGTTGAAGAGCCTCCACCTCCTTGAGTTGGATTGAGCAGAAGAGTCTCCATCTGCTTGAGTTGAGTAGAATTGAAGGGTC
Source organism: Pezoporus occidentalis (assembly GCF_034315485.1). Classification (NCBI taxonomy): domain Eukaryota; kingdom Metazoa; phylum Chordata; class Aves; order Psittaciformes; family Psittacidae; genus Pezoporus; species Pezoporus occidentalis. The sequence continues at coordinate 8,146,462 of NW_026914829.1, forward strand.
TCCATCTCCTTGTGTTGAGTTGAGTTGAAGGGTCTCCATCTCCTTGTGTTGAGTTGAGTGGAAGGGTCTCCATCTCCTTGTGTTGAGTGGAAGGGTCTACATCTCCTTGAGTTGAGTGGAAGGGTCTCCATCTCCTTGTGTTGAGTTGAGTGGAAGGGTCTCCATCTCCTTGTATTGAGTTGAGTGGAAGGGTCTCCATCTCCTTGTGTTGAGTTGAGTGGAAGGGTCTCCATCTCCTTGTGTTGAGTTGAGTGGAAGGGTCTCCATCTCCTTGTGTTGAGTTGAGTTGAAGTGTGTCCATCTCCTTCTGTTGAGTTGAAGTTGGTTGAGTTGGGTTGGGATGAGTGGCTTGGAGGCCCTGCAGCCGGTTGGCTAAGCAGAAGCAACGGGTGAAGCCACCTCTAACCCTGCCCTCCCCTCGCTGGCCCCAGGCGCGCATCGAGGAGCTGGAGGAGGAGCTGGAGGCCGAGCGGACGGGCAGGGCCAAGGTGGAGAAGCTCCGCTCGGAGCTGTCGCGGGAGCTGGAGGAGCTCAGCGAGCGCCTGGAGGAGGCCGGAGGAGCCACCTCGGTGCAGCTGGAGCTCAACAAGAAGCGAGAGGCCGAGTTCCAGAAGATGCGGCGGGACCTGGAGGAGGCGACGCTGCAGCACGAGGCCACCGCGGCCGCCCTGCGCAAGAAACACGCCGACGGCGTGGCCGAGCTGGCCGAGCAGCTGGACAACCTGCAGCGGGTCAAGCAGAAGCTGGAGAAGGAGAAGAGCGAGCTCAAGCTGGAGCTGGATGACCTCAGCTCCAACATGGAGCAGCTGCTCAAAGCCAAGGTAGGAGGAGGTTGAGGTGGACGCCACAGCCCCACAGTGGGCACCAGGCTCTTGCTTCACGCCTTTGCCCTCCTCAAAGGTGGCCATGGAGAAGGTCTCCCGCACCATGGAGGACCAGGCAGCCGAGCACCGCGCCAAGCTGGAGGAAACCCAACGGGTCCTCAATGACACCACCACCCAACGGGCAAAGCTCCAGACTGAGAACGGTGGGACCTCCTGCCCCACATCTTCACCTTCCTGCCCCAGATCTTTACCCCCTTGCCCCACTTCTTCACCCCTCATGCCCTATGGACCCCCCCAGGAGAGCTAAGCCGGCAGCTGGACGAAAAGGAGGCCCTCATCTCCCAGCTGACCAGGGGCAAGCAGTCGTACACCCAGCAGCTGGAGGACCTGAAGAGGCAGCTGGAGGAGGAGGTGAAGGTGAGTTTGGAGGGTTGGGAAGACCGGGGGTCTCCAAGAGAGGACACGAGACCTGGTCACCTTCAGCCTTATGGTGGTAAAACCCAAGAGGAATTACATTCAGGCTGGTTGGGTTGGGTGGTTCCATCTGAAAGTTGGTTCAGTTCCATAAAGTTCCACTTTATGGAGGTCCCATCTGAGGGTGCTTCCAACTCATGGAGGTTCCACACTAAAGGTGGTTCCACCTGACCGTGGTGGATTTGGGGTCCCTCCATCCAGCAGTGAATGGGTTGGGTTGCTCTACGGGCCGTTGGGTGGGATCAACCATGGAGAAGAACAACTGGGCTGGCCTGAACACTGTTGGGTGGGGAGGGAGGTGGGGATGGGATGGTCAAGAGAAGGTTTGGAACACTGAGGAACAGCAGTGGTGATGAGCTGGAGGACCTCAAGGGACTGCAAGGTGATGGGAAGCCAATGGTCCTATCTCATCCTAAAGATCTAAGGAAGATTGGGTTGATCAGGAGAAGGTCTAGAGGAGGTTGGGTTGGTCTAGAAGAGGTTTAAAGAAGGTTGGGTTGGGTCTAAGAAAGGTCTACGCAAGGTTGGGTTGGTCTAGAGGAGGCTGGGTTGTGTTTAAAGGCCTAGAGAAGGTTGGGTTGGTCTAGAGAAGCTTCAGAGGTTTGGTTGGGTCTACAGAAGGTCTAGAGGAGTTGGGTTGGAATAAGGAAGGTCTAGAGGAGGTTGGGTTGGAATAAGGAAGGTCTAGAGGAGGTTGGGTTGGAATAAGGAAGGTCTAGAGGAGGTTGGGTTGGAATAAGGAAGGTCTGGAGAAGGCTGGGTTGGAATAAGGAAGGTCTGGAGAAGGCCGAGTTGGCCTGGAGGGAGATGGGTTGGCCTAGAGAAGGTCAGGAGGAGCTTGGGTTGGTCTCCAGAAGCTCTGGTTGGGCTGGGCTGATGAAGCCCATTTCTTGCCAAGCTGGAGCCGCCCAGGAGGGGTCACCTTGACCTTGACCCAATGGTGCCCCCTTTTGTTCTTCTTGCCCCCAGGCCAAGAACGCACTGGCGCACGCCCTGCAGTCGGCCCGGCACGACTGTGACCTCCTGCGGGAGCAGTACGAGGAGGAGACCGAGGCCAAGGCCGAGCTCCAACGCGCCCTCTCCAAGGCCAACTCCGAGGTGGCCCAGTGGAGGACCAAGTATGAGACAGACGCCATCCAGCGCACCGAGGAGCTGGAGGAGGCCAAGTGAGGAGACATCACCTTATGGATGGGGACAGCAGTGGGGAGACACCATGAGGTCTTCAGGCCATCCTGAGGGCCTTCGGGAGAAGGTTGGAGGACCTGGAGGTTGGGTTGGCCTGCAGAAGGTCTAAGAAAGGCCTAGAGGAGGTGGGATCGGTCTAGAGAAGGCCTGGAGGAAGTTGGATTGGTCTAGAACAGGTGGGGTGTTGGTCTCCAGAAGTTCTAGAGGGGATGTGATTTGTCTAGAGAAGGGCTAAGGAACCTCGGGTTGGTCTAGGAAAGGTCTAGAAGAGGTTGGGCTGGTCTGGAGGTCCAAGGAAGGCTGGGTTGGCCTACAGAAGATCTAGAGAATATTGGGTTCTTCTAGAGGAGATGGGATTGGTCTAGAAGGATCTGGAGGAGGTTGCAGGACCTGGAGGTGAAGAGTTGAGCCTTGGCCAACCTGTGAGTGGGAGAAGGTTTGAGGTGGCCACAACTGCATCTCCTGGTGGCCCTGGGCAGGAAGAAGCTGGCGCAGCGGCTGCAGGAGGCCGAGGAGGCGGTGGAGGCCGTTAACGCCAAGTGCTCCTCCTTGGAGAAGACCAAGCACCGGCTGCAGAACGAGATCGAGGACCTGCTGGTGGACCTGGAGCGGTCGAATGCGGCAGCGGCCGCCCTGGACAAGAAGCAGAGGAACTTTGATAAGGTTGGGGGCACAACAGGGGCTTGAGGGGGTGGAAGAGGAGGAGGAGAAGGGTGTGGAAGAGGAAGAGGTGGAGGAGAGAGAAGTAGAAGGAGGAGGAAATGGTGGAGGAGATGTGGAGGAGGATGAGGAAGAAGAGAAGGAAGAAGAGAATGAGAGGGAGGAGGAGGAGAAGGAGGAGACATGGAGATGGAGGAGGAAGAGAAGGAGATGGAAATGGAAGAGAAAGATGAGGACTTGGAAGAGGAAGAGACGTGGAGGAGGTGAACAAGGATGGGAAGAAAGAGAAGGAAGAGACATAGAGGAGGAGTAAGATGAGGAGAAGGAGGAGAGACAGAAGAACATGAAAGAGGAGAAGGAGAGAAGGAGCGGGAGGATGTAGAGGAGGGAGGTGGAGGAGAAGGAGGAGGAGGAAGATGAGAAGTGGAATGAGAACTTGGAGGAAGAGAAGGAGGAGGAGCAGGACATGGAGGAGGAGATGTAGAGGATGAGGAGGAGCAGGAGCATGAGGAGCTTCTCCCGCAGTGCCCATGCCCTGGTGGTGCCCACAGGTGCTGGCTGAGTGGAAGCAGAAGGTGGAGGAGGCTCAGGCTGAGCTGGAGGCCTCGCAGAAGGAGGCCCGAGCCCTCAGCACGGAGCTCTTCAAGCTAAGGAATGCCTATGAGGAGGCCCTGGAGCACCTGGAGACCTTCAAGAGGGAGAACAAGAACCTTCAAGGTGAGACCTTGGGGTCCTCGCACCCACCTGGTGCTTCCCCACCGTTGTCCATGTGCTGTGATGGGTCCTCCACCCTCTTCAGAGGAGATCTCGGACCTGACGGAGCAGCTGGGCTCCAGCCACAAGAGCATCCATGAGCTGGAGAAGGTCCGCAAGCAACTGGACGCTGAGAAGCTGGAGCTCCAGGCGGCGCTGGAGGAGGCGGAGGTGAGCCCGGCCCCATGGGTGTCCTGCACCCTTCTGTCCCCATGCTCATCAAGGTCTTCTCCATCCCTCCCACCAGGCCTCGCTGGAGCATGAAGAAGGGAAGATCCTGAGGGCCCAGCTGGAGTTCAACCAGGTCAAGGTGGACCACGAGCGCAAGTTGGCCGAGAAGGACGAGGAGATGGAGCAGGCCAAGCGCAACCACCTGCGGGTGGTGGACTCCCTGCAGACCTCCTTGGACGCTGAGACCCGGAGCCGCAACGAGGCCTTGAGGTTGAAAAAGAAGATGGAAGGTGACCTCAATGAGATGGAGATCCAGCTGGGACACGCCAACCGCGCGGCTGCTGAGGCCCAGAAGCAAGTCAAGACCTTGCAGGGTTACCTCAAGGTATGGTGGTGGTGGATGGGGGTCCCAGCAGGAGAAGATGGAGGAGGTTGGGATGGTCCCCAGAAGTTCTTCCACTCTTCTGGGGTAGCCCCCGGTGTCTCCACCCATGTGGTCCTCAAGGGTTCTTCATCCCATCCCCACCTCCAGGACCATTATGGTGGTGATGGGTGGGCATCCCCGTCCTCTCCCCACTGTGCCCCATCCCGTGGTGCTTTGCAGGACACCCAACTCCAGCTGGATGATGTGGGGCGGATCAACGAGGACCTGAAGGAGAACATGGCCATGGTGGAGAGGAGGAACAACCTCCTGCAGGCCGAGCTGGAGGAGGTGCGGGCGGTGGTGGAGCAGACCGAGAGGACCCGCAAGTTGGCCGAGCAGGAGCTGATCGAGGCCACCGAGAGGGTGCAGCTCCTCCACTCGCAGGTGAGACCTCCTCAGCCTCCGAGAGGGCACCTCCAGCCATGCAGAAACCAAGCGGGCATCTCCCAAGCTTCCAAGACGTCCATCTCCCATGCTCCAAGTCTGCCGGTCCCCCCCGTCCTGAGGTCTTCTCCTCCACCCTGCAGAACACCAGCCTCATCAACCAGAAGAAGAAGATGGAAGGGGACATCTCCCAGCTGCAGACCGAGGTGGAAGAGGCCATCCAGGAGTGCCGCAACGCCGAGGAGAAGGCCAAGAAAGCCATCACGGACGTGAGCAGAGCACCGCTTGTCCGGCGCCGCGGTGAAGGAGATCACGGCGTGACCCTCCTCTTCCCGCAGGCAGCCATGATGGCGGAGGAGCTGAAGAAGGAGCAGGACACCAGCGCTCACCTGGAGCGGATGAAGAAGAACATGGAGCAGACCATCAAGGACCTGCAGCTGCGCTTGGACGAGGCCGAGCAGTTGGCTCTCAAGGGGGGGAAGAAGCAGCTCCAGAAGCTGGAGACGCGCGTGCGGGACCTGGAGACGGAGCTGGAGGCCGAGCAGAAGCGCAACGCCGAGAGCGTCAAAGGCCTGCGCAAGTCCGAGCGGCGCGTCAAGGAGCTCAGCTACCAGGTGAGGGCACCTCGGGGGGGCTCCCCGCGGCCACAGGGACGTCACCCGCGGCTCACGGAGCTACAACGGGGTTGACCTGGTGGTCGTGGTAGAGCTCGACCAATACCTGCCTTGGAGGTGTCCAGGCGTGGTGAGGCCTCATCTCCAGCGCCGTCTGTGTCCTCTGTCTGCAGACGGAGGAGGACAAGAAGAACCTCCTGCGGCTGCAGGACCTGGTGGACAAGCTGCAGATGAAAGTCAAGGCCTACAAGAGGCAGGCGGAGGAGGCGGTGGGTGAAGGGACAATGGGGGGTGGGACGGGGCAGGAGAAGGTTGGGTGGGTGGAGGGGTGGATGGAGGATGGATGGAGGGATGGATGGATGATGGATGGATGGATGATGGATGGATGATGGATGGATGGATGATGGTTGGATGGATGGATGGATGGATGGATGGATGGATGGATGGATGGATGGATGGATGGATGATGGATAGATGATGGATGATGGATGGATGGATGGATGATGGATGGATGGATGGATGATGGATGGATGGATGGATGATGGATGGATGATGGATGGATGGAGGGATGGATGATGGATGGATGATGGATGGATGGAGGGATGGATGATGGATGGATGGATGGATGGATAGATGGATGGATGGATGATGGATGGATGGATGGATGATGGATGGATGGATGGATGATGGATGGATGGATGGATGATGGATGGATGGATGGATGATGGATGGATGGATGGATGATGGATGGATGGATGATGGTTGGATGGATGGATGGATGGATGGATGGATGGATGATGGATGGATGATGGATGGATGGAGGGATGGATGATGGATGATGGATGGGTGGATGGATGGATGGATGGATGGATGGATGGATGATGGATGGATGGATGATGGATGGATGGATGGATGGATGATGGATGATGGATGGATGGATGATGGATGGATGGATGATGGATGATGAATGGATGGATGATGGATGATGGATGGATGGATGATGGATGATGGATGGATGGATGATGGATGGATGGATGATGGATGATGAATGGATGATGGATGGATGGATGGATGAATGATGGATGAATTGATGATGGATGGATGGATGATGGATGATGGATGAATGGATGATGGATGATGAATGGATGATGGATGGATGATGGATGGGTGGATGATGGACAATGGATGGATGGAGCAGAAGGTCACCCCCTGCAGGAGGAACAAGCCAACACCAACCTGACCAAGTTCCGGAAGGTGCAGCATGAGCTGGATGAAGCTGAGGAACGCGCCGACATGGCTGAGTCCCAGGTCAACAAGCTGAAGGCCAAGAGCCGGGACATCAGCACCAAGGTGGGACCTCCTCCACCACCACCCTGCCCCATGGCTCTGCCCCATGGCTCTGCCCATAACCGTGCTCCATCTCCTGTCCTACCCTAGAAGCTGCACGATGAGGAGTGACCCCACCACCAAGACCATGTGACCCCATGACCCCACGTGACCTCTGACCTCAGCACCACCCCTCCCTGCCCAAGGCGGGGCCTGATGATGTCACTAAGTGACCCAACATTGACCCAATGTTGACCCAACGTTGACCCAACATTGACCCAACATGACCTGAAGCAGCCTTGGGGGCTGGAGAGGTGTCAATGGGGAGCTGTGGGGCGGGCGTGGGGCTGGGAGCAAGGCATGATGGGATGGCACTTGGAGGTCTGATTTGGTTGAGGGATGAGGCCATGTGGGGACACCAGGAGATGCCGAGCTGGACACCAGCAGCGAGGGCATCGTGGAGGACACCAAGGTGGAGGCCAAGAGACCCACAGGTGCCACCTACACACCCAGGACTGACTCCTGGGACCCATAACTGAGCCCCAGACCCATAAGTGACCCCTCCAGACACACAAATGGCCTCTGGGGGACCCATAACTGAGCCCTGGGACACATAAACGTGTCCCCCCCAACCCCATAAGTGACACTTGGGGACCCATAAGTGTCCCCCAGGGACCCACAACTGACTCCCCAGACCCTAAAGGCCCCCTGCGTGAACCACAGAGACCCAAAGGAACGCGCAGGGACCCATAGAGACCGGTTGAGGGGGCAGAGCGGAGCGGTGCTGGCGGGAGCCGGGATGGAGCCGGGGCCATGCGGGGACGCCGGGGATGAGCGGGCGGGCGGGCGCTAGGACCCGGGGCGGCCTCGGCGAGGGGGCGGAGCCTGTGCTGGATGGGGCGGGGAGAGGGGCGTGGCCATGTCCATACAAGGAGCGCGGCGCCTCCTGGCGGCTGAGAGAGGAACCGCGCCCGGGGGCGGCGGTACCGGGGGGGGGGAGCGGGGAGCATCCCATAATTGCAGGCTGTCCCGAGCACAGCGCATGGGATAGGGATGGGAATGGGGTGGCGATGGGATGGGATGGGATGGGATGGGATGGGATGGGATGGGATGGGATGGGATGGGATGGGATGGGATGGGATGGGATGGGATGGGATGGGATAGGGTGGGATGGAGATGGGATGGGATGGAGATGGGATGGAGATGGGATGGGAATGGGGTGGCGATGGGATGGGGATGGGATGGGATGGGGATGGGGATGGGGATGGGGATGGGGATGGGGATGGGATGGGGATGGGATGGGGATGGGGATGGGGATGGGGATGGGGATGGGGATGGGATGGGGATGGGATAGGATGGGATGGGGATGGGATAGGATGGGATGGGGATGAATGGGATGGGATGGGATAGGATACGGATGGGATAGGGTGGGACGGGATAGGATGGGATGGGATAGAATGGGATAGGGTGGGATGGGATAGGATAGGGTGGGATGGGATAGGATAGGGTAGGATGGGATAGGATAGGATGGGATAGGATAGGATAGGAAGGAATAGGATAGGATAGGATAGGATGGGATGGGATAGGATAGGATAGGGTAGGATGGGAAGGGATGGGATAGGAAGGAATAGGATGGGATAGGATAGGATGGAATGGGATAGGATGGAATGGGATGGGATAGGATGGAATGGGATAGGATGGAATGGGATAGGATGGAATGGGATGGGAAAGAATAGGATGGGATGGGATAGGATGGGAAGGAATAGGATGGGATGGGATAGGATGGGATAGGATGGGAAAGAATAGGATGGGATAGGATAGGATGGGATAGGATAGGATAGGATGGGATGGGATAGGATGGGATGGATAGGATAGGATAGGATAGGATAGGATAGGATAGGATAGGATAGGATAGGATAGGATAGGATGGGATAGGATAGGGGAGAGCAAGGTGCATGTTTCTTGGGGGAGGACACGAGGGTCTCTGTGTTAGCGGTGTCCCGGCTGCTGTTCAGGGCTCTCCTGTAGGAACATGGCTGTGTTCTGCTCCGCTGGCCCTGCCACACTCACCTCCGCTTCCTCCTCCTCCGGAAGCTGGCTGTTGCCCTTCCTCTTCCCCACCGATCAGTCGGAAGGAATTCCTGCCCCATGGCGTTCTGAACTCCACCTTCACAAACCCACCGCTGCCTCAGTGTCGCACGTGGCCATCCCCTTCCAGCCACGGCCGCTCGGCAAAGCACCATGAGAGGAACCAGGGCAGGAACGAACACATCCCCAAACCCGCTCCAGACGGAACCGAACCCCGGCACCAGTGCTCCCGTGAGCACCGCGATCCGCCCGGTCTTGGGCACCGAACCCGCTCCAGACGGAACCGAACCCCGGCACCAGTGCTCCCGTGAGCACCGCGATCCGCCCGGTCTTGGGCACCGAGCCCTCAGCCTCTCGGGCACCCCAGAAACCAGATCCCGAAGTGCAAACACCCAACTCCTGCTCCTAATCCTGCAGGGCCACGGCAGGGAGCCCGAGAGCTGAATCCTTCCCATCACCGAGACGTGAAAGCGATGTGGGTACGGCCCGGCTCGCCCCAAGGGGGATCCCGGGATCCCTGTTCTCCTGCGGTGCAAACCTCGCTGTCAATGGGAGCCTTATGGAGCACGGACACGGGGAGGAGAGCACGGATGAGGGTGCAGTGGAGCCTGGGGGGTAACGCAGGGCTCAGCACCCATGGTGGGAGCCTTGGGCTCCTGCCCCAAACCCTCTGGGTCTCGGTGTGGGGGGGGAACGATGGGCGCTGCCTGCGCGGTACCAGCCAAGGATGCTCTTCCCTCCGCCAAGCTGGGCTGGCAGCAGAAGGGGACGCAGCCCCAGCGGCACAAGCAGCGGCACCAGTGGCTCTCGGCGTGCCCCAACCAGCACCCATGGGTGAATAAAGGCCGTGGACAGGAGCAGGGTGCCCACTGCGTGGGGCCTCCCCTGGCAGCGCGGGGCAGGGAGGGAGCGTGGGCACCTGCAGGCGCGCTCCTGGGCCAGCACAAGGGGTTTATTGCAAGGACGGGTTGGTTCCAGCAGCACCGCGCACCCCACGGGGCCGGGAAGAGCGCGGCTCCTCACGGGAGCATCGCGGCACGGAGCGCGGTGACCGCCTCGGCCGCGACGCCCGGCGGCTGCTGCGGGACCGGGGATCCTGGCGCTGGTTGAACTATGTACACCCGAGCCCGAAGTCAGGAGCCCGAGCACCGCCACGGCTCAGGCCCCGTCCTGCCTCGGCCAGCGCCAGCGCGACGCTGGCGGTGATCCCAGAGGAGAGCGCTGCAGTCCTGCCCCCGCGGCCGCCCGGATGGCGTTTTGGGGGGGGGGGGAGCTTAAAAAAGACCTCTCTATCCTAAAAAAGGAGGCAGTGCTGGACACGCTGCCCGGAGGCACCGGAGGCACCGGAGGCTCAAGCCACAGGCATCGGTTTTGCTGTCCCGCGCCGCTCGAGGAGCCTCAGCACCGCGTCGGGAGCGAGGCACCGGCGCGGAGGCAGGGCTGGAGCCCCGGGGTTTGGCACATCCCGCGGGCAGCCGCGTCCTGCCCGCTGCGGCGCTGCCGGGGCCGGTGCCGCCGGGAAGCAGGGGGGCACCGGGAGGCGGGCGAGGGCTGCGCTGCATAAATCGCCGCAGGGTGCAAGCGCTCGAGGGCGGCCTCTGCTCTCATTGGGGTTCAGGCAGGCGAGGTTTGGGCTGAAAACCCCAGGAATCTGCAAAGGGCAAGGAGAGCGGTTACAGAAGCGCCCCATGGTGTGTCCGGGGGGGTGGGAGGGGGGTGCTGGGTGCTCAGGGCCCCCACCACCGGTACTCACATGCTACAAGACCCGGGAGCCGCTCCACTGCCGCTCCCATCCACCCTTGGACCTCATCTCCTGCACAGCACCGGTCTGTGGGGAGCGGGGAAAGGGAGGGGGGTGAGGAGATGGGGGGGAAGGGAGGGGGGGGGAAGGAATAGGGGTGAAGAGATGGGGCGAAGGGATGGGGTGAAGGGATGGGGGTGAAGGGATGGGGGTGAAGGGATGGGGGTGAAGGGATGGGGGTGAAGGGATGGGGTGAAGAGAGGGGGTGAAGGGATGGGGTGAAGAGATGGGGTGAAGGGATGGGGTGAAGAGATGGGGTGAAGGGATGGGGTGAAGGGATGGGGTGAAGGGATGGGGGGGGGAAGGAATAGGGGAGAAAGAATGGGGGTGAAGAGATGGGGTGAAGGGATGGGGGTGAAGAGATGGGGGTGAAGGGATGGGGTGAAGGGATGGGGTGAAGGGATGGGGTGAAGGGATGGGGTGAAGGGATGGGGTGAAGAAATGGGGGTGAAGAAATGGGGGTGAAGAAATGGGGGTGAAGAAATGGGGGTGAAGGGATGGAGTGAAGGGATGGGGTGAAGGGATGGGGTGAAGGGATGGGGTGAAGGGATGGGGTGAAGGGATGGGGTGAAGGGATGGGGTGAAGGGATGGGGGTGAAGGGATGGGGTGAAGGGATGGGGTGAAGAGATGGGGGTGAAGGGATGGGGTGAAGAAATGGGGGTGAAGGGACGGGGTGAAGAGATGGGGGTGAAGGGACAAGGTGAAGGGATGGAGAAAAGGGATGGGGGTGAAGGGATGGGGTGAAGAGATGGGGTGAAGGGATGGAGAAAAGGGATGGGGGTGAAGGGATGGGGTGAAGAGATGGGGTGAAGGGATGGGGTGAAGGGATGGGGTGAAGGGATGGAGAAAAGGGATGGGGGTGAAGGGATGGGGTGAAGGGATGGGGTGAAGGGATGGGGTGAAGGGATGGGGTGAAGAGATGGGGGTCAAGGGATGGGGTGAAGGGATGGGGTAAAGGGATGGGGTGAAGGGATGGGGTGAAGGGATGGGGTGAAGGGATGGGGTGAAGGGATGGGGTGAAGGGATGGGGTGAAGGGATGGGGTGAAGGGATGGAGTGAAGGCATGGGGTGAAGGAATGGGGGGAAGGGATGGGGGGAAGAAATGGGGGTGAAGGGATGGGGTGAAGGGATGGGGTGAAGGGATGGGGTGAAGGGATGGGGTGAAGGGATGGGGTGAAGGGATGGGGTGAAGAGATGGGGTGAAGAGATGGGGTGAAGGGATGGGGTAAAGGGATGGGGTGAAGGGATGGGGTGAAGGGATGGGGTGAAGGGATGGGGTGAAGGGATTGGGTGAAGGGATGGGGTGAAGGGATGGGGTGAAGGGATGGGGTGAAGAGATGGGGTGAAGGGATGGGGTGAAGGGACCCAGCACCCCGACACCACCACCCTGCACCCAACCATGGGCCCCAGCACCCCGACACCATCCCCCTGCACCCAACCATGGGCCCCAGCACCACCCCCCTGCACCCAACCATGGGCCCCAGCACCCCAACACCACCCCCCTGCACCCAACCATGAGCCCCAGCACCACCACCCTGCACCCAACCATGGGCCCTAACACCCCGACACCACCACCCTACACCCAACCATGGGCCCTAACACCCCGACACCACCACCCTGCACCCAACCATGAGCCCCAGCACCCCAACACCACCACCCTACACCCAACCATGGGCCCTAACACCCCAATAGCACCCCCCTGCACCCAACCATGGGCCCCAACACCCCAACACCACCACCCTGCCCCCAACCATGGGCCCCAGTGCCCCACTGCTGCCCGAGGGCAGGGTTACCATGGGCAGGCCTTCACCCGCAGCCATGTCTCCGGAGCCGATGTGCGTCAGGTGCACGAAGTTCATGGGCTCCCCGATCATGGAGCGCTCGATTCGCCTCCTCCTCTTCTTCTGCAAGGGGATGAAGGCCGTGAGCCCCCCCCCGCCTCCATCACCAGCACCCCCCCAAGCAGCCCCATTGCAGGCACTCACCGGCTGCGGCTTCTCCAGGACGCAGCAGCCCAGCTTGTGCCAGAAGTCGCTCATGGTGGCAGGAGCCGCGGCGCAGGGGGCCCGGCGCGGGCTCACTCCATGGACCCGGTGCGGGCGGCTGCAGGGGTGGGGAGGGAAGGATGGCAGAGCCGAATGCACCCCGAGCACCACGGATGGAACAGAGCCCGCGGCGGAGCCTGGGCATCACCGCAGGGGCTGGGGCCAGGGCAGGATGCGGCCCCTGGCCCTGGCGCAGGTTGGGGATGAGGGGATGCTGAGGCAGGACGGGGCGGCCCTGGTAAACCCCAGCACCTATAAACACCCCGGCCTTGCCAAAACGGGGACGGAGCTGAGCTCTCCCGGGATGGGGGAACCACCGGGGTCTGTGCCCATGGCCCCGGTTGGGGCACCCAAAGAGGGGGGTGGACAATGGGGAAGGGGGGGGTCACCCCAAAACGGGTGTCCCCAAGAGAGGCACTGAAGGGCGCCGCGGCCGGAGCACAGCCCCGGAGCAGGCACCGCGATGGCACCGGGGGGAACCGGGGCACGGCCCCGTTTGGCAGCTCCTGGTGCTGGCAAACAGGAAACGTCCCCTTCCTCTGCCGCCCGGCACCGGCACCGGCACCGGATGGGTCCAAAGTCCATGGCTGCCATCCGGCCCTTCCTGCAGGCACTGGGTGCTGGAAGGGGGGGGGGGTGGGTGCTCAGCACCCCTTTGGGTGCGGATGGGTGCTCTGGGCCCGCAGGATTGCATCACCCCAGCGTTGGCCCCATTCAGAGCCTCGCCAAGGCCCAAAGGCAGGATCCGGCCCTGGGGTGAGCCCCGGCTCAGCACCCACTGCAGAGTGCGCAGCACCACCGAGCACGGGCAGGTTGGGGCACGTCGGGGGCTAAACCCAGCCATGGCTACAGATGGGCACGGGGCTGGGGGCTCCTTCCCTTTCCTTCCCAGCCCCATTCCCTTAGGGCCCCCGCTCGCTGCCGGATTCAATGGGGTGGGGAGGCCTCGGGACCGGGCTCAGCCTCGCACCCATGGAAACCCCACGGGGTTCAAGGCCCCACGACCCCCCTCAGCCCCCCAACCCCACCCCACGACCCCCCTCAGCTCCCCAACCCCCCCCATGGCACCCACAGCTCCCCACCCCCCCCCATGGCACCCACAGCTCCCCAACCGCCCCCATGGCACCCACAGCTCCCCAACCCCCCCCATGGCACCCACAGCTCCCCAACCCCCCCCATGGCACCCACTGCCCCCCAACCCCACCCCATGGCATCCCCAGCCCCCCAACCCCACCCCATAGCACCCACAGCTCCCCAACCCCCCCATAGCACCCACAGCCCCCCAACACCCCCCCATGGCACCTACAGCTCCCCAAACCCCCCCATGGCACCCCCAGCCCCCCAACCCCACGCTACGACTCTCCCCAGCCCCCAACCCCCCCCATGGCACCCCCAGCCCCCCAACCCCCCCACCATGGCACCCACAGCCCCCCAACCCCCCCCAATGGCACCCCCTGCCCCCCAACCCCCCCATGGCACCCACAGCCCCCCAACCCCACGCTACAACTCCGCCCCCATCCCCCCAACCCCCTCCCCTGGCACCCACAGCCCCCCAACCCCCCCCATGGCACCCACAGCCCCCCAAACCCCCCCATGTTACCCCCAGACCCCCCCAACCCCCCCCATGGCACCCCCAGCCCCTCCGGGCCCAGCTCCCCCCCTCCACCGCTCGCCCACCCCTGCCCTGAGCGAGGCCCGGCCCAGGGCGCTCAGGGCCCGGCGCTCCCACAACGACTTCCCCGTTGGGCCAGGGCCGCTCCGGGCACCGCGGCCCCGGCCCGGACCCCCCCTTACCCCGAGCCCAAGGAGCGCTGGGGCCGAGCGGGAGGAGGCCCCGGGACCCCCGGGCTTGGGGGCGGCCAACGGGGGCAGCAGCGGGGGCCTGCGGGGACCCGGCGGGGCCTGCGAGCCCGGAAGCGCCGGTGCGGGCCCGCCCGGGGGTCGCGGCAGGGCCCCGGTTCCGCCGCTGCGCTTCAAGGGGGCCCCTCCCGGCCCGGTGCCCTCCCCCGAGGCGCTTCCGGGGGCCGTTCCGCGGGGCCAAACCCCCCCCCCCCCCCATCTCCCGTCGGGAGACCCCGGTCCCGGTGCCGGTGGCGGTGCCGGTGGCGGCCCCGTTACCTGCCCCGACGCAGGGTGAGGGGTCCCGGTGCGGGGCTCTCGGTGCGGGGACGCGGCGCTCCCCCGCCGCCCGGCCCGGAGCACAGCTCCCACCCTGGACGCAGCCGGCACTGCAGGGAGCGCGGCCCGGCGGGAGGGGCCGGAGAGGCCGCGGGTGTCCCCGTCCCCCCCCCCGGCTCCCAAAGGCACCCCCGGGGTGGGGGGGGCCCGGGGGCAGCGATGCCGGGGGCTTGGGCCCGGGTTTGAGCTCCAGCGAAGCACCCAAAATGGGGGGGACCCCCCCGAGCACCCCCTCCCTCCCCGCGGCCGGCACCCAGCGGCCTCGCACCGCTCCCTTCACGGTGCAGTGCCCAGAGCGGGGCTGCCGCGGCCGCGGAGGAACCGCGGCTCCCGACGGACACCTGAGAGCCCCACGGGGACCTCCGGAGCGGCCGCGGGGATCCAGGCAGGGAAAAGCCTGCGGGAGAGCCAGGGGCTCCCGTCCCACTGCACGAGTGGGGAACAGGGCGGCTCTGTCCGCACCCAGCCCGGTTCCTGTCCCCGTTCAGACCCATCCCTGTCCCCATTCAGACCCATCCCTGTCCCCATTCAGACCGGTTCCTGTCCCCACTCAGCCCCATCTCTGTCCCCACTCAGCCCCATCTCTGTCCCCACTCAGCCTGGTCCCCACTCAGCCCCATCTTTGTCCCCACTCAGCCCCATCTCTGTCCCCATTCAGCCCAGTCCCTGTCCCCATTCAGCCCCATCTCTGTCCCCACTCAGCCTGGTCCCCACTCAGCCCCATCTTTGTCCCCACTCAGCCCCATCTCTGTCCCCATTCAGCCCGGTTCCTGTCCCCACTCAGCCACATCTCTGTCCCCATTCAGCCCCATCTCTGTCCCCACTCAGCCTGGTCCCCACTCAGCCCCATCTCTGTCCCCATTCAGCCCAGTCCCTGTCCCCATTCAGCCCCATCTCTGTCCCCACTCAGCTCAATCCCTATCCCCACTCAGCCTGGTCCCTGTCCCCACTCAGCCCCATTTCTGACCCCATTCAGCCCGGTCCCTGTCCCCCACCTGTCCCAAGCCATCGGGCTGGTGATACCCTGAGTGTCTGAGACCTCGGTTCAGCTGAAGAGCCCTTTTGGGTCCTTGTGCTGCCAGAGGACACTGTACCCCTTACACCCCCACACACCCACCCCAGCAATGTGTGTGCTGGGCCTGGGCAGCCCCCGGCGAGCCCCCAAGTGCCAAAACCACCGCAGCAAAATGATTTCAGAGGGACCCCACATCACCACGTCCCGCATCTTCCCCCATGGGGCTCGGCACAAGGGGAGGGACGTCACAGGTTTGGGTTGTCACGCGCCAGCTACCCCTTTCAGGAGGTGACACCCCAAAGCCAAGCGCTTGGGCAAGCAGGTGAGTCACATCCAGCTCACTGTGGAGGTGCTCAGCCAAGCTGCGCCCCATGGACTCGGGGATCCCTGGAAACACAGAGCTCAAGCCCTGGCTCAAGCACCCTCCATCAGGCCCCCGGGCTGCATTTCCCCCATGCCGGTTGCTGGTGGGGCCAAGTGAAGACCAGAGCTATTTAGGAGCAGAGGACATGAGATCCTCTTGGCCACAGCAGTGGTGGGGACAGGACGAGGAGGAGGAGGAGGAGGAGGCAGAAATAGCCCAACTGGAAGCCGAGCGCATGGTAGTGGGGTGGGTTGGAGCAGGCTGCACCCCTTGGTTCAAAGCAGCCCTAATCCCAGCCCTGGAAGCGATTCCAGCTTTGGGTGTCTCCCTGCTATTCCGAGCTCCAGACACAAAGCCAAGCTATTTTTGACGCACGGCATCAGAACCAAACACCTCCAGACTGAGCAATGCTGACAAAACAGCCCCCAAACCCCCCCTTATCCGTGGGGTTTTTTTTTACCCCAAACCTCCTTGCACTTGACCCACAAAGCGCCCTGGCGCAGCCCAAGGTCTGGGGGTGCCGCAGCACCCCGTTTCTTCACATTTGCCAGCTCCTCGGAGGCTGAAACGAGTCCATCACCCCCCAAACCCCGAGCTGGAGCGGCTCGGGACCGCTGCAGGTTCAATGCATCCCCAGCTCGAGGGCTCCAGCACACGGGATCCCTTCCTGCGCATCCACGGCCCCTCCCTGGCGCTGACTCATCTTCCCACCGTCTGCCCCCCCCCCTAACGGAGGGGAATTCATCGAGGGGCTGCATTGCAGACCCAGACACGCAGCACACAAAAGGGAAGCGGTGACGCCTGCAGCTCCCCGGCACAAAGAGCTGGTCTGGTCCAGCAGCGAGCCCACCCCTCCATCCTCCCATCCATCCTCGGCAGGTAAGGAGGGATGCAGGCGGAAGGGGGACGAAAAGGAAGAGGATGCTTTTGCGGGGGGGAAGAGATTTGTATAGAGGGGACATTGGCACCCCAGGGTTTTATTTGCTTTATCTATTTGGGGGAGGAGGCATAAGCACAGCCAGAGGGGATTAAGTGGATAAAGGTGGTTTTGCCCCCACAGGAGGAATGGACCACAGTGATCCCAGGGGAAATGCTCTTCACTGGGGATGACACACAAGATAAGAGGGTTTCGGTCGTGTCGTGTCCCCCCCCCCCCCCCCCATCCATTGCCTTTTCTGGATATTTCTTGTTCCTAAACTCCCTTTTCCCCCCTCTTTGAGGCTTTAAAATCCATTGTCCACCACATCCCTCTGCCGTTATGCAGAAAGGTCCCCAGGGAGGTATCCCCAGGGATGTATCCCCGGGGAGGAGGCTGCTTCAAAGCCCTGTGACTCAGTTTCCCCGGGGGGGGGGGGGGAGTGATGGAGGAGCCTTTCCCAGCCTCTGCGTTCCATCGGTAACCTTCAATTTAGCAGCCGGGTACCCCTCATCGCAAGGGCAGGGAGCGAGGGAGGGCGTGATTGAGGGAAGGGCTGAATCATCCCGGAGCGCTCCCGTCCGCAGGGGGAATCGCTGGGCAAAGAGGGGCATCTTGTTTCAACCGGTTGATCGCTGCCAAGCCATGAATGACAGCGCTGCAGTGACTCAGCTCCAGCCATGCTGGGGGAGAAGTGGGACCACATCCCCTTGCCGCTCTCCCCCCCCCTTGGGGTGGGGATGCAGAGGGGGCTCTGCGGCACAGGGGCAGGGTGGCACCCATGGGGTGGGTGCGATGGCAACACCGAGATGCTTCTTCCAGCCCCTTCTAGAGGGTTCGGTCGCGGTCCCTCGGGGCAATGCGATGCCACCCAGGGAAGGGTGGGGCATAGGCTCTGTGGGGGTGCACAGGGACCCCGCTTGCTGCTCGACCCACAGGGTGCAAGACCCTTCTGCACCGTTTGGGTTTCATCATGCGCAGCAGGGAAGGGTGTAGGGGACAGCCCGGCTCTGCTCCCTGCTAATGCCACCGCACAGGAATCAAGGTGCCTGGGATGGGTGTCAGGGGCTAGCCCGTCCCGGTCTTCCTTCCCGCACTCCCCTTTGTGCGGATGGGGAAACTGAGGCACGGAGGCACAGGTCCCATTGCACGCCCCTCCAAACTGCAGCTTAGAGAAAGGGCAGTGGCAGGGCTCAGCTCTGCATTCAGACCCAACCCGGAGTCAAACTTCCATGACAGCACACTCTCCTGCCCCACTGATTTTTCTGCGGGTGTATCCTGTGGGATTTGGTCACTATGGGCAACACTTGAGGGTTTTGGCCGCTTTGGTAGAGCTTTGCTCCTCCTCCCCCCTTGCCCCCTTCACCTTCACAGCCCGAAGATGCTGGACACCATCAGCAGCCAGTACGATTCCTTCATCTACTGGAGGATGCCGATCCCACAGCTGGACGTGGCGGAGCTGGAGGGTCTGGGGCTCAGTGACGTGGCCCTCTACAAACCCAAAGGAGGGCTGGGCAAGCTCGTCGGCGAGCAGGATGAGGCCCGCCAGGACATCTCCCAGGAAGAGGACGGTCTGCTGCAGTTCAACAGCTTTAACTTCTGGAGAGCTCCTATCGCCAGCATTAGCTCTTTAGATTTCGACCTCATTTGAAGCCTTCCTTTCTGCCCCTCCTCACCCCCCCTGCCCTCTCCCTCTCTGCTAGGCTATGTCAGGATTCGGTTTTGGTGTCGGTTTGGAGGCTGGGGTTTTTGTGTTGTCGCCAGGCAGCGTCTGACATCGTCGGTTAACGTTCATGAAATGGTTCACCCTGGCCCTGACAGAAATGAGCT
This sequence comes from Pezoporus occidentalis, assembly GCF_034315485.1. Lineage (NCBI taxonomy): Eukaryota > Metazoa > Chordata > Aves > Psittaciformes > Psittacidae > Pezoporus > Pezoporus occidentalis. The sequence goes on from NW_026914829.1 coordinate 8,165,515, forward strand.
CCCCTCAAAGCTTCAACCCTTCTCCCCCTTCTCCCTCTTGTCTTCCCTCCTTGCGCTACCGCTGGCAACACCACGACGGTGCGAGCAGGGGGGTAATGGGACAGGGGGCAAATACAAGGGGAGAGGACAGAAACAGCCACCCCATTGCCCCACATCCACATGCCTGCGGGTGTGGGAGGTGCTGGGGGGGGGTTCTGCCACCCCCTTGCACCCTGTGTCTGTGTGAGCATGGGCGTCCCCGTGCTCGGGGACAAGCGGTTGAGCTGATTTCTGGTGTGCTTTCGTAAGAAGCTCATTTGTGCCAAGGGAATGGCGCAGACCGGGTGGGAACAGGCTTCGTTTCGCAGGAAGCATTGCTCCTGCTCCTCTCCCTCTGTGCTCCCCTAGCCCAGTTTCTCCTAAAGCCACCTCCCTGCTTAACCAAACCCTCGGGAATGAGAGGTGGAAGAGGCAGGGATGCGTCTAGGACATGCGCACAAACCTCTGCCTTGAAAGAAATCATCTCTTTGGGCCTGTGGCTTGAGCCCAAGCAGGAGAAATGACACCCGGGAGGATAAATACCCATGGAAATGCACCAACCTGCCGGGGGGGGGGGGTAAGGGCTGGGTGTTCGCTGCCCAAAATCTGCCTTTTTCTCCATTTTTTTCTCCCCCCTGTGCTTTATCCCAAGTGCTCCGGGTACCTCCTGGGAGCCGGGTGGGAAGCAAGGGCTGAGCTGAAAGATAGGGAGAATTCAGTTTGCTCTTACCCCAGAATGAAAACGCCTCTGGTTCCGCAGCCAATTGCCCCAGCCCTTTAAAAGCTACAACCACCAAAATGCTGCATTCTCCTTGGAGAGGTGTCCGGATGAAGCCTCTTCCCGAGCATCACACCAAAACGAGGAACACAATCCCCATCCCTGGATCATGTTTTGCTTTGAAACAGCTGTGGGCTTTATTCCCCCCACATGGGAGAGGGAACACCAGTGATTTGTCTTCCTGACGGTGGTTTCCTTTTGGCAGGGGGGTTTAATGGGGTGATGGGGAACATTTCAAGCTGTCCTAAGGGTTGAGGGGGGGGTGGAAGCTGAGGCAGCACCCACAAGGTGCCCCAAAAAGGAGGAATACATTGGGAAAACCTTCCCTTTGCCTGTAACCTCCAGAAGGGAGCCGGCAGCCGGACTGTGAACCATGTGAAGCCAGAGGTGACAAATGGAAACCCTCCTATGCAGAGCTGTGATTTCTGTGTTCCCAGCTGGGAAACCCCACAGTATTTATTATGAAACTTGAATTAAAGTACTTCAAACCGTACACGTTCCCATGGATCCTTTAAAAAGAACCCCCGCAGGCCGGAATCTGGTTATTTCCATAATTTGCTATTAAATTGTTTTAAATCTTTTTAGGGTGCGTTAAGAACGGATGCACCCGTGTCTTCCCAAATGCTGCACAGGATTTAAATGGGGAAAGAACCTAAGTGATTATTTCCATAGGATGGATTGGGTTGAAGGGAGCTTAAAGCTCATCTAAAGCCACGGGCAGGGACAGCTCCCATCAGAGTGGGATGCTCCAACCGGCCATGAGCACTGCCAGGGATGGGGCAGCCAAACCTTCTCCATTCAACCCATTCCAGCGCCTCAGCAGCCTCACAGGGAAGAGCTTCTGCCTCAGATCCTACCCCTATGCCCCTCAGGCAGGTTAAACCCATTCCCCTTGGCCTCTCCCTACAGGCCCTTGCCCTGGTTTCCTGTAGCCCCTTCAGGCACTGGAGCTGCTCCGAGCTCTCCCCTTAAGTTGCCTCCTATCCCAAACTTTATCCCAATCCCATTCAGGGCATTGCCTCAACCTCACCGTTTCCAAGCCCCGTCAAACGGCCCAGGGAAGGAGGAGCCCCGAAGCGCTGCCCCTCGGCTCGGAACGGAGCCCTCACAGGAGGAGGAGACCCACAAAGGACTTTATATACATGTATGTACACACTTATATACACATTTACATGCACACAGACGTACCCAAACGCTTAACGAGGCACAAAACCCCCGCACCACAGCGCGGCTCCACCGCCCTTTTGTACTTGGCGCCTGAACGCCTCTGCCGGGACTAACTGCAGGGCCGCATCACTCCCCATGCGCCTCAATAGAACACTGCGCTCTTCCTGCGCTCCTTCCGCTGTAGAAAATACTCCCCGTTTAGGGCTCCGCCGTTGCTCGCCGCCCTCCTCCCGGGCTGGGAGGGTGCTGGGGTAAAGGAGAACGTCCCTAATCCCGCCCCGTACCGTCTATGCCAGCGAGGGAAGGCGCAATCCGCCCCTATTCCCCGCTAGCGGCGGAGGGACTCTTTTGTTACCGGTGAGGTATCCCTCCGCCCTCACATAGGTCGGCCATTTTGCGTGGCCGCGGCGGGAGGGGCGGGAACAGCCGCGGAGGGGGCGGTGCCGCGAGGCGCGAACAGCCGCGTGCGGGGGGGGGGTGCGAGCCCTGAGTGAGTGGGGACGGGGGGGGGTGAAGGGGGGACCCCCGTGGGAACGGGGCTGGGGGGGGGGGGGGGGTGTCCGGGGGGGGAGAGGAAGGGGGGGACTGTGAGGGTCTTGGGGGGGGGGTGAGGGTCTTGGGGGGCAAAGGGGGGGCCTGTGAGGGTTCTGGGGGACAGAGGAAGGGGGGGGCTGTGAGGGTCTTGGGGGGCAAAGGGGGGGGGGGTTGAGGGTCTTGGGGGGCAAAGGGGGGGCCTGTGAGGGTTCTGGGGGGCAGAGGAAGGGGGGGGGCTGTGAGGGTCCTGGGGGGCAGAGGAAGGGGGGGGCTGTGAGGGTCCTGAGGGGCAGAGGAAGGGGGGGGGCTGTGAGGGTCCTGGGGTGCAAAGGAGGGGGGGGGCTGTGAGGGTCCTGAGGGGCAGAGGAAGGGGGGGGCTGTGAGGGTCCTATGGGGCAAGGCGGGGGGGCTGTGAGGGTCCTGGGGGACAGAGGGGGGGGGGGGGCTGTGAGGGTCCTGGGGGGGCAGAGGAAGGGGGGGGCTGTGAGGGTCCTGGGGGGGCAGAGGAAGGGGGGGGGCTGTGAGGGTCCTGGGGTGCAAAGGAGGGGGGGGGCTGTGAGGGTCCTGGGGGGCAAAGGAGGGGGGGGGCTGTGAGGGTCTTGGGGGGCAGAGGAAGGGGGGGTCTGTGAAGGAGCAGCTCCCGAGCCCGTTTGGAGGTGATGGGAAGGGGCTGTGCCCCCCCCCCCCCCCATCGTGTTTTGGGGGTCCCGTGTGGGAGCGACCGGGGGGAGCCGAGGGGTCCCGGGCCCATAGTGGGGAGCCGGGGGGGGGGGGGGGGCTCCGGTGGGGAGGAGGGATCGGGAACCCCCCTCCTTCCTGCCCCACAAGTGCCGAGGGGGGCACTGCGAGCCCTGGGTGCTGTTGTGCGCCTTGGGAAGGCAGGGAGCCCCCATGGTGAAGTGGGGAGGGGGGAGCTGGGACGGGCGCTGCAGCCCCGTGGGGCTCAGGTTTGCTCTTGGGCTTCGCTGCGATGGGTTTGTGCTGCTGGTGCCCGAGGAGGGGAGAAATAGGGAAGGAATCGGGGGGGGAAGCAACGAGCTGAAGGCTGCTGGCATCGCTCTTAACGCTGCTTGGCACCGGGCCCCTCGGCGTTGGCGCTCGTTTGCTGCCCATGAGTTAACGGCGAGGCTTTCGAGGCAGGATTTGAGCCCCCTGGCAGACACCAGCAGGGCCCCATCCCCGGGAGCTGCTGCACTTCCCCATCCCCGTGCTTGTGTTTTATGGGGGTGCAGCGAGCACGGGTCCTGGTCCTTGTATGGCCTTGAGCAAATCCCTGCGGACACCAAGGTTTGCTGTATCCTAGCCAAGGGTAGCTCCCCCCCGTGCATAGTTGTGAGTGCTGGGGATCAGAGTTGGGGATTGAGTGCTTGAAGACTCATCCAGATGCGTGCTCGCTCCTACAGGTGCTGCTCCTGGAAGTGGATCCCCATGGGCAAGGCTTCGTGTCCGTGCGAGGTGTCGAGGTGAGCAGCATCGCCGGCAGGAGCTCTGCTGCCTCGCGGTGCCTGGCCCTGCCGCTGTCTGGGAGGGCACAGAACTGAGCAACAGGATGAATATTCATAGATGAATTGTTGTAGATATGTATAATAGATATTTACTTATAAAGAAATTATTTAAATATTCATATATTGATATAAAAATATAATTATTAAATGTATAAAAATTAACATTAAGGAGGTGATCCTGCCCCTCCACGCTGCTCAGGTGAGACCTCACTGGAGCATTGTGTGCAGTTCTGGGGTCCTCAAGGTAAAAAGGACGTGGAACTGTTGGAACAAGTCCAGAGGAGGCCACGAGGATGAGCAGGGACTGGAGCACCTCCTGTATGGAGACAGGCTGAGGAAGTTGGGGCTGTTCAGCCTGGAGAAGAGAAGCTGCGGGGAGACCTCAGAGCAGCTTCCAGTGTCTGAAGGGGGCCTATAGGGATGCTGGGGAGGGACTCTTCAATAGGGACTGTAGTGACAGGACAAGGGGTAACGGGTTCAAACTGAAACAGGGGAAGTTTAGATTGGATCTAAGGAGGAAATTCTTTCCTGTGAGGGTGCTGAGGCACTGGAATGGGTTGCCCAGGGAGGTTGGGAATGCTCCATCCCTGGCAGTGTTCAAGGCCAGGTTGGACAGAGCCTTGGGTGCCCTGGTTTAGTGTGAGGTGTCCCTGCCCACAGCAGGGGGGTTGGAACTGGATGATCTTCAGGTCCTTCCCAACCCAACCCATTCCATGATTCTATATTTGTAGCCAATTATTGGTAGTTTTGGGCCTGGTTCTGGGTGGGACGGTGGCGCGTCCACGTGGGCCGTGGTTGTACAGCGCTTCTGAAGTACACGTCTGTGCCTCACTGCTGCTTGTCCCTTTTCCCTTTCCTCGCTTCGAAAGCAGCTTCCAGCAGACGCTTGTTCCCATGTGTGAAGATGTCCTTGGTGGACCTGGGGAAGAGGCTGCTCGAGGCAGCTCGCAAAGGCGAAGATGACGAAGTGAGGAAGCTGATGGCGAGCGGCGCTCCCTTCACCACCGACTGGGTCTGTCCCTGTGCTGGGTTCCGTGTGGAACGGGCTCTGTGTGTGTGTGTGTGTGTGTGCTCTTTAGGGCTGAACCGGAGGGCACAGATGTCAGTTGGAGCAGTAAAACCCGAGGGGAGGTTGGCAGGTGATGTGCCTCTGGGTTTCTGTGGCAGAGCAGATGCCACATAAAGCACTTTAGAAACTGTTTGTGTAAAGATTGATCTGTGCCTGATGCACACGAGCACGGTCACAAGGACCCTGTTGTCCCAGACAGCAGTATAGGGTTTGGTGTGTAGGGTTTGATGCTTTAAGAAACGCAGTCCCCAACAGCTGAGATAAATGATGAGTCGGTTCCAATGAGAAGAACTGATAAACCCCTCAGGAATAAGAAGTTCTTCTAAAAATGCTTTATTTAAGTGTTCAAACTCCCAGTCAAGAAACTCATCTCTGGTTTGTGAGGTTTGTTTTGTTTCCACAAAGCCCCAAAACCAAACCAGCCCATCCTGGGTTGGAAAGGAATTAAGAGGTCTAATGAAAAAGAAGAATAATAGTTGGATAAACAGGAGACAAGCCCATAGTGAGGCAGCCATCAGTAGTCATTTTCCGTCTCTATTCCTTGTAATTTCCTAACTTACCACTCTGTCCATGCTTTGTGAGATGAAGGAATTAAGCAGGCCACGAGGGAGCAGAGCTGGAAGCTGTGAATGCTCCATCCCTGGCGGTGTTCAAGGCCAGCTTGGACAGAGCCTTGGGTGCCCTGGTTTAGTGGGAGGTGTCCCTGCCCATGGCAGGGGGTTGGAACTGGATGATCTCAAGGTCCTTTCCAACCCAAACCGTTCCCTGGTTCTTGTGATAATGCCCTTGTCTCGACAGTGGGGGAATGATCTCACAGTATGGAAGTGGCAGCGCTGTTCTGCTGCGGCGTGGGATGGAAGCTCAGGGATAAAGGGATGGTGCAGTTATCAGATACCGATTCCTACAAAGCTTAACGTCTGTCAGGAAGGTTATGGGGTGTGCAACCCCCTATTTAGAAGTGGAGGGAAAAAAGGTTCAGGTCGTTTCTCCCATCACCTTTGTCTTTTTGATTCCTGCCGGCCACACGTGGTGGTTTCTGTGCCTGTCCCCTCTTGCTGCAATAACTGCCTCTGTGTTCCCACGCAGCTCGGGACGTCCCCTCTGCACCTGGCTGCCCAGTACGGCCACTACTCGACAGCAGAGGTTCTCCTTCGAGCTGGGGTTAGCAGAGATGCCCGAACAAAAGTGGACCGGACACCGCTGCACGTGGCTGCGGCCGACGGGCACACGCAGATCGTGGAGCTGCTCATCAAGGTGAGCGCTGGAGGGGAGATGGGTGGTGATGTCCCTGTTGAATCGCTAGAGCAGGCCCTGCCTTTGAGGCATGAAGAGCACGCTGACAGGTAATGCTGGTTTCTTGCAGAACGGGGCTGATGTGAACGCCAAAGACATGCTGAAAATGACTGCTTTGCACTGGGCCACGGAGCACGACCACCGCGACATCGTCGAGCTGCTGCTCAGGCACGGAGCTGATGTCCATGCTTTCAGCAAGTTTGATAAATCGGCTTTGGATATTGCTTTGGACAAGAACAATCCAGAGACTCTGGTAATGCTGCAGGTAGGCTGAGGAGGGAGACGTGGTGGTAGGTCTCTGACCCACAGCTGTATCTGCGGTAGAGTGATCCTATTGTGTTTGATGGGATCGGTTGTCATCAAGGTCCTCTAGGAGTCAGTGGGTGATAGGGTTTTGTTTCCATGCATCTTTTAGAATCACAGAATGGTTTGGGTTGGAAAGGACCTTGAGATCATCCAGTTCCAACCCCCTGCCATGGGCAGGGACACCTCCCACTAAACCAGGGCACCCAAGGCTCTGTCCAACCTGGCCTTGAACACCACCAGGGATGGAGCATTCACAACCTCCCTGGGCAACCCATTCCAGTGCCTCAGCACCCTCACAGGAAAGAATTTCCTTCTTAGATCCAATCTAAACTTCCCCTGTTTCAGTTTTAACCCATTACCCCTTGTCCTGTCACCACAGTCCCTACTGAAGAGTCCCTCCCCAGCATCCGTATAGCCCCCCTTCAGATACTTGTGTGCTTGTAGTGCAAGTTGCCAAGTTTAGGGGCAGTTTTGTCACAGCTTTTGCGCTGGTGCCCCCGACACGCTGCAGGGAGAAATTATCTGCCTCTAAAGTGTTTCAGGGGTGCTAAACACCAGAGAAAGCATGAGCAATGTGTACCTGAGCCCACCCTCTGCCCTAGGAAGCGATGCAGAACCAGGTAAACCCTCACCCAGAGGGAACGACCCCCATCGGCAGCACTGTGACTCTCACCTCCCCGTTCCTTCTTACGCCAGGGGAGGTTCTTGATCTCACTGAGCTCGTCTCTTCAGCAAGTGCCAAAGCAACCTCAGGTAAGGTGCTGTGGGCCCTCCGGTGGGAAAGCCTTGAGAAAAGCTCCTCCGGCTGCTTACCAGTAGAGGGCAGATGGTCATTTAGGAGAGGAAAAGGGTAAAGTGGCCACAAACACACCCAGCTCCTGCTTCCTGCCTCCGAGTGAGGAGGGAACAAAGCAGATTTCCAGCTGCTCTTACTAAAGGTGGTGCCACCGTGAGTGGCAGAGCCCTGCTGAGCTCAGCTGTGGCTCTGCCCCAGGTCTCTTACAAGCAACAGAGCTTGAGACATGGGATTGGGCTGATTGCAACAGGGGGAAAACGAGGATTGTTGCCTGTGCCAGGTCTTGGGCACTGCGGAGTGGTTGGGGAACGTTTGCTTTCATCTTTACTGCCTACAGGAGCTGAGTGGATGTTTTGCTGTATATAAATGTTGAGTAGGGAAACTGCACGATAAGCAGGTCTATTGGATGTGTCCATTACTCCCTATTTCTTCTATCCCACGTGTTGGATGGAAATATTTAGGCTCCTCGTTGTTCTGTGAGCCTTATTTTGGTGGGGAAAAACGCTTCAGAGCCTGAGTGCTGCGTTCTTTTTGTGTGATTTTCATCATAACTCTTACAGTGATTTTTCTCTATTGGGGGAAATTGTTTTCAGTCTCAAGGAGGCTACTAAATACAAGTTTGGTGAAGTTATTTGCCCTCCTCTTGCAAACACTTCTGCATGTGAGTAATCCTTTGGTTAGCGAGACTGTTCACATGCGTGAATGTTTGCTTGGCAGCTAGAGAGTGCTTTTAACATCCCGGGTGCTGGTGTTGTGCAGTCCCACATGGACCTCTCTGCCTGGCCACGGAGGCCTCAGCAACTCTCCAGACCTGCTGCCAAAGCTTTCAGGGCTGCTTGCAGCTTTGGAGCACTGACAAACCCTAACGCAGAACCAATGTGTTCCTCTAGCACCCGTGAAGGAAATGCAGTGTGACTGGTGCGCAGCGTCGTCAGTTTGTGGGATAAGGGTATTCCACAAACCCAAAGGTGCTTAGAACTTGGTGGTTTGTACCCCAGGTGATGCTCTTGCCATGATCAGCATCACTGCGTCTGCAGATGGATCAGGCTGTGCCTGGAAGCCAGGCAGGAGGCAGAGGCCCTGCTGATTTACAGCTTAAACACAGTCACAGCCTCTTGAGACCTTCTCCTGGTTCAAATGCAGCCCCTTTAGCTGGAATAGTTCTGTTCTTTCCTATTTCCCCTATCCCTTTGATGTGGAAATCGATCTCTGCCTTGGTTTCACTGGGCTGAGCTGGGTGGTGGCTCTGAGCCCCTTGAACCCAGCCACAGTGAGCAGCGCTGCAGATGAGCTCTTGGGGCTCTCACTTCTCCCTGTGTATCCTGCAGTGTAAATCCCCTCTCTCAGTACCCAAGACAACAGTGCCTTACTGTCCACATGTGACTGGACTGAACCACCCTGGGTTTTTCCACCCCCCCAACACTTCCAGCACCGGTAACAGGCAGTCAGCTTGAAAGCAGCCCCTGTCTCCTGCTCTAAGAGGTGTCTTTAGCTGGTCTGGAGGAACGTGGTTCCAAGCTGCTGCAAACAGTCACTGGGCCTTTTGAAAGTGTCATTCATGGAAAACAAGTCCCTTGATAACCCTGATAAAGTCAGGAGGTGGTGAGAAAGGGAGACAATAGGTTGCAAGGGTTAAGGCAGGGGGACTCTGTATGAACTTCCCTTTGTGTGCTTATAATCTATTTATCTACGCTGGCAATGAGGTACAGGATCTCTGTTTTGTTTTGTTGGAACTGTGGGTTGGATGCGCTGAGTTTGGGCCCGTTTAGTTAATTTCCTGTTCCATTCTTACTAAGTCTGCCTTTGAATAGGAATTACTATGGTCAATTGGAGGAAGAAACATTGTTTTGGGGGCCCGAGAGGGCTTGTTTATCTCATTCACATCAGTGCCCCATTGCAGTAACCGTGGTCTTTCCGTTACCGAGGCTGAGAGGGGAGGAGGAAAGGACCTGCATGCTCAGTGCATTGAAACCCAGCAACGTGTGCAGGCAGTTCCTGTCTCTGACCAAACTGCTCTGTAACCAACTGCAGCTTGGCCCACAAAGTACTGCTGAGGAGGAACGTGGGGGCTGTAATCTGTTCATGCTACCCAACGAGTTTCATATACCCTTTGGGGTTCACAGGTAAAAGCTGCAGTGCAACACAGAGCCAGTTCCGTACGTGAACGTGGGTCCAGTCTGTTGCAAAGGAATAGCCAAGCCCTTGTTACGGTCACTAGGAGGAGAGGCACCCCATGAAAAGCTATCTGCAGCCCCCCCCTTTTCCCATTGACCACTGGGAGCCTCAGGGATGCTTCAGAGCTGGTGCCCTGGGCTCCAGGACCCGAGTGGTTGCCGCCTACTTTATTCACAGTATCACACAGGATCACAGTATGCTAGAGATTGGAAGGGACCTCGAAAGATCATCTAGTCCAATCCCCCTGCCGGAGCAGGAACACCTAGATAAGGTTACACAGGGATGTGTCCAGGTGGGTTTTGAATGTCTGCAGGGAAGGAGACTCCACAACCTCCCTGGGCAGCCTGTTCCAGTGCTCCGTCACCCTCACTGAGAAGAAGTTTCTTCTCAAGTTTAAGTGGAACCTCTTGTGTTCCAGTTTGCACCCATTACCCCTTGTCCTATCACTGTTTGCCACTGAGTAGAGCCTGGCTCCATCCTCGTGACACTCCCCCTTTGTATATTTATAGACACTAATAAGGTCACCCCTATTCACGTCGAGCTGTGGCAGGTCCTGAGGCTCCCGTTTGCCCAGCAGGTGATTGCCATGGCTCCACGGTGCAGTTTGCCAGCTCCACCACCTCCGTGCTCGCCACGCTCGCAGCCCTCGCGGAGGTGTCGGCACGTTCAGGTTTGTGTCGGCAGCATCCCGGGAGGAAATGGAAGACGTGGAAGGGATTTTTTGCCTCGTTTTCAGGGTAAAGAAGAGAGGACGATCAATATTTGGGAAGCAGGGAGTGAATTTGGGGCTTTCATCCCAGTTGGAACATGATTCAAAACCCAGCAGCTGTTCCCAATAGAAGTAACTTCGTTTTTATTAGCTGGCGTGTGTGACCCGGGTGTCACAGTACATTGCTCTTGACAGGTTTTAACAGATACTAAAAAGAGAACCAAAAACCAGCATGGGTTTACTTGAACGTCTAAATGTAGATGAATACTGATTTAGGAGGAATGGGCTGAAATGGTTTCTGGCCCGGTCTCATACACTGTTGGTTGTCAGCAAATGGTTTGAGTCTCCTGAAGTTCTGGTTACTTTTTCTTAGGGAAAGGTTTGGGTGGGTTTTGGGGTTGTTTTATGGTCTTTTATGTTTGTAATGTTTGACCTGTAACTTCAGATTTAGGACTCTGATGTCTATATAATCCTTTAACCTTAACATTCACTTCTTTTCCCCAAAGCCAGGTGGTTTCCCTAGACTCTAGAGAGGGGCAGTTTCCCTTTAAGCTCCTTGACCTGGGCTGCTCGAGTCCTTTCCTCTCTTAGGGCGTCTGCGTCGCCGGTTGGATCCCGTTTCCTGCGCTTGCAGCTCACCCTGAGAGCAGGATGCAGCCCGGGCTTTGCAGTCCTGATTCCTTGCACAGGCCATAAGTCACACAGAAAGGGTGCCAGGAAGCTGAACCTCTCTGCAGTCACCCAGCCAAGCTAAACAGCCTCCTCAGGGCTGCTTTGGCCCTGCTGGTGTGGATGGGGCTCTTGAGGCACTTTTGGCCTGTGGTTTGTCTTCATTAGAGCTGGGTCACGGAAGGAAGCTTCCCAGAGCCAGCTCTGCTTAACAGCTGCCTCCAGCTGCAGGCTTTTTGATTGACCCACCGTGCTGCTGTGCTAGCACTCCTTGCCTTACACCACAACGTGCTGGTTTTGCTCTAGAGCACTGCTTTTGCCTGGGGTGTAGCAGGTTGTCTTTCCCCTCTGAGCTTTGCTGCACGTCCGGGTTGTTTCCCAGAAGCAGGCGTCCCACGAGCCTCGAGCTGCAAGCTTGAGTTTGTGTTCAAGGAAGGGAGAAGGAAACCCTGACGTTCTTCCTCTTCTTTTCTGGCACTTAATTCCTCAAGGTAAGGCAGAGGAGCCAGGGGAAGGAAATCCTGTGGATTCTGCCATACAAGAAGTGGTTGGCAGCGGAGGGCAGCGCCTCATCGCCATTGTGTCAGGCAGCATTTCCCTGGGCAGCCTGCAGACAGCCCTCCCCAGCAGTGGCCTCAGCCAGCCCTTCATCCTGAGCGTGCAGGATGGGCAGCAAGGTAAGGAGCTGAGCTGGGAAGGCAGCGCCGAGGAGTCCCTTTAGGAGGGGGTGATACAGTTAGTGCTGCCCGTGAGCCCTGTGCAGCGCCGGAGGGCTGGTGCGGTCCGGTCCAGCTTGTCAGCACCGTGGTGTAACAGGTCTGTGCCTCACTGCTGGGCTCCAGGAGGGCTTAAGAAGGTCTCTGTGGCTCACACTGGGAGCAGAGCTTGCGTGAGACCTCTTGGTAGCGTCGTTCACGCTGCCAGACCGCGATATCCCAGTCCTTGCATCAAACCCAAACAGCTTCAGTGGAATGCTGCAGGAGGAGAAGCGCAGAGTTAGCCGCTGGCTCTCCAGCAGCCAGCCAAGGACAGTTCCTTTATCTTATGGCAGACTTCCCAGTATGGGAGTAAATCAGCCTGCAGATGAAAGAGCAACCTGTTGCCTTTAGCACTCACTCCATTGTTCTTGCAGAACTTCATATTAGGCCCTTAATATCAACTTAAATACGCCTTTCCCCCCCGTAACGCTGGTCATAGAGCAGTGTGATCCCTCAGTTTTACAAGGCACGTGTAAATAGTGTTTAGTAAAACAGGGCAGAGCCCCAGGTGCTCATACAGTGAATTGTTGTGTCCTCAAGGGATGGAATTCCTCAGCCTTGACTACTCCTGACAATTCTTTTAGCGTGTCCTAGGGATACTCAATGATTTGGATTAACACTGGCGCAGCCAAAGAGGATTAGGGAGCAGCGCAGCTCTCCTGCGAGGTGCATACAGTGCTGCAGTGCAGGATGGGCTGCAGCAGTCCTGTTTATGGACTTCACGAGCTAAGAGCAATATTCTAAGGCTGATGATTGTTCAGAATCCAAGAAGGAATTCCTGGCTTGTAACCCCTTCTTGGGCTAAGGAAGAAAAAGGGAGAACTGTTTAGCGCTGCCTTCAGGAGCTCACGTGGTGCCTTTCCTCCCCTTGGTTGGATGAATTCTTGCTATTGGCTTCCCAAAGCGAGCCCCCAGTGTTTGCAGGTTGAAAATGTAGAGTATTTGTGCCTCTTGCGTGCTCTTAAAGCGGATCCAGAGCTTGGCCATGGGACTGTGTACGGGGAATTTTTAAGGAGAGCTTTCTGTTCCTCTTGCTGAGCCTGCCTCAGCGTTACCGAGGCATCAGAATGATCGTTTGTACCTCCCTTACCTTTTAAGATGCAAATATTTGCCTATGGGTTCTGTCAGCCCCATTGCAGTGACATTCTTGGGTATTTCAGGGGCCTGAATGAAGGAAACTGGAAACCCAGTCCAGAGTTTCTCTCCTGTCCAGGCAGACTCCGGCGTTCCCGGTCCACGGGTCTCCTCCAGACCCACGCCGATGGCAGCGACTTCAGGGAAGCGGCTGTGCAAGAGCCTGTCTCGCACTGGGTAACTTGTCCCCTTTTCATTCTGCAGTGTTAACTGTACCTGCTGGCCAGGCTGCAGAAGAGACTGCTCTCGAAGACAGAGCTTGTGCAGAAGAGGAGGACCAGCCCGTGGCCAAGAAGCAGAAGGTGGAACAAAACGCCTGTGACACGGGAGGAGACGAGGTAGATATCCCTGCTCCTGGCTTGGGTTGCTGTCATCTCCCGTGTGTTCCCATGCCTTCTGCTCTGCCAGAGCCACCTCGGGATAGGAAGGAGCTGTATCCTGCTCAGCTGAGCCCGGCTCTGGAGCAAGCTCTGCCCAGAGGTTCCCTGCTCTGCCTGCACACACACACAGGCCTGCGTTAGCAATGAGCACCCAAGTGGTCGAGGGGAGCGAATCTCAGTCCAGCGCGGGCAGGAGGCGAGGAGGCAGCTGGGCCATTTGTCAGCCCTTTGCCTGTGCTGAACTGTGCCTCAGTTTGTTAGATGAACTGTGGTCATTTCCCAAGATGATTTAGGCTTTCCTGCAGAAGCCCAGCCCATGGACTGGGTGTAAACCAGGCCTCAGCTCTTCACAAAGCAGCAGGACCGACCCTCCCATCTCTCTGTTGGGAGGGAGAACATTCTCCTCAGTGGCCTCTCAGCTTTTCAGCCCTATTTTTCAGCTCTTTCTTTTCCTTACCTCTTGGTTACCGCTCCTTCCAACCCTTGAAATTCATCGTGGGTCCCTTCCCAGCCCACCTCCCCGCACACCGTGAGGACAACGAGCAACCGGTCTGTGCCTTCCCGTGTCCCCGTTGCCTCTGTGATGAGCACGGCAGCTGACTGGAGCTCGACCCAAGGCTGTTCTAGCGCTGCCTTGGAGCAGTTTGCTTTCCTAACTCCAGCTGCTGGAGCGCTCGCCCACCCCATCTCCCTCGTGGCATAGGCTGGGGCTCCATCACGGGCTCTCTCAACTCTGTTTTCTGTAGGGCAGCCTTGAAGGGGAAGCGCTCCAGCAGCAGCTGCGAGAGGCGAAGCGGGAGGCTCAGGAATACCGCAGCCAGCTCCTAAAGAAGGAGCAGGAGGCCGAGGAGTACAGGCTGAGGCTGGCAGCCATGGGCAGGCAGCAGCCCAGCCCGGCGGAGCTCCCCCAGGCTGAGCCACTTGTGGTGACCTCGGAGGACATCCAGGAATCCGTGTTGGCCATGCTGGGAGCAGACCTGACAACTGATGGTGCCGTGGAAGCTGCAACCTCCTAATCCTGGTGCTTGTAAAGGCAGAGCAGGGAGGGGGTTTTGTTGGCAGCCGCTGTTGAGTGCGGGGGGGCTGTTGGCAAAGCCAACTTGCCACAGAGCCCTGCTTTCAGCACGGTGCCAAAGGTGCTTTTAAAGCTTCACCTAGAGAAATTGGAAGCTTTTGAGGAACATTTCCACGGGCGAGTGACCCCATGGCTTACTTTGTGATGTCGATCCCTGCCTTGCTGGGGAGGGGGAAGGAAACACCTCCTTGCCAAAGCAGCTGGTGTTAGCTCTCAGCTGCCTGGAAATGAGAGCGCTGAGAACAGGCGCTCTGGAATAACCCAAGGCGTTCGCTCCCTTCTGTGAAGCCGAGTGAGCAGCTCTGGACCTTCAGTAAAAGTGGTCTCCTAGGGCGTTGCTTTGAAAACCCTCAGAGGTGTGGAAGGGATTTCCCCTTTCAGCCAGAAAGGGAATGAATTCCCTGTCCCTTTTCTTCCAAGCCCAGGAATCTCAGCTTTCTGATTGAGCGCAAGAGCAGAGGCAGGGGTGAACGTCCGCCAGCCAGAGCATCCCGTGCTCTCGGGGAACGTGGTGCTTCCCCCTCTTTCTTTTCTCAGGGGAGTTCTGGCAACCCCCCCCCAGCCTGAAGGGATCACCAGGCAATGCCTCCTGCATTGTAGGGTGTTTGGCAGATGCTCTGTTTGACACTGCCTGACTACTGATGTATGCAAACGTCTGCACGCAGCTCGGGTGAGGAGCCCGCTCTGCAGATCCACACCTCGCCTTTGTACTGTGCAGCGTTCAAGGGAACCAAAGCCTTTTTTAAGGAGCAGCTGATCTGTATTACCCAAAGATTCCTGCCTTGTTTGCTCTTTGCAGACCTGTTTGACGCAGGGAGCTCTTTAGTCCTGCGCACTGTGGGCTTCCAAAGCCGGGAGCGGATCGGAAGGGCCCAGGGTAAGCGCGTGGAGCTTGCTGATGGGTGCTCGTGCGGGGAAGTTTAGGGGAACACCACAGACCAACGAAGGCTGGAAAGAATCCCATGGCACAAACTGGGCCGTCAGTCACAGGAGGGATCTAAGGGTGAAGAGGGGCTTGCAGCCCCATGGCGCTGCCTGCTCGGGGGGTGGCTTCTTGCAAGATAAAACCCCTCGCTCTTCCAGCCCCTCATCTGTTGCTTTGGGGGTTGATTTTTAGGGGTTGGTTTTGTTCCAGGTTTGGAACCACTGTCAGGATTCGAGGTAATGCTTTGTTTTGCCAGTCCTTGCATTGCATTTTCCCCTGTTATTTCCAAGTGTGTTGGGCCAAGAGTGGTTTTCTCTTGGTTCAGGCACTGCCTTTGTTAATGTTTCTTTGCCAGTAGATCAGTCCCTGTCCTGACGTCGCCGATGTATCGTGGCCTAATGAGTCCGTAAAGGCTCTGAGGGAATTCCGTCACGGCTCTGAAGGAATTAGCCCAAGAGGAGACTGCTTTTCATCCTAAACCAGTCCGTGCCTGGCAGTTGGGCCTGAAGGGAAGGCAGGATCTGCCAGAATCCCCTCTTCAGCAACGTGCTGCCCTCGGGCTCACCGCGAGCGGTGGGCGACGAGCGTTTCCGACCCTGCTGTCGTAAAGGCTTTGTGAGACTGGAGGGTTTGGGGAATCCAAGTGCATTTATTTATAACCAGTGCAGCTCTATTTATAAACGAGACTTTTTTATCTTTTTTTTTTTCCAAAAGCTGGTTTGAAGAAGGCTTTAATACTTCTTTTCTATGAGTGAGGGTTTGGAGGTAACTTGGGCTTCCTGATCCCATCACCAGGTCCTTGCTCACCTCAAACGCGCAGTGGGTTAGCTTGTTCCCCACAGCATTGCCAATTTGGGTCTGTTTGAACCGAAAATCGGCCTCGGAGGGTTCCCGTTGGTATTAAAGGAAATCCAGGCAGATTCTTCCAAGCCTGGAAGCGTTTCTGGATGCGAAGGGGACACTGTCAGCTTGGGCTTCCACCTTTTGCCTGAAGTTTGTGCTCAGTGCTGCTGAATACAAAGAGCTCAGCAGCTGTGTGTAAGCACTGCGTTTATATGCAGCGTGTGTAGATATGCACGTAAGCACTGCACTGGGGGCTTCCACTGCCCTGCAGTGCTCAGTGACTCCCAGCCTTCTGAAAAGTCCCTTGAGCTGAGAAACCAGCCTTGCCCTTCACAGGAGGAGGAGAGAAAAAGCCAGCCCACCACCAACAGAAAACCCCAGTGGCACTTCCAGTACCGGGATTTGGTTTCTAGAGGTGGGATGCACAGAGCTGACGGTGTTCTTCCTGCTTCTCCTTGCTGGGGGGAAGGCCACATTTGGTTTGTGTTCAGCACGGGTTCTGAGCAGCGATGAGGAGAGCCTGTTCTCCACCCAGCACTGAGAAGGAATTCAACCCTGGCTCTGTCCCCTGCTCCTCCGCAGCAAGGATTCGGAGCTTTTTAAGCCAAGCCCAGCAGTTTTGGGGTTAGGGGCACGGTCAGCCAGGGCTGCTGTGAGCGGCTCAACAGCCTCCCACCCGAGTGCAGGCCACATGCTGCTGCGTCAGGGCTCTTCTGGCCCGCGCCGCCTCCGGCCTCGCGCTGCGAGCGCAGGGTTTGAGGAGGGTAAAGGCTAAAACCTCCCGTGGCTCTCAAAGGGAGCTGTTGGCGAGGCAGAGCAGCCCAGCTGCCCTCTGCCCACACAGCCAGCCCAGCCTCCTCCCCGCTGCGAGCCTGGCATCGCATCCCCTTGCGCGCTCGCCTGCTGCTGCGGGTGGGAGAATCCCGGTGCGTGTCCCAGGGAGGGCGATGCAGGGGCAGGGACCCCTTCCACTGGAGCAGGATGCTCCAACCTGGCCTTGAGCACTGCCAGGGATGGGGCAGCCACAGCTTCTCTGGGCACCCTGTGCCAGCGCCTCAGCACCCTCCCAGGGAAGAGCTCCTGCCTAAGAGCTCAGCTCAGTCTCCCCTCGGGCAGGTTAAAGCCATTCCCCTTGCCTGGGCCTTCCATCCCTTGTCCCAAGCCCCTCTCCAGGTTTGTCGGCCCCTTTCGGTGTTGGAAGGTCTGCCCTGAGCGTTCAGACCTGCAGCAAGGTCTCCCCTTGAGCATTTCCCTCTTGTTCACAGTCCCCGGCTCTAAGCAGCTCCCGTTGCCCTAAATGAGAAGCGGGGTGTTGTAAAGGTGATGGGGATGAGCAGAGGAGGTCGTGGGAGCAGGAGCTGGAGGACCACGAGGGCAGGGACAAACCCTGAGTGTTCAGCTGAGCTTGGCGCGGGTCCCTGGGGCTTTCCCCATCCCAGCTCCCACCCGTCCCAGTGCCCACGGGGCCCTTTTGGTGCCAGATCCGATTATTTCTTTAATCCTGCCTCGATCAGCTTGGGTCACCGGCGCCAGGCGCGGTGCTGGGGCTTTAGCGCGGCAGAAACCGGTGCTTCACAGCAGCCCCCAGCAGCGCTGTGGGGAGGAGCCCCCACGCTGGGAGCCCCATTCCTGGAAATGCAGGAATTCCAACATTTCTAGTATTGGGGGGGTTGTACTATGTTTTATACTCAACATGAAAAGGACGTGGAACTGTTGGAACAAGCCCAGAGGAGGCCACGAGGATGAGCAGGGGCTGGAGCAGCTCCTGTATGGAGACAGGCTGAGGAAGTTGGGGCTGTTCAGCCTGGAGAAGAGAAGCTGCGGGGAGACCTCAGAGCAGCTTCCAGTATCTGAAGGGGGCCTATAGGGATGCTGGGGAGGGACTCTTCATTAGGGACTGGAGTGACAGGACAAGGGGTAACGGGTTCAAACTGAAACAGGGGGAGTTTAGATTGGATCTAAGGAGGAAATTCTTTCCTGTGAGGGTGCTGAGGCACTGGAATGGGTTGCCCAGGAAGGTTTTGAATGCTCCATCCCTGGCGGTGCTCAAGACCAGGTTGGACAGAGCCTTGGGTGCCCTGGTTCAGTGTGAGGTGTCCCTGCCCACGGCAGGGGGTTGGAACTGGATGTACCCCCGGTGTCAGCCCCTTCGGGTGCCCCCCCTGCACCATCACCAGCCTGGACCCCCAGTGTGGGCTCAGGGGCCCGGTGGCACCTTCCCCCCCATCCCATCCCATCCCCCCCATCCCATCCCATCCCATCCCATCCCATCCCATCCCCCCCATCCCATCCCATCCCATCCCCCCCATCCCATCCCATCCCATCCCATCCCATCCCATCCCATCCAGAGCCAGGCGGGCACCAGCGTGGGAGCAGCGCGGCTTTACTGAGCCCCGGTCCTACACAGTAGGATGCGCCAAGCTCCGGCATGGAGGAAAGGGGGGGGGGGGGCCCGGTGGCAGCTCCCCCCCCCCCCCGCCCCATCCAAAGCACCAAATAAATTAGAAACGATCAAAACCCCCCAAAAACGGGCAAAGGAAACCCCTGGGGACGGGGTCAGCGCAGGGCAAAGCACCGGGGGGGGCTCAGGGCCAGCCGGGGGCTGCCGGCGCCTGCAGGGGCTTGGGCAGCAGCGGGGGCTTCACGGAGCAGGAGCGGTGCAGGGCTCCGGGCCCCCCCATCGAGTGCATGCGGGTGAGGCCCCGCTCCGGGCCGGGGGTCCTGCGGGGGAGCCCCCCCTCCAGCGAGCGCCGCTGGGCCAGGGCTCTGCGGGCCGGGGGGGGGCTGTCGGGGGGCACGTCCAGGCGCTGCGGGCCGGGGCCGCGGGGCTGGACCCGGTTCAAGGAGCCGGGGCCGGGCGGGGGGGGCAGCCCCGAGCCCCCCGGGCGCTGCCGCAGCTCCTCCAGCGCGGCCCCGGGATGGGGGGGGGGGGGTCCCGGCCCCGCGGGCTCCAGGCACCGGTGGGGGCCGCGCTGCGGAGGCTCCGGGGGCAGCGCGGGGCAGAGGCGGGGGGCGGCGGGGGGCGGCTTGGGGGGGCGGCGGCAGGAGGCCGAGAGCAGCCCCGCGGCCACCGCGCCCAGAGCGAAGGCGCCGAGCACCGAACCCAGCAGCACCGGCACCGGCACCGCGGCGGGGCCCGCTCCGGGCCCGGGAACCCCTGCGGGGGCAGCGTCAGCGCCCGGAGCACCCAGCGCTGGGAACCGGGACCCCCCCCAACCCCTGTCCCTGGGTGCCCCCGGGGTCGCTCCTTGGCTCCTCCCACACCTACAGGCTCCGCCCCCTCTCTCTGGCCCCGCCCACCACCACAGGCTCCTCCCCCCGCATACTGTTTCCACGCCCACCCCAGGCTCCGCCCCCTCTCTCTCTGGCCCCGCCCACCCCAGGCTCCTCCACCGCACCCTGTTTCCACGCCCACCACAGGCTCCTCCCCCTTCTCTCTGGCCCCGCCCACCCCAGGCTCCCCCACCGCTCCTTGTGGCCCTCGCCCACCTCAGGCTCCTCCCCCCTCTCTCTGGCCCCGCCCACCCCAAGCTCCTCCCCCCCCGGTCCCTCCCACTCCGTGCCGGGGGGCGGGGCCGTCACTCACCGTGGGCTCCGTTCCCGTCCCCGTCCCCGTTCCCGTCCCCGTCCCCCGCCGGCTCTGTGGGAGCAGCCCGGGGTCACCCCAGGGCACCCGCGGGTCCTCCCCCCCCATCCCCCATCCCCCATCCCCCCCCTCCCCCCTTCCCCTCCCCCCCCCTCACCTGGGCACCTCCCGACGGCTCCGTCCGCGCCCTCCTCGAGGCCGCTCCTGGCTCGCAGCGGGACGGGGCCGCGTCAGCCCCGGCCCGGGGGGGAGGGGACCGGGGGGAGGGGGGGATGGGGATGTGGGGGAGGGGAGGGGGCACTCACGGGAGGTGCTCGGGGGCGGGGACGCAGCCGTCGGGGGGCAGCCACGCGCAGTACGGGTCCCGCGCGGCCACGCAGCTCCTGGGGGGGGGGGATGGGAGCGAGGTCCCGGAGCCGCCCCCGTGGGTGCCCCCCCCCCCCCTCCCCCCCTCCGCCGCCCCCCAGCCCCGCTGGGCCCCGCTCACCTCCGGCAGGCCCCGTGCTGGGCGCAGCGCGCCAGGGGCAGGCGAACCAAGCACCCCGCGAAGGCCACGAAGAGCTCCCGGCCCGGCCCGTGCAGCTCCAGCCCCAGCACCCGGCTCGCACCGCGCCGGCCCCGGCACCTGCGGCAACACGGCGGCACCCAGAGGGACTGACCCACGGCACCCATAGCACCCAGAGTGACTGACCCATAGCCCCATAGCACACAGAGTAACTGACCCACGGCACCCATAGCACCCAGAGTGACTGCCCCATAGCACCCAGAGTGAATGACCCATAGCCCCATAGCACCCAGAGTGAATGACCCATAGCCCCATGGCACCCAGAGGGACTGACCCACGGCACCCATAGCCCCATAGCCCCATGGCACCCAGAGTGACTGACCCATAGCCCCATAACACACAGAGTGACTGACCCATAGCCCCATAGCACCCAGAGTGAATGACCCACGGCACCCATAGCCCCACGGCACCCATAGCCCCATGGCACCCAGAGTGACTGACCCATAGCCCCATAGCCCCATAGCCCCACGGCACCCAGAGGGACTGACCCATAGCACCCATAGCCCCATGGCACCCAGAGGGACTGACCCATAGCCCCATAGCCCCACAGAGTGACTGACCCATAGCCCCACGGCACCCATAGCCCCATGGCACCCAGAGGGACTGACCCACGGCACCCATAGCACCCAGAGTGACTGACCCATAGCCCCATGGCACACAGAGTGACTGACCCACGGCACCCATAGCACCCAGAGGGACTTACCCATAGCCCCATAGCCCCACAGAGTGACTGACCCATAGCCCCATAGCACCCAGAGTGACTGCCCCATAGCCCCATAGCACCCAGTGACTGCCCCATAGCCCCATGGCACCGGGCATGAATGACCCACGGCACCCATAGCCCCATAGCCCCATGGCACCCAGAGTGACTGCCCCATAGCACCCAGAGTGACTGCCCCATAGCCCCATAGCACCCAGAGTGACTGCCCCATAGCCCCATGGCACCCATGATGACTTCACCCACAGCCGCATGGCACCCACAGCCCCATGACACCCATCATGACTTCACCCACAGCCCCATGGCACCCACAGCCCCATGGCACCCATCATGACTTCACCCACAGCCCAATGGCACCCATGAGCCCCTCGGCACCCATTGCCCGGCCCTCACCGCTTGGGGTCATAGAGGCTGATCTCCTCCAGCAGCAGCGCCTCAGAGCCGGGGTCCCCGTCGCTGTCACCGGGTGCCGGGGTGCCCGCGGGGGGCTGCTGCGCCGCCAGCAGCACCTTCAGCACCCGCCCGTCCTCCGCACCCAGGAAGAGCACGGTCCGGTTCCTCCAGGGCCCCGCGCCCGTGTCCACCGCCAGCCGCGTCAGCCTGCGCAGCACCGAGCACGGAACCCCTCGCACAGGGATGCTCCTGCAGCACCCGCACCCCTCCTGCAGCACCCGCATCCCTCCTGCAGCACCTGCACCCCTCCTGCAGCACCCACATCCCTCCTGCAGCATCCGCACCCCTCGCACAGGGATGCCCCTGCAGCACCCGAACCCCTCCTGCAGCGCCCGCATCCCTCCCGCAGCACCCGCACCCTTCCTGCAGCACCCGCACCCTTCCTGCATCACCTGCACCCTTCCCGCATCACCTGCACCCCTCCCGCAGCACCCGCACCCTTCCTGCAGCACCTGCACCCCTCCTGCAGCACCCGCATCCCTCCTGCAGCACCCGCATCCCTCCCGCAGCACCCGCACCCCTCGCACAGGGATGCTCCTGCAGCACCCGCATCCCTCCCGCAGCACCCGCACCCTTCCTGCAGCACCCGCATCCCTCCCGCAGCACCCGCACCCCTCCTGCAGCACCCGCACCCCTCCTGCAGCACCCGCATCCCTCCTGCAGCACCCGAACCCCTCCTGCAGCACCTGCACCCCTTGCACAGCACCCGCACCCCTCGCACAGGGATGCTCCTGCAGCACCTGCACCCCTTGCACAGCACCCGCACCCCTCGCACATGGATGCTCCTGCAGCACCCACACCCCTCACACACGGATGCTCCCGCAGCTCCCACCCCCAAACCATGGCCCCCCATCCCCGAAGCCCCCCACCGCTCACCTGGTGCCGGTGCGGGTGAACAGGGGCCGCCCTCCCGCGGGCTCCACGGCCCCGTGCAGCAGGGGATGCTCCTTGGCGAAGGCCAAGGTCTCATCCGGGAAGTCCCCGGAGGTGCTGATGCCCGCGGCCGCTCCCATCCCAGCGCAGCAGCCGGGCCTGCGGCACAACGGGGGCACCGTGGGGCAGGAGCCGCGGCACCGGGGCGGACGGGACCCGGGAGTCCCCGGGGGTACCTGGGCTGGGGCACCCGTTCCTCGGGCACCGGGGTCCAGGCGCCGGCGGCACCGCGGGGCTCAGCGAAGGGGCCCTCGAACGCCCGCTCCACGTCCGCCAGGTAGAAGGCGCAGACGGCGGAGCCGGGGATGCTGCAGGGGGGCCGGGGGGGGGTCTGGGGTTGCCCAGGGACCCTCCAAGTCCCTGCTGGTCCCTTCCTGCTGGTCCCCGAGGTCTCTGTCCCCGGGTCCTGACCCACTGGGGCTCCATCCCCATGGCCTCACCATGAACCTCATGTCTCAATGTCCCCCCATGCCTGCTCCCCATCTCCCCTTGGCCAACCACATGTCCTCCACAAGATCCCATCCCCATGTCCCCATCCTCGTATCCCCATCCCCGTGTCCCCATCGCCATATCCCCATCCCCACATCCCCATCCCCATGTCCCCATCCCTGTATCCCCATCCCTGTGTCCCCATCCCCATATCCCTATCCTCGTATCCCCATCCCCATGTCCCCATCCCCATATCCCCATCCCTGTATCCCCATCCCTATATCCCCATCCTCGTATCCCCATCCCCGTGTCCCCATCCCCATATCCCCATCCCTGTATCCCTATCCTCACATCCCCATCTCCCCATCCCCCTGTCCCCACCCTCACATCCCCATCCCCACATTCCCATCCCCACATCCTCGTATCCCCATCCCTGTATCCCCATCCTCACATCCCCATCCCCACATCTCCATCCCCACATCTCCATCCCCACATCTCCATCCCCACATCTCCATCCCCACATCTCCATCCCCACATCTCCA
Source organism: Pezoporus occidentalis (assembly GCF_034315485.1). NCBI lineage: Eukaryota > Metazoa > Chordata > Aves > Psittaciformes > Psittacidae > Pezoporus > Pezoporus occidentalis. The sequence continues at coordinate 8,188,875 of NW_026914829.1, forward strand.
TCCCCACATCTCCATCCCCACATCCCTGTATCCCCATCCCCATCCCTGTGCCCCCATCCCCATCCCCACAACCCCATCCCCACATCCCCATCCCCATCCCCACATCCCCCTCCCCTTGCCCCCCTCCCGTGCCTGTTGGGCTGGGTGCCGAAGAGTGCGAGCACCGCAGCTCGGCCGCGCAGGGCCCTTGGTGGGGTCACAGCCTCCAGGACGTCGAAGGCGAAGACGGAGTCTCCGGGGATGGCGCAGAGCAGCCGCACCTTGAGGAACGAGGTCCAGCGCCGCTCCAGCACCCGCGCCGAGCCGCCGCCGTCGTTGCGGCACACGCGGGCCACGCGCGCCACCAGCACCTGCGCCAGCACCGGCGGCCGTCAGCCCCACGCGGCCCCGCGGCCGTGGGCACCCATGGCCCCCGCGCCCACCTTGCCCATGGCCCGCAGCTCCACCGACACCTCCCGGAAGAAGAAGTAGACGAAGGGGCCGTAGGGCAGCACCTGCACAAAGTGGGGCTCTGGGGAGGGAGGGGAGGGGGGGTGGGGTTCAGCCACCATCAGCTCCCATCCTTGTCCCATGTGGAACCATGGAATGGGGGGGGTTGGAAAGGACCTGAAGATCATCCAGATCCAACCCCCTGCCATGGGCAGGGACACCTCACACTAAACCAGGGCACCCAAGGCTCTGTCCAACCTGGCCTTGAGCACCGCCAGGGATGGAGCATTCACAACCTCCCTGGGCAACCCATTCCAGTGCCTCAGCACCCTCACAGGAAAGAATTTCCTCCTTAGATCCAATCTAAACCTCCCCTGTTTCAGTTTGAACCCGTTACCCCTTGTCCTGTCACTGCAGTCCCTAATGAAGAGTCCATCCCCACCATCCCTATAGCCCCCCTTCAGACACTGGAAGCTGCTCTGAGGTCTCCCCGCAGCTTCTCTTCTCCAGGCTGAACAGCCCCAACTTCCTCAGCCTGTCTCCATACAGGAGGTGCTCCAGCCCCTGCTCATCCTCGTGGCCTCCTCTTTTCTTGTTCCAACAGTTCCATGTCCTCTTTATGTTGAGGACCCCAGAACTGCACACAATGCTCCAGGTGAGGTCCCACCGGAGCAGAGCAGAGGGGCAGGATCACCTCCATGACTGCTGGTCACGCTCCTTTGGATGCAGCCCAGGACACGGTTGGTTTCTGGGCTGCGAGCGCTCCCTGAACCCGGCTCATGTTCAGTTTCTCATCAACCAACACCCCCAAGTCCTTCCCTCAGAGCTGCTCCCAATCCCTGCACTCATCCCCTCCCCTTTACCCCCAGACCCCCCCTCCCCGCTGTGCCCCCATCACCCCCCCCGGTCCGGGACCCCTTTGGGTACCCTGCAGCCAGCGGGAGCTGTACTTGAGGGTGCGCAGGGGCGGGCGGCCGGGGCTGAGGCTGCGGTAAATCACAGCATCGCTCGCCTGGAAGTCGGCCACGGTGGCGGAGTAGAGGCTGCCGTCTGCAGGGGGAGACCCCAGCATCACCCCAGTGCTGCCCCCCCCCATATCCCCCCATATCCCCCGACCCCGGTCCAGCACCCACCAACAAAGAGGGCGACGATGCTCTGCTGGGCGTCAAAGGGGCACCGGGCCTGGCCGCTCACGTCCTCACCCTCCTGCTCCAGGCTGCTCACCTGGGGGGGGGCACAGCGGTCACAGCCCCCCCAGAGCTGAGACCCCCCCCCCTTGCCCCAGCTCAGGACCCCCGGACCCCCACCTTGTAGGTGCGGCAGAGGGGGCTGAAGGCGTTGGTGCCGCAGGCCAGGAGGGTGCGGGCGTCGCGGGGCACCAGCACCCTGATGTAGTTGTGGCACTCATCCTGCGCCGGGGCAGGCGGGGGCCGCGGCGTCACCACCTTCCCCTGCCCCGACCCCGTCCCTGGTGACCCCCCCACATTCCGCACCCCCCGCAGCACACAACCTGACACAGCTTTACCCCATGGCCCCGTTCCATGTGCCCCATTGCGCCCCCATACCCTGTACCCCTGTTCCATGTGCCCCATTGCGCCCCCATACCCTGTACCCCCGTTCCAGGTACCCCATCGCACCTCCATACCCTGTACCCCCCGTTCCATGCACCCCATTGCACCCCCATACCCTGTACCCACATTCCATGTACCCCATTGCACCTCCATACCCTGTACCCCCCATTCCATGCACCCCATTGCGCCCCCATACCCTGTACCCACATTCCAGGTACCCCATTGCACCTCCATACCCTGTACCCACATTCCATGTACCCCATTGCACATCCATACCCTGTACCCCCATTCCATGCACCCCATTGCACCTCCATACCCTGTACCCCCGTTCCAGGTACCCCATTGCACCTCCATACCCTGTACCCCCATTCCATGCACCCCATTGCACCTCCATACCCTGTACCCCCATTCCATGCACCCCATTGCACCTCCATACCCTGTACCCCCCGTTCCATGAACCCCATTGCACCCCCATACCCTGTACCCCCGTTCCATGTACCCCATTGCACCTCCATACCCTGTACCCCCCGTTCCATGAACCCCATTGCGCCCCCATACCCTGTACCCCTGTTCCAGGTACCCCATTGCACCTCCATACCCTGTACCCCCATTCCATGCACCCCATTGCACCTCCATACCCTGTACCCCCATTCCATGCACCCCATTGCACCTCCATACCCTGTACCCCCCGTTCCATGCACCCCATTGCACCCCCATACCCTGTACCCCTGTTCCAGGTACCCCATTGCACCTCCATACCCTGTACCCACATTCCATGTACCCCATTACGCCCCCATACCCTGTACCCCTGTTCCAGGTACCCCATTGCACCCCCATACCCTGTACCCCCCGTTCCATGTACCCCATTGCACCCCCATACCCTGTACCAGCCGTTCCATGTACCCCATCACACCCCCATACCCTGTACCCACATTCCATGTACCCCATCGCACCTCCATACCCTGTACCCACATTCCATGTACCCCATTGCACCCCCATACCCTGTACCCCTGTTCCATGTACCCCATTGCACCTCCATACCCTGTACCCCCATTCCAGGTACCCCATTGCACCTCCATACCCTGTACCCCCATTCCAGGTACCCCATTGCACCTCCATACCCTGTACCCCCATTCCAGGTACCCCATTGCACCTCCATACCCTGTACCCCCGTTCCATGAACCCCATTGCACCCCCATACCCTGTACCCACATTCCATGCACCCCATTGCACCTCCATACCCTGTACCCCCGTCCCATGTACCCCATCGCACCCCCATACCCTGTACCCCCATTCCATTCACTACCACCCCCCACATGCTGTACCCCGCACCAATACACCTGTACCCCATAAACCTCTATCTCTGTACCCTCGTACCCCCTACCTCACCACCTCCACCTGTACCCCCAAACCCCAGCACCCCCCATATACCCCCCCATTGCCGCTCTGCCCCTAACCCCCCCCGTGCCCGCACCCCCATACCTGCAGCCGGCCCCGCATGGCGCAGTTGGCCCTGTCCCGGGTCTCCCAGGTCAGGTGCTGTGGGGCCAGATGGGGGGGGTGGGCTCAGGGACCCCAATTCCCCTTTACCCTGTGGGGGGGGGGTCCCCAGCCCCCTTACCCGCTCCGGGTACAGCGTCCCCTTGTCCTGCCCCAGGTCGAAGGCGTAGATGTGGTCCCTGGGGGGAGGCGTGAGTGTGCCCCAGCGCACACAGGGATGCTCCAGCACACACAGGGATGTCCCAGCACACACAGGGATGCTCCAGCACACACAGGGATGCTCCAGCACACACAGGGATGCCCCAGCACACACAGGGATGCCCCAGCACACACAGGGATGCTCCAGCACACACAAGGATGTCCCAGCACACACAGGGATGCCCCAGCACACACAGGGATGTCCCAGCACACACAAGGATGCCCCAGCGCACACAGGGATGCCCCAGCACACACAGGGATGTCCCAGCACACACAAGGATGCCCCAGCGCACACAGGGATGCTCCAGCGCACACAGGGATGCTCCAGCACACACAGGGATGTCCCAGCACACACAGGGATGCCCCAGCACACACAGGGATGTCCCAGCACACACAGGGATGCTCCAGCACACACAGGGATGTCCCAGCACACACAGGGATGTCCCAGCACACACAGGGATGCTCCAGCACACACAAGCACACACAGGGATGTCCCAGCACACACAGGGATGCTCCAGCACACACAGGGATGTCCCAGCACACACAGGGATGCCCCAGCACACACAGGGATGCTCCAGCACACACAGGGATGTCCCAGCACACACAGGGATGCCCCGGCACACACAGGGATGCTCCAGCACACACAAGCACACACAAGGATGCTCCAGCACACACAGGGATGTCCCAGCACACACAGGGATGCTCCAGCACACACAAGCACACACAGGGATGTCCCAGCACACACAAGGATGCCCCAGCACACACAGGGATGCCCCAGCACACACAAGGATGCCCCAGCACACACAGGGATGCTCCAGCACACACAGGGATGTCCCAGCACACACAGGGATGTCCCAGCACACACAGGGATGCCCCAGCACACACAGGGATGCTCCAGCACACACAGGGATGTCCCAGCACACACAGGGATGTCCCAGCACACACAGGGATGCCCCAGCACACACAGGGATGCTCCAGCACACACAGGGATGCTCCAGCACACACAGGGATGTCCCAGCACACACAAGGATGTCCCAGCACACACAGGGATGCTCCAGCACACACAGGGATGCTCCAGCACGCACAGGGATGCTCCAGCACACAAAGGGATGCTCCAGCACACACAGGGATGTCCCAGCACGCACAGGGATGCTCCAGCACACACAGGGATGCTCCAGCACGCACAGGGATGTCCCAGCACACACAGGGATGCCCCAGCACACACAGGGATGCCCCAGCACACACAGGGATGTCCCAGCACACACAGGGATGCTCCAGCACACACAGGGATGCTCCAGCACGCACAGGGATGCTCCAGCACACACAGGGATGCCCCAGCACACACAGGGATGCCCCAGCACACACAAGGATGCCCCAGCACACACAGGGATGCCCCAGCACACACAGGGATGCTCCAGCACACACAGGGATGTCCCAGCACACACAGGGATGCTCCAGCACACACAGGGATGTCCCAGCACACACAGGGATGCCCCAGCACGCACAGGGATGCTCCAGCACACACAAGGATGCTCCAGCACACACAGGGATGCTCCAGCACGCACAGGGATGCTCCAGCACACACAGGGATGCTCCAGCACACACAAGCACACACAGGGATGCCCCAGCACACACAAGGATGCTCCAGCACACACAGGGATGCTCCAGCACGCACAGGGATGCTCCAGCACACACAGGGATGCTCCAGCACACACAAGCACACACAGGGATGCTCCAGCACACACAAGGATGCCCCAGCACACACAGGGATGCCCCAGCACACACAGGGATGTCCCAGCACACACAAGGATGCTCCAGCACACACAGGGATGCTCCAGCACGCACAGGGATGCTCCAGCACACACAAGCACACACAGGGATGCCCCAGCACACACAGGGATGCCCCAGCACACACAGGGATGCCCCAGCACACACAGGGATGCCCCAGCACACACAGGGATGTCCCAGCACACACAGGGATGCCCCAGCACACACAGGGATGCTCCAGCACACACAGGGATGCTCCAGCACACACAGGGATGCTCCAGCACACACAGGGATGTCCCAGCGCACACAGGGATGCCCCAGCACACACAGGGATGCTCCAGCACACACAGGGATGCTCCAGCACGCACAGGGATGTCCCAGCACACACAGGGATGCCCCAGCACACACAGGGATGCCCCAGCACACACAGGGATGTCCCAGCACACACAGGGATGCTCCAGCACGCACAGGGATGCTCCAGCACGCACAGGGATGCTCCAGCACACACAAGCACACACAGGGATGTCCCAGCACGCACAGGGATGCTCCAGCACGCACAGGGATGCTCCAGCACGCACAGGGATGCTCCAGCACGCACAGGGATGCTCCAGCACACACAAGCACACACAGGGATGTCCCAGCACACACAGGGATGTCCCAGCACACACAGGGATGCCCCAGCACACACAGGGATGCCCCAGCACACACAGGGATGTCCCAGCACACACAGGGATGCTCCAGCACACACAGGGATGCTCCAGCACGCACAGGGATGCTCCAGCACACACAAGCACACACAGGGATGTCCCAGCACACACAAGCACACACAGGGATGTCCCAGCACACACAAGGATGCTCCAGCACACACAGGGATGCTCCAGCACGCACAGGGATGCTCCAGCACACACAGGGATGCTCCAGCACACACAAGCACACACAGGGATGCTCCAGCACACACAAGGATGCCCCAGCACACACAGGGATGCCCCAGCACACACAGGGATGTCCCAGCACACACAAGGATGCTCCAGCACACACAGGGATGCTCCAGCACGCACAGGGATGCTCCAGCACACACAAGCACACACAGGGATGCCCCAGCACACACAGGGATGCCCCAGCACACACAGGGATGCCCCAGCACGCACAAGGATGCCCCAGCACACACAGGGATGCTCCAGCACACACAGGGGTGCCCCAGCACACACAGGGATGCCCCAGCACACACAGGGATGCTCCAGCACGCACAGGGATGTCCCAGCACACACAGGGATGCCCCAGCACACACAGGGATGTCCCAGCACGCACAGGGATGCTCCAGCACACACAGGGATGCTCCAGCACACACAGGGATGTCCCAGCACGCACAGGGATGCTCCAGCACACACAGGGATGCTCCAGCACACACAAGGATGCCCCAGCACACACAGGGATGCCCCAGCACACACAGGGATGTCCCAGCACACACAGGGATGCCCCAGCACACACAGGGATGCTCCAGCACACACAGGGATGTCCCAGCACACACAGGGATGTCCCAGCACACACAGGGATGCTCCAGCACACACAAGGATGCCCCAGCACGCACAGGGATGTCCCAGCACACACAGGGATGTCCCAGCACACACAGGGATGTCCCAGCAGACACAGGGATGCCCCAGCACACACAGGGATGCCCCAGCAGACACCAGCGCACAGGAGCTCGCCCAGCCCCAGACAAGCCCAGAGCGGGGTGCGGAGCTCGCACCCCCACGGCCGCGCGGGTCCCTCCGCAGCCGCCCCGGCGCTCACCGGGCAGCCACGAAGAGGGTGCCGTTGAGCCGCAGCATGCGCTGGAAGTCGAGGCCGAGCTGCGCCGTGGCGTTGTCCCCCCGGAGGCCCCCGAACCGGGGGTAGGCGGCGGTGGCTGCGGGGGCAGAGGGGTTCGTGACACCCCCCCCCCTCCCGTCCATCCCCCGGGGACCCGCACCCCGCTCCCGCCGCTCACCTGCGAGCCCCACGGTGCTGCGGGGAACCAGGTCCCGAGGGAAGGGCTGCGCCCAGAGCAGGGGGGGGCCGGCGGGGAGGAGGAGGAGGAGGAGGAGGAGGAGAGGCAGGGGGAGCCCCGGCATCGCCGCGCAGGGCTGAAGGGGGCTGATCTCAGAGGGGAAACTGAGGCCCGGGGGGGCCGGCGGGGGGGGATCGGGGGGCACAGGGCAGCGCTGGGGAGGGGGCGATGCGGGGATCCCCCAGTGCGGGGATGGGATCTCCGGTGCCTGCTCCCCGCGGTGGTCCCAGTGCCCCCGCTTCAGTGTCCCCGTATCCCCATCCCAGGGCCCCGTATCCCCATCCTGGTGCCCCCTCCCAGTGGTCCCAGTGCCCCCTTTTCAGTGTCCCCGTATCCCCATCCCAGTGCCCCCTTTTCAGTGTCCCCATATCCCCATCCTGGTGCCCCCTCCCGATGGTCCCAGTGCCCCCGTTTCAGTGTCCCCGTATCCCCATCCCAGGGCCCCCGTATCCCCATCCTGGTGCCCCCTCCCAGTGGTCCCAGCGCCCCCGTTTCAGTGTCCCCGTATCCCCATCCCAGTGCCCCCTTTTCAGTGTCCCCATATTCCCGTCCTGGTGCCCCCTCCCGATAGTCCCAGTGACCCCGCTTCAGTGTCCCCGTATCCCCATCCCAAGGCCCCCGTATCCCCATCCTGGTGCCTCCTCCCGATGGTCCCAATGCCCCGTTTCAGTGTCCCCATATCTCCATCCTGGTGCCCCCTCCCGATGGTCCCAGTGCCCCCGCTTCAGTGTCCCCGTATCCCCCTCCTGGTGCCCCCTCCCAGTGGTCCCAGTGCCCCCTTGTCAGTGTCCCCATATCCCCATCCTGGTGCCCCCTCCCAGTGGTCCCAGTGCCCCCTTTTCAGTGTCCCCATATCCCCCTCCTGGTGCCCCCTCCCGACGGTCCCAGTGCCCCCTTTTCAGTGTCCCCATATCCCCATCCCAGCGCCCCCTTTTCAGTGTCCCCATATCCCCATCCCAGTGCCCCCTTTTCAGTGTCCCCATATCCCCCTCCTGGTGCCCCCTCCCGACGGTCCCAGTGCCCCCATTTCAGTGCCTCTGTGCCCCCGTCCCAGCGCTCCCAGTGCCCACAAGCACCCCCCAGCACCCCCGCGTCCCGCACAGCGCCCCAAGCACCCCCCACATCACCCCAACTCTCACAGGACCCCCCCCACATCCGCACCCCAACAACGCCCCTCCCGCCCCGACCCCCCCGCTCTCGGTACCGGCTCCGCGCCCCGAGCGGTCCCGAGCAGCCCCGAGCGGCTCCGCCCCGGAACGGGCCGGGACGGGCCGGGAGCCGGAGCGGGGCCGGGGGCGGGACCGGGGACCTCGTGTCCCGGCCCCGCTGCCAGCGGAGGCCACCCTATAGATAGGCGTTAATCCCCGCTAATGACATGATCCTCATTAGCGGCTGAGCGCTGCTCGCATACGCGTGTGCATGCACATGCGATGCACATCCATGCACATCCATGCACATGCGATGCACATCCATGCAGATCCATGCACATGCGATGCAGATCCATGCACATGCGATGCACATGCGATGCAGATCCATGCACATGCGATGCACATCCATGCACATCCATGCACATGCGATGCACATCCAGGCACATGCGATGCACATCCAGGCACATGCAATGCACATCCATGCACATCCATGCACATGCGATGCACATCCATGCACATGCGATGCACATGCGATGCACATGCGATGCACATCCATGCAGATCCATGCACATGCCATGCAGATCCATGCACATGCCATGCACATGCCATGCAGATCCATGCACATGCGATGCACATCCATGCATATTCATGCGCATGCAATGCACATCCATGCGCATGCAATGCACATCCCTGCATATGCAATGCACGTCCATGCACGTGCGATGCGCATCCCTGCACATGCAATGCACACCCATGCACATACGATGCACGCCCATGCATTTCCATGCACATCCATGCACATGCGATGCACATCCATGCACATGCGATGCACGCCCATGCACATGCGATGCACATGCGATGCACATGCGATGCACATGCGATGCACATCCATGCACATGCCATGCACGTCCATGCACATGCGATGCACATCCATGCACATGCAATGCACATCCATGCACATACGATGCACATCCATGCATTTCCATGCACATGCCATGCACGTCCATGCACATGCCATGCACATCCATGCACACGTGCAGAGACCCTTGGGCGTGCAGTGGGGCTGTCACCTCCGTGTCCCCCCCGTCCCCTCTCCCGCAGCAGCCTGTGGCTCTCTGCACAGCCCTGTGCACTTGCCCCAGTGGGCACTGGGAGCCACTGGTTGTTACTGGGAGCACCGAGCTCCCCCATGTGGCACTCACCCTCCTGCCCTCAACTGCCACCGGCCTCCCCCACGGGGGACAGAGGGACCCTGGGGACATCCGGGGTGGGGGGGGGTGGGTGTTAGGTGGCCCTGGGGACACCCCTGAGGCTCCGGTGGGTGCCTGGGGGGCCCAGGGGTGCGGGCTCAGGGTGACCCCTGGTGGCACTGCGCGGCGTGGCACCCAGGTCCCGCGGGTGCCCCGAGTGGGTGCCGCAGCCCCGGGGGGCATGAGCGGGTCCCCAGATCGTGTCCCTGCGGGGTGACAGCACCCTCAGGGGGCGACCAAATCCCCTGCAAGGTGCCGCTGTCCCCAGGGTGCTGCCCATGGCCCCATGGGGTTACCACGGTCCCAAGGGGTCAACCACGTCCCCATCCCGAGGAGGGTGACCGCGTCCCCAGGGGGGTTGTGGGGGAGACCCGGCTGTGACAAAGAGGCAGAGGCAGGTAACAGTGCTCCAGTTTATTTACAGGCTCTGGGGCGGGAGGTGCCGTCCCCCTCCCCATGCGGGCGCAGGCACTGGGGTCCCACCCCAGAGACCAAAGACCGTACAGATAAATACAACCAGAAGGGAAGTGTCTGCTGGTAAATCTTGTCCAGTAGCTCCCGGTGCCATCCCCCGGTACTCCCGCAAGGAGGCTGCCTCTGCCACCAGGCGCTGGGGGGCCCTGCAGCAGGAAAGGTCCCTTGAAAGAGAGAAGGAAAGGACACCACGTCCCAGCCCTCCCCGCATCCCTGGGTCCCCACCCCTATGTGCAGCAGGGGCTGCGTGCCGGGGTGTCCCGGGATCCCCGTGGCCGTCATCACCACGTCGCAGCCCCGGTGTCCCCAGCATCACAGCGTGAAGATCTCATCCTCTGCATCGCGGAGCGCGGCCGCCCGAGGGGTCCTGGTGAGGGGCCTGGGGCCGAGGCGGGGGCCCTGGGGGGCCGTTGGGGCCCTGGCCTCCGGGCTCTGAGTGCCTTCAACCTGCGCTGCGCTGCAGGGGTGCAGGGGGTGGCACTGAGGGGGTGGCCTTGCCCCCTGCGGACAAACCCCCTCCCACAAGAGCCCGGTTACCCCCTAAAGGGGTCGGGGCCGGGGGGGCTCACCCGGTGCTGCCGGTGCGGAGCCGCTGCGCTGCCACCGCCACCGCCGCCGCTGCCGCCGCCTTGGAGCGCCCGATCTCGGCATCGAGCTGCTGCAGGAAAGCGGTGGCCGAGAGGTCGTGGCGGGGCACGGCGGGGGCAGCCGGGGCACCCCCCGACGGGGCGGGCGCGTCCTTGTCCTCGGGACAGGGTCCCCTCGGCTGCCCCGGCACGGGGATGAGCAGGGTGGGCTTGAGGAAGATGGTGTCCGAGGTGTAGAGGCGGTTGGCGCGCTTGATCTGCTCCATCTGCCGGGGCGGGGTAAGGGTGGGGATGGGGACAAGGGCAAGGATGGGATGGGGACAGGGGTAAGGATGGGATGGGGACAGGGGTAAGGATAGGATGAGGACAAGGACAAGGATGGGATGGGGACAGGGGTGAGGATGGGATGAGGACAAGGATGGGATGAGGACAAGGATGGGATGAGGACAGGGGTAAGGATGGGACGGGAGCAAGGGCAAGGATGGGATGAGAACAGGGGTAGAGATGGGATGGGGACAAGGATGGGATGAGAACAGGGTAAGGATGGGATGGGGACAAGGACAAGGATGGGGATGGAACAGGGATAAGGATGGGATGAGAACAAGGATAAGGGCGGGATGGGGACAAGGGCAGTGAACAGGGGGGAGGCAGCGATGGCCCCGTTGGGTCGGGGCCGCCTCTGTCCCCCTCCGGCCCCCGGGCACCCGCACGGCGCTCACCGTCACCCCGTAGCGCAGCGCCAGCCCCGGCAGCGTGTCCCCGGGCTGCAGGCGGTGCTCCCGGGCCGAGGCTCCCGGGGCCCCGCTCCCCGCCGCCATGGCCGGACGGCCCCGCTCCGCTCCGCCCCCGCTCCCTCCGCCGCCGGGGGCTCATGGAACAGCCCCGGTCCGCGCTGCGGCCGCCGCTCACGGGGGCAGGCCCGGCCCCGCCGCTGCCACCGGGCGCCCTCCGGGCCCCGGTGAATGCAGAGACGCCATGGCCCGGCCCGGCCCGGCCCGGCCGCCCTCGCGGAGGCCTCTGGGAGTTGTAGTTCGAGACGAAGCCGGGGACCTCCGCCGCGCCTCGGGGGATGGCGCCGCTGCCCTCACCCCCACCCCGGGGTCCTCCCCGCACCCCCGGGCCTGAACCCGCCCGCTCCCTGGCCCCGGGGGGGGCGCGGTTCTAACCCAGACCCCCCCGGGGGACGCGCGGCGGAACTACAACTCCCATCATGCCTCGGGGCCGCGGCCGCCCCCTCCCGCGCTCTCATTGGCTGTCGCGCCCGCGCGGAGCCTGCCGGGAGGAGCCCCCCGCTCCCGGAAGCGGGGCGAGGGGAGCGCGGTTCCCATAGCAACCGCTGGCCGCCGCCATGTCCTTCAAGCGGGAAGGCGACGACCCCGCGGAGCTCGGGGTGCTGCAGGTGAGCCCCGGGCACCCCGGCACCGGCCGCAGCCTCCCCGCACGCACCCCCCGCTTCCCCGGCCCTTCCCCGGCCCCCTCAGCCCCGGCTTGGCCTTGCCCCCCCCCCCTCAAGGTTTCCCCCGCCGGGCCCCAAAGCCCCTCCTCGGCCCTCGCTGCTCCCCGGCATTGCCCCGTCCCTGGACCCAAACTCCCCCTTCCCGACCCCCCAAGTCTCCCATTTCCCCCCCGTGCTCCTTCAGAACGGGGTCTCCAGGGTGCCAGCGCCTAAGGGGGGCCGGGGCTGGGGGGCCGGGGGGGTCCCAGCAGCAGGGACGGAGCGGGGCGGGGCGGGCGCTCACCCCCTCCCCACCACGCCCCCCCCCAGAAGAGACGCGTTGCAGACCTCTTGGCCAGCTACATCCCCGAGGAGGAGGCGCTGCTGCTGAGGAGCGGGAGGTGGGTGCCCCCCCCCCAGCACACCCCCCCCCCCCCCAAGGTGCTGTGTGGTGCTGAACCCCCCCCTCGGCACAGGTACGCCTGCACCGTGTGCGCCCATCGCCCCGTCTTCGACACGCTGGACGTGCTGAGCGTGCACAGGGCTGGCAGGAAGCACAGGAGCAGTAAGTGGGGGCCAGCGCGGGGAGGGGGGGTGAGCAACAACGTCCCTGTCTGTTCCGTGTGTGTCCCCCCCATTCCTTTTGCTCTCTTTCAGGCCTGCAGCGCTTCTATGGCAGGAAGTGCTCGGGTGAGGACACGGCGCAGAAGCTGCAGCCCAAGGAAGAGGTGCAGGCAGAGGTTGGTGGGGGTCACCCTTATATAGACCCACCCCAAGCCAGCCCCTTCCTGAGCTCTGCTTCCTTCCTCCCAGGGTTCCCCAGCCCCTCTTCTGGCACGGACAAGGAGGATTGCCCAGAGTGCTCTGTTGAAAGCAGCTCCCTACAGCAGCTGCTGCCGGAGGACGGGGTGAGCTTTCACTGCTGGAGATGGAGAAGGGATTGAGAGCAGCCCGGAGGAGGCCTTGGGGGTGTTGGTTGATGAGAAACTGAACATGAGCCGGGTTCAGGGAGCGCTCGCAGCCCAGAAACCAACCGTGTCCTGGGCTGCATCCAAAAGGAGCGTGAGCAGCAGTCATGGAGGTGATCCTGCCCCTCTGGTCTGCTCTTGTGAGACCTCACCTGGAGCATTGGGTGCAGTTCTGGGGTCCTCAACATAAAAAGGACATGGAACTGTTGGAACAAGTCCAGAGGAGGCCACGAGGATGAGCAGGGACTGGAGCACCTCCTGTATGAAGACAGGCTGAGGAAGTTGGGGCTGTTCAGCCTGGAGAAGAGAAGGCTGTGGGGAGACCTCAGAGCAGCTTCCAGTGTCTGAAGAGAGTCTATAGGGATGCTGGGGAGGGACTCTTCATTAGGGACTGGAGTGACAGGACAAGGGGTAACGGGTTCAAACTGAAACAGGGGAAGTTTAGATTGGATCTAAGGAGGAAATTCTTTCCTGTGAGGGTGCTGAGGCACTGGAATGGGTTGCCCAGGGAGGTTGTGAATGCTCCATCCCTGGCAGTGTTCAAGACCAGGATGGACAGAGCCTTGGGTGCCCTGGTTTAGTGTGAGGTGTCCCTGCCCATGGCAGGGGGTTGGAACTGGATGCTCTCAAGGTCCTTTCCAACCCAAACCATTCCATGATTCTATGCAGGAAAGCTCTGGGCTTCCTTGGTGGGGGGACTGTGGCCTCGCTGCTGTTGGGCGCTCGTGGGACGAGGCCCTGACTCCTTCTCCCATCACAGGGTGGAGGGAAGCAGCTCACGAGCTTGGACGGGGCCGAGTGCTGCCCCGGCGCCGGCAGAGCCGTCGCAGAAGGAAGGAGAAGCTGTTGTCAGCAGCACTGCAGCTGCGCTGCTGGGGCACCGCGGTGGGCAAGCAGGTAAGAGCCAGGCAGCAGCTCTGGGGCTGCACGGCCTTGGGCTCTGCGGCTCCCCACAGCCCCTCTCTGCCCTCCCAGACCCCGTGAAGGTGACGCCCGGCCGCAGAAACAAAGCTTCCTCAGCCCCGGGGCAGCCCGAAGCCCTCAGCCCCGAGAGGCGCCAGGCCCTGGAGCAGTACCTGAGGCTGCGGAGGTGAGCGCCGGCCCCGCTGGCCCCTAGGCGGAGCCTGGCAGCCCGGAGCTGCCCTCACTGTGTCCGTCCCCAGCGCCGGCTGGATCCGGGACCGCTCGGGCAAGTGGGTGAAGGACGAGAACGCTGAATTCGACTCCGACGAGGAGGAGCCGCCCCTGCTGCTGCCGGCGTGAGCCCCCCCCCACAACCCCTGCCCCAGCGCTCCCCATGGGCACGGCTCCCCCCCTCCCCTCTCCACGCTGTCCCCAGGAGGTGCCTGAGCCTCTGGGGCAGGTCCTGGCACTCCAAGGGCTTTGCTGGCACCTGGACTCAACGTGGTGCCCTCGCCGGGTGTCCCCATCCTGGCCAGAGCCCTGCAGGCGCCACCAGCCCAGCCGTGGGCTTTGGCCCGGCCCTGCCCCATCCCCTCCTGGCCCTGGCACAAGTCCTGCTCATTTTCTCACACGCTGGCAGCTGCCTGTGGCTCGTGGCCTTTTTGGGGCAGCAGCGCTGGGTTCACCCCGTCCCCAGCCCCAGCAGCTGTCCCGGTGCTTCGGGGAGTGCCAGCGCCCGCTGCCCTCCCCCTGTCCTGCTCGGGTTTGGGTGTCTCCTATGGGACCGTCCTGCATGGGGCTGAGCGTCCACGTCCCTGGGGCAGCAGCCATCACCCGCCCAAGGGTCCCTGTGGGGACGGGCCCTGTTCCTGGGGGTTTCCCTGCCGGCATTGCTCAGGGTGACGGTAGCTCCAGGCACCGGGATTTTCCCGTTCGCTCAGCTCCTGGCTATAAATAGGTGGTGGAACCTATAAATAGGCCCCGTGTGTGTTGTGTCCCCCCCTCCCCAGCACCTCCTCAGGCCGTGGGTGCTCGGCTCTGTGCCATGGGGGTGCCTCTTGCCCGCCCCGGGGGTTGCCCTGATCCCTGCACCCCTCCTGGGCTCAGTCCTCCAGGTGTCAGTGCCCTGACCTGAAGGGATCCAGGATCCCCTGTGCAACGACAGCCAGAGGCTAACAAGGGCCTCGAGCCCTGCAAGAGAGGGGTGCCCCTGCTGCCCCCCCCCCCATTGCCCTCCCTCAGCCCATCCCAGCCCTATGCACAAATCCTGCCTGGGATGCAGGAGTGGATCCCAAGGCCGTGCCTCTCCAGCCTCTTTATTTACAGCGGGGAGCAGGAGCTGTGAAGCCCGTTCCTGCCACCTTAGGTTTTCTTCTGCTTGCGCCCTGGGGGCAGAGGGAAGAAGGAGGGGTCAGGACCATGCTCCCCCCCCCCCCCACTCCCTGCCCCACTGCCGTTGCTGCCCCGGGGGCAGGCAGGGGACACTCACGGAGCTCGTTGTTGTTGGTGATGGCGATGGCAGCACGGGCACGGGGACCTTGCTGGGTGAAGTGGTAGCCAAAGCGCACGACGGAGGGGCACTGCTCCAGCATGGTGGCCATCTCCATCTCCACTGTGTCACCCAGGCGCTGGCACTGTGGGGCCAGAGTGACGCCAGGCACACTGAGACGCTGGGGACACCCCTGTCCCCTCCCTGGGCTACCCCACGGCTGCCTGTTCCTACCTGGTTGTCCACCTTGAGCTCACTAAGGGTGGTGTTGTGGTACATGGCCTTGATGATGCTCATCATGCCAGTGCTGGTGATGAAGTTGGATTCGATGTTGAGGCTCTGGAGGGTCTTGTTCTCCATCAGCATCTCGGCCACGGCCTGTGTGTCACCTCAGGGTGTCACCTCGGGGTGGCACCCCCACATCCGGCATGTCCTGGGCCACCGATGCCCCAGGTGACGGTGGAAAAGCCACCGGTACCTGGCCTCGTCGGTGCCCAGGATGGAAACCAGGGCAGGGGACCCCATCCCCTCCCCGTCTGGGGACGTGTGGGGACACGGGGCTGGGACTCACGCTGGCCACGGGGTCGTTGCTGCGGGTGGCTACCAGGCTGAGCTTCTTGACGTGGGTGTTGGTTTTCATGGCCTCACAGATGGCTTTCAGCGTGGAGATAGGAATGTCCTGCAGCAAGGGGGTGTGGGTGGCACCAAGGGGATGGGGACATCCCCAAGGATGCAGGATGGCACCGAGGGGGTGTCAGTGGTATTGAGGGTACAGGGGCATCCCCAGGAAGGTGCTGGATGTCACCCCAGGGATGTAAGTAGCACAGAGGGGATGTGGGATGGCACCTAACGGGACACGGATGCCCCTGGATGAGGACCAGTGCCCTGCGATAGGGACCAGCCCCACGGGGACACCCCAAGCCCAGGCCTAGCGCCCTGGGGCCAGCTTGGGGATGCTGCCCCCAATGTCCTTCACCTTGATGTTGTTGAGGTTGACGTCCTCCAGAGCCCCGTCGTTGGCCTGGATCTGCCGCAGCGTCTCCTCCACGTTGGTGGGATTCGGGGGCTCGTCCGGCACTGGCTTGTACGTGTCAGGCTTCACCACGCCTGGGGCACACGCGTGTGCATGGGGGGACACGGGACCGCGCACGGGGGCACAGGCACACAGCCCCCCCGTGGGCATGGGGCCGGCACAGGGGGTCCCAAAGGGGTTCTGATCCCCGCATCCCCCCCTGAGCAGCCCCATGGACCCCGTGGGCCCTGTCCCCGTGTCCCCAGCGCACTCACTGTTGATGCCCTCCGTGTTGGAGATGGTCCCGCTGCAGATGGCGTCATAGTACTGCTTGTTGCTCATCAGCGTGTACATGCCCAGGATGGCTGCGGGGCCGGGGGGGTGTCAGTGGGTGTCCCCCCCCACCCCAGTGTGCCTGGAGGGGGCCAGGGCACCGCTGCTCCCGGTGCAATGTGCAAGGCTGCTGGGGGCCCCAGTCCCCTGGGTGAGGGTGACATGCGAGGTGTGAGGAGGCTGCGGGGTGAGGAGGCTGCCTCGTGCAAGGCTGTTAATGCGGCCCCATGCAAGGTTGTGGTGTGGTGGGGCAGCCCCATGCAAGGTTGTGGTGGGATGGGGCAGCCCCATGCAAGGTTGTTAATGCAGCCACATGCAAGGTTATGGTGTGATGTGAAGGTTATGTGCGATGTGGCAGCCCCATACGAGGCAATGGTGCAATGTGGCAGCCCCATGCAAGGTTATGGTGTGATGCAGCAGCCCCATGCAAGGTCATGGTACCGTGCAGCAGCCCCATGCAAGGTTATGGTGCGATGTGAAGGTTATGGTGTGATGTGGCAGCCTCATGCAAGGCAGTGGTGCGATGGGGCAGCCCCATACAAGGTTATGGTGCAATGTGGCAGCCCCATGTACAGCTGTGGTGTGATGCAGCAGCCCCATGCAAGGCAATGGTGTGATGGGACAGCCCCATACAAGGTTATGGTGCAATTTGGCAGCCCCATGCAGGGTTGTGGTGTGATGCAGCAGCCCCATGCAGGGTTGTGGTGTGATGCAGCAGCCCCATGCAGGGTTGCGGTGTGATGCAGCAGCCCCATGCAGGGTTGCGGTGTGATGCAGCAGCCCCATGCAGGGTTGCGGTGTGATGCAGCAGCCCCATGCAGGGTTGCGGTGTGATGCAGCAGCCCCATGCAAGGCAATGGTGCGATGGGGCAGCCCCGCTCCAGACCCACCGGCGATGTCGCACATCTCGGCCTCGGTGGCGTTGGCCAGGGCCTCCTCCAGCTCGGGCTCCAGCGTGATCTGCTCCTCCCGCGGGATCTCCCGCGTTGGGTTCTTGGGCACAAAGGGCTTCCCTGCGTGTGGGGACGCCGTCACTCCCTGCCCAGCCCCACTGCAGCCGGGACAACGCAGCCATGGCCTGGGGGGCCGGGGCTGGCAGGGCCAGGGGGGCACAGGGCCAATGCCCTTGGGTGCCCTGGCCCAGGGCTGATGCTCCGTGGGGTTCGGGTGACTGTAGCGGAGGGGTGATGTTACCGGGGGTGTCATTGCTGGAAGGGGAGGGGGGGGACATTGCCAGGGGATGCCTGTGCCCGGGGCTGGCGGGGGCCCAGCTCGCCCAAGACACCCGAGCCGCTGGCGAGGACGGTTGTGCCAAGCTAAATATACCCGGTGCTGCGGGGCCCTGTCCCCCCCGGCCCCCCGCCAGGCTCCCCACCGTGTGCCTGCACCTTTCTTCTCGCCGGTGAAGGGCACCAGGTCCTGGCGCTCGCCAGCCTCCAGCGCCTGCTTCTCGAGGTGCTGCAGCAGAGCCTCGCGGTCCAGGGGCCCCGTCGGGCTCTTCTGCGTCTGGTCCCGCTGCCGCAGCCCCGCGGGCAGCAGCACGTTCTGGGGATGCACTGTGTCACCCGCAAGGGGGTCCCCGCAGCCGGGGTGGGGGGGGGAACCCGCCCTGCTCAGCACCGCCACGCACCTCGGGGTCCATCTCCATCAGCTCCGTGTCCAGCTGCGCCAGCTCCTCGGCCGACAGCTCCCGCAGGATCTTGTCCTCGTCGATGTCCCGGTACTTCTCCAGCTCCTGCCGGTAGGACGTCATGGCGGGGGCTGCGGGCGGCCTGGTGGGAGAGGGGGGGGGACACGGCAGGGACCTGGGTGCCTGGTGGGGGGGTTCCTGGTGAGGTGCTGGGGACCCCAGAGATCACAGCATCCCCATCCGTGCCACAGCCTGCAGGGAGCCTGCGTGCCATGGGGTGGTATTGACTTCCCATTGTGGGGGGTGCTATGGGGCACCCCAGGGTGGTGGCTTGGGGAGCTCATGGGGAAACCGAGTCACAGCTCCCAGGTGGTTCCCAAGACCAGGAGCCAGTGTTCGTGCCCCCCCCCCAGCCTCCTGCACTGCATGGGGGGTCAATCAGCAGCCCCAGTGCTCCTTTGCCCCCCAGCCTGGGTTCCCCCCAGCCCTCGGGGGGGGGGGGTGCAACAGGGGCAAACACTGAGGACATGAACCACGACCCCCCAGCCCCGGGGACAGCTTTCCCCAAAGGAACCTCATTGGGATTCTCCACCCGACACTGGGGACACAGACACGCACCCGGTGCCCCCGGGAGGGACCGCACGGGGAGCGGGGATCCCCCACAGCCCATGGGACCCCCCGAACCGGTAGCGCTGGGGGGTGATGACCCTGACCCCCCCCCACCCCCTTGCAGACCCCAGTGCCTTTACCTGGTGCCTGGGGGGGGTGGCAGCGCCTGCCTGGGTGCGAGCCCCGGTGCTGAGCGCAGGGCTCCGGGCGCGCAGGGCATGAGATCAGCGTTTTCTTGGGCCCGGCAGCGGGAGGGGCGGATCACGTATCCCCAGAGCCCCGGGCGCTATCGAGCCCTGCCAGCCCCGCGGCTCCACCCCGGAGCCCCGCCGCCACCGGGGCCGGCTCTTACCTTTGGGGTGCCCCGGGCAGGGTGACCGCTTCATGCGTGGGGCCCCACAGTCCCTTGGAGACCCCCAAGCCTCACCCCGGGGTATTTTATGCCTTCTTTACCCCAAGACCATGGGAGTGACTTGGCTCTTGCACAGCCCCAGGCCCCTGAATCCCATTCAAGGGGGTGCATGCGGCCACCGTCACTGGGGCTTCCCATGGCAGTGCTGCACTCGAACACACTGCTTGTTTATTGTAGGGTCCCTCAGAAAACAAGCGGTTGTAGGCACCCCGTGTTTATTGTAGGGTCCCTCAGAAAACGAGCGGTTGTAGGCACCCCGTGTTTATTGTAGAGTCTCTCAAATAACAAGGGGTTGAACGCACCCCATGCTTATTGTAGGGTCTCTCCAATAACAAGGGGCTGTACGCATCCCGTGTTTATTGTAGGGTCTCTCCAATAACAAGGGGCTGTACGCATCCCGTGTTTATTGTAGGGTCTCTCCAATAACAAGGGGCTGTATGCATCCCGTGTTTGTTGTAGGGTCTCTCAAATGACAAGGGGTTGAACATACCCCACGTTTATTGTAGGGTCTCCTGGTGTTGCAGATGCTGAAATGGATGCGGGTTACTTGGATTTCTTTCTTTTCCCTATCAAAAACGGGAGGCAGGAGATAAATAGAGCGAGGAACCACTGCCCACGGAGGCGAGGCCGAGGAGAGGAGCCCTCAGCTCATGGGGACGCTCTGCTTGATGACGATCTTCTGGCGGGTGGGCCGGGCGCCGGGGTCGGGGGCAGCAGCGGCCCCCAGGGCGGCGGAGGCAGCGGCGCTGGGCAGCCCGTGCGCCGTGATGTACTTCTTGTAGGCCTCCCGGATGATTTTGAAGGCGCGGATGTTGGAGTAGGGGATGTCGGTGATGGGGTCCCGGTACACGGCCGGTTTGTGGGTCACGGGGCAGATCTCCCGCACCGGCAGCCGCGGCGGCTTCGCTTTGGGGAAGAAGCGCTCGAAGGTTTCGTCGTCGCTGAAGGAGATGAAGGTGCGGGAGCACTTCCCGGCCGAAGCGGGAGCCGGGGTCGGAGCTGCTTCCGTCTGCTGGGGGTCTTGGTCCAGCCTGGAGAAAGCCCTGGGATGAGGGGAAGCCACGAGCAGGCAGAGCCACCAAATCTGCCCAAGTCTCCCCCCCTGCCAGGACTGCCCAGAGCCTGCTTATCCCTCCCCACCCCAGAGGGGTAGGAGCAGGGTTGGGTGAAGACCCCAGCAGGGTGAGCCCAACCTACCCCTCCACGTCCACGTTCTCCTCCTTGCCGGGCTCTGGCACCAGGGGCATGGTGACGGACCAGTACCGGATAACGGGCCCCACGCACTTCCTCTTCTTCTGAACCTGCTTCTTCTTGTCAGCCTCCAGGCGCTCGTAGTTCTCTGTGCAAGCAGCGACCAAGGGAAGGGGAAGCTCAGCCCCCAGCGGCTCCCCCCCGCCGCCACCAGCAGCCCCTCTGCCCACAGCAGCAGCGCCGGGGCCGTGTGTGCCTCACCCAGGGAGCGCAGGTTGATCTCCTCCGTGATCTTGGCCTCCTCCAGCAGCTCCTCCTGCGTCAGCGGCCGCTCGTAGTTGGGGCCTCCCTTCTTGCGCTTGGACTGCACCTGCCGCTCCTGGATGCGCAGGAACGTTTGGCGCGTGTGCTCCGTCGTCGACTGCCGCATGTGCTTCCGGCCTGCGGCACCGCAATGGAGCTCACCGGCAGCCACACCGGGACACCCCCCCTCCCACACACACACCCCAAACACACACTCACTGTCTCCCAGCTCCTCCTGCAGCTCCAAGGGCACAGCCTTCACCTCTCGGGGCTTCTGGGAGCTGCCGCTGGGGACGTCGAGCTTCTTGGGGCGAAGGCTCTTGAGGGGCTCCTGTGGGATGGAGCAGAGGAGGTGAGGATGGGGAG